>NW_003852600.1:1720371-1729559 GCF_000181295.1 Otolemur garnettii | reverse complement strand
GTAAGTGATCTCTTCCACACGTCCACTTCTACTAGACCTGGGTGATCTAAAACAGACTGGCAAGGTGAAAATGGACATCACTGCCTTCCCACCAAACCCACGTGCCCAACACAGATAGTGGGACCGCCATCCAGAGGCGCCCAGCACCTGGCCCGGTGTCCTTCCTGCCCTCTCCCACCTGCCACATCCAGTCACTGCCCTGTCATCCTGCCCTCCACATCCCTCAGGGGCTCCCTCCACTCCACCTCATCTTCTGGGGTCACTGTCACAGCACTCATAGCTTGTTCCCCTACCCCCATTTCCCTCCTATTCTTAATGGGCTCTCAAAAGTATGATTCTCCATACAAATGTGAGTATGTCATTCTGTTGATGGAGTGAAGTTTCATGTGACCCCGTCCAGTCCCCTGGGTTCCCGATCCTCTAAAGATCAGCTCCCCTCCCTGCACCGCCCCAGCATTAAGTGTGGCACTGTCATCAGGAGACTTGAGGACAGTCACTCACATTCCACATTCTGTGGCTCAGATAAGGAACCTGACGCGGGGCTCCTGTCACCCCACTTCCGTGCCTGCTACCACTTGACACAGGCGGAAGCCCTGCACACCGTCTGCTTGGCACATGCTGCTCCCGGCCGGCCGGGCATTCCCTCCCCCACCGGCCTGCTCACTGCTCCTGCCCCTCCTGCAGGCTCAGACGGCCCCTCCTTGGTGAGTGCCCTTCCACCTTCCCAAATATGGTCTTTCCCACGACACATTTGGAGCTCACCTCACCATGTCAATTTATTCACCTGTTTCTTTCCCAGAATAGTGAGCTTCAAGTTTGTCCAGGTAATGTGTCTGTTTTGTAACAGACACATCAAACGGCATCTTGGAAAGTAACAAACACAGTTACAAACATTTTGCTTCACCAGCAAAACTGCTGAAATACAGTGCATTTACACCATCAGCCACATATAGGCTGGTGGATTAAAACCCAGCCCGGGCCAGCTAAACAATGACAACTGGAACAACAAAAAAAATAGCCGGGCATTGTGGCAGGCGCCTGTAGTCCCAGCCACTTGGGAGGGTGAGGCAAGAGAATCGCTTAAGCTCAAGAGTTTGAGGTAGCTGTGAGGTGTGACGCCACATCACTCTATCAAGGGTAACATAGTGAGACCGTCTCAAAAAAAGAGAAAGAAATCCTTTCTGAGAAAACCAAAATAAATAGTCCTCCCCTAACTCCATCTTAAAACCTGCCCTAGTTGCTCCAATTCTTGGAGCTTTATCTATTATTAAAAGAAAGAAGTTATTTAATATCACGTTGGCATTAATCACAGCTACAAGAAACTCTAAACCATTACGTGACGACTCTTCTTTTTCAAAGGAATGGATGGAAGGGGAAAACCATGACAATTATTCTTAAAATGAGTTGCACTGAGATTTGTGCCTCTTTCCCAGAAGATGACCAGCCCCAAATGGAGCAGAGAGCAAGGAGACACACACAATGTGGGCACACACCTTGTCAGAACCCCCTTCAATCTGAAGATCACCCTCCTTCTCGGCTCTAAGTTCCAGCTGGGAAAAGCATCAACTTGCCCCTTGGTGTCTAAACCAGGCAAGAATTGTGGTCAGATGCCACAATCCCAGCACTTGGGCTTCAGGGACAGCTGTGAGGACGGTCAGACACCCACACGGACACAGCTGCATGGCCTGCCCTTGGAGTGTGGCCAAGGGGAACCCTGCTGTGCACCCTCTAACACGACACCCCAGTTGGGGCCCAGGCCTCCTTCTACCTTAGGAGAAACCGTATTTCTGCCAGGAGCTGTAAGCAGCACAATGCCTGGTCCTGTCGCTTGGCACAGACTAAGACAGAATTGAGGAAATAAACATTTTGATTTTCTCTGTGAGAAAACAGCCACCTCACTGTTATGTAAAGGAATGGAAGGTGGGCCCAACACAGGGGTCGCCCCTGATTCCACAGGTTATGGTAAGATCATGGCATAGCGCTTAATTTTTCCTTCAAACATTCTGTGGACAAAACTAGACGTGGGGCTCTGTTACCTTGGACTCCTTGCTGATGCCACCCACACTGCGTGTCATGAACCCCCTGTCTTCAGATCACCCCTGTTCCATCCACACTGCGTGTCACGAACCTCCCATCTCCAGATCACCCTGTTCCATCCACACTGCGTGTCACGAACCTCCCATCTCCAGATCACCTCGTTCCATCCACACTGCGTGTCATGAACCTCCTGTCTCCAGATCACTCCTATTCCATCCACACTGTGTGTCACGAACCCCCGTCTTCAGATCACCCCTGTTCCATCCACACTGCATGTCACGAACCTCCTGTCTCCAGATCACTCCTGTTCCATCCACACTGCGTGTCATGAACCTCCTGTCTTCAGATTACCCCTGTTCCATCCACACTGCGTGTCACGAACCTCCCGTCTCCAGATCACCCCGTTCCATCCACACTGCGTGTCACGAACCTCCCATCTCCAGATCACCCCGTTCCATCCACACTGCGTGTCACGAACCTCCCATCTCCAGATCACCCCTGTTCCTTCCCATTTCCCTAACCCACCCCCGTCAGTCCCTGGAACCTGCTCCTGGGCTTCTAAGACGGTTCCACCAAGCAGGTTCCCATCCCTCCCATCTTCTCTGCTTCCCACAAAGCTGGGGTTCTCCAAACCTCTCTTTAGCTGATCATTCTCTTGCTCTGAACAATTGCCGTGGCCTCTCACCCATGAAGAAAGTCCAGTCACCTTGACCTCACGTTCACGTCCCCACCTAATTAATTCCTATCTGTGCTCCCATCTTGTTCTCTGTGCAGCTCTTTTTATTTTTAACATTTTACCCACTTTCCGTATTTGTTATATTTATCGCTTATTGACTTACCCCGCCTCAAACGTAAGCTCTCTGAGAAGGAATCTATCCCTCTTTCATTCATTAATGTTCCCCAAACATCTAGAACGGTAGACACACAACAGACACAAATTAAATATTCGCCATGAACCTACAATGCACTTGGCTTTTACCTTAGCTGCCTAAATTCTAGCCTTCTCATATCCCACCCAGTGGGATATTTTTTCTCACATCTTTACTTGAGTTCTCCCTGCACCAGGCCTGCAAAATCGATGAAATTAGATGAAGTCTCTCAGGTGTGAGCCGGCTACTGAGTTAAGCACTATTTTGATGAGATCAAGCACTGTTCTGAGTAAGCTGTTCACATTTATGTAACTCACAATTAAAACAGTTTAGTTTGTTAGACGTGGTCATGGAGGTATTTAGCAACTAAAAGAGGCTCGAGTGTAAAGTTATTAGAGTTTTAAACACAGGGCGGCCAGAAGTAAATTGAACAAACTCTACAGCCACAGAAGAGTCTCTTCCGTTCAAAGAACTGACAAAAATCTTTGCTTTAAAATATGGTTAGTAGATCTGTGGTGACTAATTCTGCTAATAAGTTACTCAAATTTAGGACCCAATTTGGGCCCAAGCAACTATGGGGATTCAATCACTTTCACACTTCTGTATTATCTAGGGCGTTAGGTCGTCGGGCTGGATTTTGAGAGAAGTATGTTGTGGCTTAAACAGCTTTCAGGCCAATGACGACATCCATTTGGGTTATCGGAATGATTCAGCGGATGACAACAGATCCACCAATTCTAACTTATCTTAGCAGAGCTCACTCACACTTTACTGCTGTTTCCCAGGGGAGTACAACTGAGCAAGCGTAAAATCAAGGCCAACTTTTATAAAGCTTAGGGAAAAAAAGGAGGCATTTACCCCAGTGTGCTAACTGCACTGTTGTGCTAATTCACAATAACGCCCTTCCTGTTGATGGGCATGAAAGTCCGTCAGGCACATTGGTGCTTTAAGGATAGGCTTTGGGCTTCTTGGATTATAATTTTTATAAAAAATTGAAGTCCTTGATAAAGGTCAAGTTAACTTTAAGGTTAAGTTTTGGTAGGAAAGAACGGACATAATACAGGGTTTAACACGACTCCTTGATCACAGCTATCCAGGTCTTCTGTGCCTCATGTAGCCCGGCCATCGACTCTTCAGCCTGCTGAACTCACACTCGGGCTGATGCCTTCTCGTGACGCAGGTGGGGTGAGGTGTGTGGAGGATGTCTGGCAGAGCACCTGCCACTTAAAATGGACATATGCCGATTGCATAGTTCTAGTTGCTCAGACCTAGTCCCATGACAGTGAAAAACACTGTTTTAAGAAAATAAAGTAGCAGCAAATTATTTTATGTCCTTCAGGAAATAATAAGGACAATCATAAGAATGTCCTAAATGGACCACATGTTTGTGATGAAGTTCAGCTAAACTGTGATCATATTAGAATTCTAAGCTACACTTGTTCCAGTGTGTACAAGAACTTAAAGATGATTAATAATATGATCCTCTTTCTCCTCATGTTCTTTCTCTCCTTCTAAAGAACAAGGTCATCTTAGGCAGGGTCCATTTCACTTAATCACTTACCCAGCTCTCCAGGGAAAAGGCGTCTCACTCACGCTGGAGGAAACACGTTTTGGCGGCTCAGACGTGTTCAGAAGCATCAGAGGCCAGTGTGTCCAGGGCTTGGCGTGAGGTGGAGGGGGCAGGGGGCAGGACATGCAGGCCCCCGAGGGCCACTACAAAGCCTTTAGACTCCAGTTTAAGCGAAATGTGGGTTATTAGCACAGCAGAGCCCTGACCACAGTTACTTTAGCTGCTGAGCTGAGAATATACCTCTGAGAATGGCAGGTGGGCAGAGCAGAACTTACAGGGATCCTGGCAAGAGCCGGTGGTGGCAGGATCTACCACAGATAGGTAGGGCCCACAAGTCTGCCTGCCCGACTGGACAGGGGCAAGAGAGAGGGACGAGAGCAGAAAGGCTGCCAAGTTCTCTGCTAGAGCAGCCGGGCAGCTGAATTCCTATCAACTCAGAGGCAGGTGAGCCTGCAGGGTGGGAAGACAAGGGTTCAGTCTCAGGTGTACTGCGTGTGAGATGCTGAACAGTAGTTTTGAACACCTGAGTGTCGACTCTGGTGGGCAAACTTCACATCTTCGGTTTCACTAGTCTGCTGCCTGTCCCTGGTGCTCCAGATGTGGCCACAGCCTCTGCATCGAGCCCCCTTCAGATCCGGCCTCCCCATTTCACCCCCGGCAGCGTCCTTGTGCAGGCTCATTCCCTCTTACCTCACTGCAGTCTCTTTTTAGCCGGTCTCTACTTGCTCTAATATAGCCATCTCCTGCAGAGCCAGATGTATGTCCCTAAACAATAAATCTGATAGTGGAGCTCCCCTGTTTAAAGTTCTGCTTAATAAAATAAAACCTGAGGCTGACTTCTCTCTGCAACTCTGTACACAGCCTCCCCCCATCCCCTCCTCACCACACACCTCACTCCACGTCCCGTCACCTCTCTTTGTCCAGCAAACTCCTGCCTGACCACTAACACCCAGCCAAATGTCATCTTTTTGAAAAGCCTTTCCTGACTCCTTTCTGGTAACACGGGTCCTTCTCTCCTCCAAGTTCGTGCAGTGCAGAAGTCACAGTTGCTCCTCATCACTCAGAATGGCATGTAATTACTGGCTTGTTACACAGCTGCCCGGAGGGCTCTGAGTGGCTGCTGTGTCTTTTCTGTGTCCCCTGAGCATCTCACTAGGTGGGAGGGGCACGGGAGTCCCTCTGCGCACTAAGCCCGATGATCTGAAGTGCTGCTCAGGGGAGCAAAGGAGCCTGAAGACAAGACGTCCGGTTCCACCCCAGGGAGGCTGCTGGCAGGCCCAAACAGCAGGTGACGGAGCAGCAATCATGGGTCTGGACTGCCCCCTCTTTATCCTGGAATGTCCTCACGTCTTTATAACATACCTGTGAGTCTAACTGCACAGCTTTCAAATGATCACCCAATTAATACCTTGAAATTAAAAAGTCTGTTTTTGCTCTCCTACCAAATTATAAAACCATAAAAGCAAGAAAACCAACACCTGGAATAATAAACTATTTGGTCCAATAAAAACTGTCAACTACAGCAATGATCAATGCGACTTGGTACATGTTTCTCATACAAAGAATGGTAAGAATGGTAGATTACTAGAAAAAAAACATGAAACAAGCCCTAAGAATAGAAACCTCTAAATGATTTTGAGGTAAATATTTTTAAAAGCTGGTAAAAATCAAGTCACTGTCAGGAGAGGGTGGGCAGGCACAGTGGCTCCCGCCTGTAACCCTAGCACTCTGGGAGGCTGAGGCCGGGGGATTGCCTGAGCTCAGAAGTTCAAGACCAGCCTGAGCAAAAGCAAGACCCCGTTTCTAGAAAATAGCTGGGCATTGTGGCTGGCACTGGTAGTCCCAGCTACCAGGGAGACTGAGGCAGGAGAATCGCTTTGAGCCTAAGAGTTTGAGGTTGCTGTTAGCTATGATGCCAGGGCACTCTACTCAGGGTGACAAAGTGAGACTCTGTCTCAAAAAAAAAAGAAAATTCAGGACAAGGGGGCTCCCTTCACTCTGTAATTTAAGTGCAAAGACAAAAAGAGAAGACAGTCACAAAAAGAATGAGGTCACACAGTTAGAAAATAATTCATTAAGATATCTGACATCATTCCTCAAAAATTATGAATGTAATTATTATAGACTTAATTTCCTATTAATCTCTGTCAAATCTTTGTCTCCAAACCTCCTATTTCTCCATATCAGCTGTCATCCTTCTTCTTTCCCATGTCACATATTCTGTTTTGACATTTAACTCTGTACTTTTCAGGGCATGAAATTTTATCTTACATAGATTACCATAATTATCTTCATCTTTTTCCTTTTCCTTCCTCTCCATTCCTCATAATTTACTTTATTCACATTTTATATATTACAACATTTTTTCTTTTTTTGAGACAGAGCCTCAAGCTGTCCCCCTGGGTAGAGTGCTGTGGCATCACAGCTCACAGCAACCTCCAAGTCCTGGGCTCAAGCAAGTCTCCTGCCTCAGCCTCCCAAGTAGCTGGGACCACAGGCGCCCACTGGCTATTTTTTGGTTGCAGCCATCATTGTTGTTTTTGGCGGGCCTAGGCTGTATTCAAACCCGCCACCTTAGGTGTATGTGGCTGGCGCCTCAGACACTTGAGCCACAGGTGCTGAGCCACAACATTTTCATTAACCTTACTAATTTCTTCCTACTGTGACCTATCTCTGAATAATCAGTTAAAATCTTCTTTGCATTTTTCATATACAATGGGGAAGGTAATTAAAAAGTGATGGTCACTAGTTGTGGGGACCACATACTCTCGAGGAAGTTTC
Organism: Otolemur garnettii; assembly: GCF_000181295.1. Classification (NCBI taxonomy): domain Eukaryota; kingdom Metazoa; phylum Chordata; class Mammalia; order Primates; family Galagidae; genus Otolemur; species Otolemur garnettii. Next base: position 1,722,302 of record NW_003852600.1, on the reverse strand, counting down.
CTTAAACATAGGGATCAAAGGCAGCATCCTAGTGTTGGTTTTCCTAATGATCACGGCACAAAAGCAGTAACTTGAGTATTTGAAATTTTTTTAAGAAGTACCCCGTAACACTACCATGGTAAACAGACCTGTTCTCAAACAGGACCTCGCCGGACACGATGATCTTCCTGTTCTGCTAGATGTCGGGAGACGTCCAGTATGTTTTTTGTGCCTATAATTCTACGACAAGAGGTGAGGGACAATGCTGGGTACGTTCTTTGGCCTCAAACACACTGATCACTGGTTACAGTAAGGAACACCCTGTTCAGGGTGAAAAACTGACAGTTATTTTAGAATACACCAAGTTTACGGGACGAGCAGACAGCGCCGATCGGTACTGCGCATGTTACAGATTTACAAGGAGGTCTTACAAATGGCAGGAAAGCTATTCTTGTGGCTGGTGGGAGCTGCAGTTGTGACAGCTTCATCCTTTACTCATTAGACAAGAAGGAGAGTGGAGAGAAAGTGCAGACACACCTCTCCCACAGGAGAAATCTCCTCACTCAGCTTGTGAGCAACGGGAGGCACAGAAACTCACGGAGAAGACCCTGACCTTCTGACGCTGAGGAAGGGCTACGTGGGAGGATGCTTTGTATGAGAAAAGCTCAACCCAGGATGGTTTGCAGCAGGAGAAACAGGCACAGAGGAAGGAGAGAAACCATTTTCCACTGTGAGACCTGCAAGAGGAAGCCTGGACTCCACCCTGGAGATTTTGCCTCAACTCAAAAAAAAAAAAAAATAAATAAATAAATGAAAACACTTTAATTATTTTATGTAACCTAAAATAGATAATAAAGTCACCAGGTGAGTTCATATGTATGTGTTTCTCTTTTAAAACTACAGGATAATTGTAAGTAATCCACCAACCTCTTTCCCACCCCAAATAAATAAGAGCTGGGGAGGACGTGGGTGGCAGGAAACTTGGACTGGAGAGGGGGGTCATAATAACGGACAAGAGGAGGCTCCAGACAAATGGGACACGTTTCTCAAGTCCCCCTCCTTTAGCACAACTTTTAAAAAGATGATATAACTCAAAAAAGAATAGAATATATTTTGAGATCTCAAAATCAGGAAGCAATTGTGGAAGGAGGATACAGGCCTAGGAAAACACAGGGTAGCTCAGTTAGACTTTAGTAATAAAATACTCAGTTCTCTGCTAAAGCAGCAGATACTCTGAACACGTGTTCTGTTTGGTTGGTTATATTCATGCTGCCTGATATACCTCTTAGGAAAGGGAAGGCCGACAGCAGTAAATACTACGCCTTTCCACAGGAAAGTATGTTTTCAAACAGGAATAGTAAATCTTCAGCTCAAGAAAACAAGTCAGTCTGATAATGAGCAATTTCTGCCTGTCCATCTTATGCTCTCACATCTCAACTTTTACCTCTTCTGTGATGTGCATATAATAAAGATGAGATGGGTGGTATGGACATATTCATTCGGTTCTGATATCAACTAGCAGGCTAAAATTAATTACTAAATTAGCATGAAAAAGGTATTAATATTTCTGAGACCTTTCATACAATGTAAAGAAAATTAAACTACAATGTAACACTATTTTAAATAAAATAACCAAGATTTTATACACACATAATCACACTGGGGTACATAAATTGCTAAAATTCAATTTCTCATGCATTTCAACTCTGATGCTCTCCCAGTGGATAATTAATCCTCGGGTTTTTGAGATTAAAAGTTTAACTCAAAATGGCACTTCCAAGTCAAGGCAGAAACCTGCCCTTCTCATACCTTTAAATAGAGGCTGGATAGTGTACCAATTAAGAAATCTACATAACAACACAAAAAAATGTTCAAAAATAAACTAGCTTATATAATTATGACCTACTTGAGATTTTGACAAGCTCTGTGAATTATCACCTCCCTAAATTACA
>NW_003852600.1:1717381-1719786 GCF_000181295.1 Otolemur garnettii | reverse complement strand
CTTTTTAATTGACTTCCCCATTAGGTCAATTTTTTCCCTAAATATTCTATAAATCTTTCCCCATAGGGAATTGATTGGTGTGTAAGGCCACATGGTATTATGCAGAGTCTCTCTGTTTCCGCTCACATCTTCAGCTGTAACCTGAGAACAGCAGAAAACAGTCCCACAGAGAACCCAGCCTGACACTGGAGTCACCCCATGTATTTTAACTTTCCGGCTTCTGTGTATCTTAAGCCCTTTGGTGGGCAACCATCATTGTTTTCTTAAAGCAGCAATGGCTGTCCTTCACTAAAAACTCAGTATTTGAAAAGCTTAAAATAGTAATAATATCTAGAAGGTATTAAGTATAAAACCATAGCATCAAGTCTCAGTAATCTTTACTCATAAAGGTATGAACCCGAAAGATTCCCCCTATAGGAAGGTAACCACTGGGTCAAAAGGCTTTTTCTCTAATAATGGTAATTGGAGAGTAATTCAGGGTTGATGTGTGTAGCAGCTGTCACCACCGTTTTACACACAGGGACTCTGAAACACTCTCACGCCCTCTGACGCCTCACAGGAGAGGAGTGGAGCCCCAGCAAAGAGCAGAGCCAGACTTACACTCTGTCTCTGACCCTGACTCAGGGCTGGTGCTGCTGTGCCCCCGACCTCCACAGGGCCTCAGTGAACAGGTGTGTTAAAATAAATGCCTCAGCAGCAAATCATTTTTAAGACTGGCTCCAAAATGATCATGTGAACTCCTCCCACTTTTCCCCATTAGCCACGGATGCAGCCCTCTGTGGGGGTGGGGGGGATTAATCCATCCAAATAATTAGGTGATGAACCGCCTTTGGAACTCACTCCATTTTTTACCAGTCACATGGTATTTTGACTGTTCTTAGTTTTGTTATGGATTATTCCTTCTTGTAACCTGAGAGGCAGACGCCAAAATCATGGTGCAAAAGAAAATAGCTCCCTTTTCCTCCGTTGGGACCCCCCATTATCTGCGGGGCCTTGGATGAGTTCCTCGGGCTCCGTCGGCCTTGTCTGGCTCCTCTGTGCACGGTGGGGAAGATAAGACCTCAGAGAGGCCTAAGGTGATGGTGACTGGTCGCACACTCGCGCCAGGCACGGAAGCTGCTCACACCAGCCTCTCCTCCGCCCTAGAGAGCACTTTTATTTTTCCTTTGCTTAAATCTTATGGGGAAAGAGCGACTGCTAATGCATTATGTACATCAAACAGCTGAATTAAGAATTATCTGAATTGAAGAAGGCACTGCAGTAACTCAAAGATCATCTCTGGATACTTAAAATCAAATAGGCTTTGCATTACTCATATTTTAAAGCCAATCAGACTGAATGCCTGTAGAAAGTTTAAATTTTAAATGCAAAATTCAAAACACCCCTTTCCTGTCTAATAATTGTCTCTACTGATATAAAATATAAAATCAAGAACCAGCAACTTTTGCTTTCAGGCAGCCAAGAAGGAACTTCTCCCAGGATCCAACCACACAGTAACTGAATTAGTAGCTTATAAAGGTGAGGCCACTGGCAGGTTGATCCCAGGCTTGCAACCATCGATGCTAACGGCCAGTTCTGGGTGTCTATGTAAATCCAGTGAGCAGCCTGCCTCGGGATGGAGCAATGCCTAGACTAGGGCTGGTAAGTTTGCTTCACTGTAAGTGTGACGTGTGCCTGACAGCAGCAATCTCAGGCATGTATACGGATGAACTCTGAGGTCAAATCAAAGCTGTATAGAAAAGAGTGCCACGATTAATCTGCAGTTTGCCAAGGATGGAGGAATAGACAAGCAGTCCTTCTGCCAGTCATTAGTCATCTATTTCCAGAATCATCTGGCCTCGGTGAAAAAAACATTAACAGCCCCCAACTTACTGCTAGGTAGTAATGATCATATGACCAGAGCAGAGAGCCCTCTGGAGAGCTCAGTGACACAAAAGGACTGTTTTGAAGAGACAGGTGACAAAACATAACCCAGTTTCTTTCTCTCCATGCATGGCAGAGTCCGGGCTGTGTGTTCACACCCAGTGTTCTGTGTGCGTGGCAGAGTCCGGGCTGTGTGTTCACACCAGTGTTCTCCATGCGTGGTAGAGTTGGGGCTGTGTGCTCACACTCAGTGTTCTCCGTGCATGGCAGAGTCAGGGCTGTGTGTTTACACCTAATGTTCTGTGTGCATGGCAGAGTCAGGCCTGTGTGTTCACACCAGTGTTCTGCGTGCGTGGCAGAGTCGGAGCTGTGTGTTCACATCCCATGTTCTCCGTGTGTGGCAGAGTTGGGGCTGTGTGTTCACACCAGTGTTCTGCATGCATGGCAGAGTCCGGGCTGTTTGTTCACACCAGTGTTCTCCGTGCATGCCAGAGTCGGGGCTGTGTGTTCACACCCTGTGTTCTCTGTGCATGGCAGAGTCC
>NW_003852600.1:1717021-1717361 GCF_000181295.1 Otolemur garnettii | reverse complement strand
GGCTGTTTGTTCACACCAGTGTTCTCCGTGCATGCCAGAGTCGGGGCTGTGTGTTCACACCCTGTGTTCTCCGTGCGTGGCAGAGTCAGGGCTATGTGTTCACACCAGTGTTCTGCATGCATGGCAGAGTCAGGGCTGTGTGTTCACACCAGTGTTCTCTGTGTGTGGCAGAGTCAGGGCTGTGTGTTTACACCCAATGTTCTGCGTGCATGGCAGAGTCAGGGCTGTGTGTTCACACCAGTATTCTGCATGTGTGGCAGAGTTGGAGCTGTGTGTTCACACCAGTGTTCTGCATGCATGGCAGAGTCAGGGCTGTGTGTTCACACCAGTGTTCTGCATG
>NW_003852600.1:1711842-1717001 GCF_000181295.1 Otolemur garnettii | reverse complement strand
GTGTGTTCACACCAGTATTCTGCGTGTGTGGCAGAGTTGGAGCTGTGTGTTCACACCAGTGTTCTGCATGCATGGCAGAGTCAGGGCTGTGTGTTCACACCAGTGTTCTGCATGTGTGGCAGAGTTGGAGCTGCGTGTTCACATCCCGTGTTCTCCGTGCGTGGCAGAGTCGGGGCTGTGTGTTCACATCAGTGTTCTGCGTGCATGGCATAGTTGGAGCTGTGTGTTCACATCCCGTGTTCTCCGTGTGTGGCAGAGTCGGGGCTGTGTGTTCACACCCAGTGTTCTGTGTGTGTGGCAGAGTCAGGGCTGTGTGTTCACACCCAGTGTTCTCCTCCTGGACACACAGACAGCCTTCACCTCCTGCTGTTCCTGTACTAGAGTGAGGCCACCGACAGTGAGGAACAGAAGGAGGAGGAGGTGGGGGGAGAAGGCCAAGCAGCTCCTGGGGAGGTCCAGCTTCCTCTCCACCCTCTCCTCTTATTAGCTACAAGGGCCAAAGTGTTCCTCTTTGTGCCCAAACTAGTTTAATCTATATTCCTGTAACCTGAAACCACATCAGTCATGACTAATATGGGTATAAAGTAGAAAAAAAATCCTCAAGTCACAGTTAAAACTGGGTATTACAGGCATGTATATAAACTATAAAATGAAGCTGAGTCATCTTCATCAATTGTCTTTCCCCTTTGAAAACCTCATCTTTCAAGGTGCTGAGTACGTCACTGTTCAGAAAATCGTTATTTTTAACAAAGTTTTTAGGTGTATTTGATTTTTAAATACATGGATGCAACAAACTATTTTTTAGAAGCCAAATATTTTTTCTAATGATTTATCTACGATAAATCTATAGAAGTCAAATTGATTAGTCAAAGGATTTTCTAGGGTTTTGGCAGATATTGCCAGTCCTCCCTCCGAAATATTTACAACAACTTGTACCTCCAGCAATTGAAGGCTCAACTCATACCAGTTTTCCACCTAGAAGCAATGCTGAGCTGAGCTGAAGAAACACCTCTGTCTAATCTCACAGCACTAGCCCATGAAATGACTGCTACAATCTACAATGAAGATCAAAGTCAAGCCTCTACCCCGTGTGTGCGTGGGGCACACATGCACATGTGCACATACGTGGTATACGTGGAACAGATCACTGGCATAGTAACATTACTCTAGTACACAGTTCGTCACAAACATGATGTAACTAAAAATTACATGACTCATTTGGAACCATGGTGACAATTATTGTGGGAAAAAACGAACAAGAACCACAAGCGAGTGAGGAGGTGCAGCTGCTGAACATCTGCCCGGCCCACTCACTCGTCAGCCTCAAACCCGCCTCCCAGAGAGGCGCACTTGCTGGGTCACTCGTGCTTACCCGAGGGAGCCAAAACCAGAATGCCTTCGCATGTGAAATGTTTCATGAAGGGGCCAGGAAAATATGGACACAGTGCAACCTTGATGGGGCGGGGGGCGGCGGGGGGGGGATACACAACAAAACCATATTATACCATGGCCTGACTTGTTAGCTAGAAGTTGGAATGTCTGTAAGCTGTACACTTTGACATTAACCAGTTTACCAGGGAGATTTTTCTGGAATAGATTGAGCAATCAGAACTAGGTAAACAAAGCAAAGACGTCTTGCGAATAGACGTAGATAAGAATTATTCAGTATTCACACAATACAGCGTGTGATTTTGCCCCTTGGGAACTCAGCTTCCCCGTCTATAAAAATGAAGAGGCTGCATAATTTCTAAGATTGTGCCCAGCCTAAAGACGCTCAAGATTTAGGGTCATCTACAGTTCATGTGTCTTTTCTTAATATTCTCTGTCCTTCTAAACTCAGCCCCCCAGAAACTCACGATTTTGTTATACTCCCAAGATGTGTCCTGTTCTCTGTGGCCCCTTCCCAGGCTCTGCCGCAGCGCTGTCCACACCTGGCTACATAAATCCTGCTCATTCTTCAGGTTGGGGTAACCGTCACGTTCCCTGCCAGGGCACCTCCCTGTAGCCTTACCTCCCTCCCTACGTCTCCCCCCTTAAAACTTAATTCCTTTTGAATCCCATGTAATGATTTCCTTCATTTTCTGTCTCCCCTACCGACTTGCAGGCTCTCTGGTGCAGCGGCTGTGTGGGTTTTGTTCACTGTGCTTTCCCTGCCTCCTGAAACAATTCCTGACATTTGGAAAATATCCAAATACGTGTTAAATGAATAAATAATGGGGTTATGCTAAGTAAGTTGTTGAAAGTCTTGACCCTGAAAGGAGGGGTTGAAATCTAACGTTTTTTCCAATTTACCAACTTGCTCATCATTCCAGCTCTTCACATCAAGGCTAAGCATGAATTTTCTGCAAATTAAAATTTCATTATGTTACAAGGATACAAGTGTTGAGAGGATGTCAGGAAATACATTAATGGTGTACATTAAGCCATTCAATGGCTTTGTTTTCGTCCAATACTACATTTCTTTTGCTTTTGAGAAAACAGACCAGGTTAACCCCCTCTCTTAAGGTTAGCAGGTAAAAGTAAAATTTGCAAATAGAAATTTTTAACTAAAAAAGTATCTAAAATTTGGGAAATACCAAGTGAAATTTAAAAAATCATTCAGCAAATATTTACCTAAACCTGCTGCCCTGTGATGTTTGGAGTCAGGATGAGGCAGCTGCAGAGACACTACTGACCAGAGGGAAGAAAAACCATAGGGTCTCACCATGGCGCTGGGGCCCAGCACAGAGAGCCACACACAGGGAGCTGGTCTGCACTGAGGAAGAATGTGACGCCAGGAGTTTAGATGTGCAGTTTTTAAATATGTTAAGGTACAGAAACAGCAAGTGCAAAGGCCCGGAGGTCGTGCTGAGTGCAGTGAGTCTAAGCATTTCAAGCAGCTCAGGAGTGAGCTGTGGGGGACATCTGTGTACGTGCAGGGACAGACCAGGCCATCCACGTCAGTGTACAGGTGAACCTTCAAAGAAAAAGCCTGATGGCCCAGATGAATGTCATTCCACCCCTCTGGTTGAATTCGCAAGAAAATATGATTATGAGACTGACACACTGCCAGCTGCGCTAAGAGGGCAACTAATTCACAAGAAAATAAAAGCAACCCCAAGGGCAAAAAAAAAAAAAAAAAAATTGCAGCAAGCCGGTAAGGTAATACAGAAGAGAAAAGTGGTCTGCAGGCAGGTGTTAATCTGTGCAGCCTAGAGGCTCAGATTTAACAGCCCTGTGGAAAACAGGAGGCAAAGCCTTTGGCATTAAACCAGGGGCTAGTTGAGACTAAGACTCCACATAAAGCTGAGGTCCTCAAAATGTTACTCTTTAGTAAAATTAAGGGGGGAAACTCAACGAAAATGAATACCTTCTAGCAATAAGGGACATCAGAAAAATGTGTCCTATTCATCCTAAATTCTGGATAGTTGGGGTAGGATTTGGGGCAGAGATCTCTGGGGCATTTGTAACCATTGGTTTCTTTTCTCTTGTTGGAGTTTGTGATTCAAAGTTATACTATAGATGCACATGTCAGTATCTAAGACCTTTAGGACCATGTGCATTTCAGAATTCACAACTTTTCAGATTCTACCAAGGTACGAGGGTGTCCGTGCCCTGTACTAAATAATACTTCAGTGTAACAGGAACTGCTGTCATAATGTGACTCTATCTCTGCAGCTCAAGAGATGGACCTTCATGGCAAGTGGTATAAACACTGCATTAGGTCAACTGTGGGCGCCAAATGATTTACAAGAAGAATTCTGATTTTCTGAGCTTTCTGGATTTTCACATTATGGGCAAAGATTATGGCCCTGAACCTGTACTACTGGGGAAGCACCAAGAGGAAAGTCACCTTGGCATCTGTGGGGCCCATCTGAGGCAAACACCAGTGACCCTCAGCTTTCCAGGATTCGCTCAGACGAAGTCCTGGCCAACGTGACTCAGAGTCTAAAATTACAAAAAACACGAGGAAACATCATGACGGAGGGTCAGGCAAAAACAGCAAAAACAGCATTTCTCATCATGAATCTAAGAGACACAGCATATAAAATTAGCTACATTTAAAATGGTAAAGAAATGAGAGAAGGAACTCAAAACATGGGCAAGAAACCTAAGTTGTCCAAAAAAGAAGGCAAATTTCAAAAACCTCAAAAATGAAAACTGTAAATGAATACAATTAAAAACTAAGAATATGAAAAAACAGACAGGACACAACTTGGGAGAGACAGATCTAGAAGATGCCTCAGAAACAACATGAGCAGAAGAGAAAAGCAGCCGCCCGAGGCCGTGGCAGGGTGTCTAGAGACACAGGGACGCGGTGAGTCTGACTGGGTCTAAGCCCGCTGGGAGGACGGAAAGAGAAAGACAATGGCTGCAGACCATAAGCAATAATTGAAGGGCTGAGAATTTTCCACCTGATCAAAGACATGAATTCTCAGATTCAGGAAACCCAACAAGTCCCAAATGGGGCAAACAAAAGGAGAGCCGTGTCTAGACACACATCACAGCAGGAAAAGACACACGGAAGATTTTCAGAGCAGCCACAAAAGAAGGGAAATACCTAAAGGCAGGGAGGTGATGGAAAATCAGTAAGAGCCACAGTAGACCCCAAATGAATGAAATCTTATCTCTAAGGAGAAAATGATTGTTGGTCGAGAATTTTATATGCAGATAGATTATCCTTCAAAATCATGAATAAAATAATTCTTTAGAGACAAAAACATAGTTCACTAGTCAAGACTCTCAAGGAAGAGCTTCTAGAGGATATAGTTCAAGAAAATCTTAGACATAGTGAAGGAGCAGTAAGTGAAGAAGTCACATTTGAGGCAGCTGCATCTGAATAATGCATGTGTCAGATAATAGTGTCTAGCTTCGGGGGCTAAAACTATAGTGGAACTAAAACCCTCAACAATAATAGTGTATAAGTCAGCAGTGGGGGACTGGGTGGAGCCTGTGGTCAGTGGGCAGGGCACCAGCCCCATATACTGAGGGTGACAGGTTCAAACCTGGCCCCACCCAAACAGCAACAAAAAAATAGCTGGGCATTGTGGTGGGCGCCCGTACTCCCAGCTACTCGGGAGGCTGAGGTAAGAGAATCACCTGAGCCCAGGAGTTGGAGGTTGCTGTGAGCTGTGTGATGCCATGGCACTCTACCAAGGGTGATAAAGTGAGACTCTGTC
>NW_003852600.1:1703364-1711584 GCF_000181295.1 Otolemur garnettii | reverse complement strand
AAAGAAGGGCCAAATGGCTAAGAGAATGCATGTAATTGCAGGGACGGCAGCAGCAGAAGTATCGAGAACCACTAACACAGCAGCCGTGGTGATAACTGACCGTTCTGGCGAGTCTGCCAGTCAAGCTCTGGACTGGGTGTTCTGTACGCATTATCTCACTTATTTCTCACACAAGTGAGGTAGGTACTGTTATTAATCTTTATTTTATGGATAAGGCTTATTGCCGATGTAAACTATGGCAGAAGATTTTGGTGAATTTTTAAATAACTGATCACCCGTTAGATTTAAGAGATGAGAGTCAACTCTCAGGCTAGCGGTGTGGGTGACTGAGTGAGCAACTCCTGGCACCCAAGAGTAATTCTAATATTTCGTGCATGAATAAAACCAATCTAAGATGCAGGCTATCTGAAGACGGGTAGAGAGTGTCTGTGTTCTTTGGATTGGCGAGTCATCACTGTTTGGGGAAGCCGGGCTGTGAAAAAGAAAACCAGGGCTTATCAACTGACCACGAGAATTGCTCATAGAATCCATGGCACGTGGGTGGTTTGCTCTAAGCTAAGATACTTGAAAATGCTTATAAGAAAGATGGAGAAGAGGTTAAAGTGAAGATGACAGAGAGAGTAACTCAGGTAGGAAGGACTGTGCTAATCCTAGGAGAGTAATCAAATGAGTGGACCAAAAAGGGAAGCCACACAAAGCCAGCAAAGGTCTACCTTCTCTCTGCTGGGTAGCCAGGAAGGACTTGTCACAAAATCCTTCCAAAGACACCAGAGCCTGCGTAAAGATGCTCACTGAAGTAAGCACCCGTACACAAGCCTGAGAAGTGTGTGTGTGTGTGTGTGTGCGTGTGCATGTGCGTGTGTGTGTGCATGTGCGTGCGTGTGTGAGCGAGCAGGGCCAGATGCTCACGACTGGGACCAAGGAAGACCTGGCAGCAGAACAGCTCCAGAGAGACTGGGATGTGGGAGGCAGGCCCTTCCCCTTCCCGGTTTGTTCCTTCACTCAACTGCGCCGACCAAGATGCCGCCATTTCTTACTCTCAGTTCACCGGGCAGATGACACTGGGCATGTCATTCAACTATTCTCCCCTTTATGAGAAAGAAAAGATTGGAGCAACTCCTACATTACATAAATGCCTGAGGAAAAACAGCCAACGTTTCCCTTCACAAGCAAACAACACATTTCTCTAAAAAGAGAAAGGAATTCACAAAAGAAATGAAACTGAGAATAAGTATTTTTAATAGCAAGAAATACGGCTTTTCAAATTATTTAAATGCGCCCTGATTATGTTCAAAGGTTCTCTCCGTATATGCTGGCTCAGGAGCTGAATCACCCAAAATACAACTCAGCAACACCCCCAGCCTTCAGGGAACAGGGCTGTGTGTCACTTCTGACCATGGCCACCAGCTTATCAAACTCAAGATAAGCTCTGAACAACAGCCTAACCCAGGCGCAATCAATTCGAAAGGGGGAGGTAAGATATTTAAAGGATATTTATTTGTGAAAAGCTAAGAGCCAGATCCATGGCAACTAAGTGCACAGATTAAATTACAAATGAGTCTTCAGCTGCCATTTATTAAACATTAAGGCTGCTGTGGCAACGCATCAGAGATCTAAGTTTTAATCTAAAATACTGAAAGCTAATAGTGCAATTATGATATGAGTATTCCTAACTATATAATTTTTATATATTTTTCCATATAAACATTTTTTAGATCACAACTTTTCAGAAATCAATTTGAGTTGCCAATGTAATACTAGTTCTACAAAATTATCTGCTAGCCAAATTGGCTTCAAGAAGGGGAAAAAATCTAAAGTGACCCAAATATATTTAATATAATTCCATTAAAAAGATTCCCCTGAAAATCAGAAGGTAAAAAGATGCCACAAAAATCCTTATTGTTCCGCTAGCTGATATCAGTTCTGTTTAATCATCTTTAAGTCATTTCAAAGCTCCCTCCCTCCTATCACAGAGCCCTTCTCCTTCCCAGTTCCTGACAGCCTTGAACCCCACGCGATCTCTTTTCTCCTCTTTTCAGACACTGTGGCCACAGGACCACACACACAGGCCCCTTACAGATTTATGATATGAGTGATAATCAGATTAAATGCTTTTCAGAAGTATATTTCCCTTATCTCTTCTTGAAGCCTAAGAAACAATGTAGTTTGTTCTAAACCATCTGCGCACTTGGGCTGGATCTTCTGGAAAAATCAAGAGGGAAGAAGGGAGTATGTCCTGGTGTAGAAAAACAAGAGGGTGTGTTTTGACAATAACAAATAGTTCAATGAGAACAACTGGAATCAAAGTAAAACATATTTACAGTAGACAGCATATTCCTCATATTGAAAGTTACTCCATAGTGTTCAGAAATTTTTCATACATGGTTCCACTTAATTTTGTTCAGTAAGATTTGCTTGCTTTTTGGATCTTTTAGTCCTAAAGACCTATTCAGGTATCACAAATTTGGTAACCACTGAATTATTGTGCAAATAGCATTTCAACAAAGCAAAATATAGTTTACTTACTTACTGAGCCAATGTGTATAAATCAAACTAAATTTTAGGCTTCATTTTTTATTCTATTTTTATTCACAACTTTTCTTACTTAAAAAAAATATTTTACGGGCAGCACCTGTGGTTCAAAGGAGTAGAGCGCCAGCCCCATATACTGGAGGTGGCGGGTTCAAACCCAGCCCCAGCCAAAACCAGAAAATAAATGAATAAATAATATTTTATGAATAAAATTAAAGCAGCAGGAATTTTATAGTAATTTGACAATATTTATCTTGAATTGAAACACATTTCATATCTCCTACCTTTACCAGAGAGTCCTAACAAAAAAATCATATTTCCTTAATTCGGGAGGAACAGGATCATTAGAAAAATTCTAATGTTTCTCAAACGTGAGATTTAGAGCTTAACACACTTTTTTTTAAGCGGGATAAGACATTATTAGACCTCCCCAAGAAGTTTCTTATGGGGAGAAATGGGATTACTGATAACCAACTTGGATTTTCATAAGTTTTATTTTGATGTTAATAGTAATGTCTGAGTTTGAATTTTGGTTATCTTACATAGGGTACTTTAATAGTGTGGCATACATGGAAATCCTTCACAAACCCTATGAACTGAAAATTATCTCATACCAGCGCTGCAAAACGTCCCAAATTTCCCCCTGTAGGTGTTACTTTGGCCAACTCTAACTTTTTCATATAACTTTGACACAGCATTAAGGTGCCCTGCTGGATCTTTTTGCTTTGACTTGGGCTGTCCTGTAGGCCAAAAACAAGAAAACAGAAAAGGAAAATCCACTGAAATACAAAACAGCTATAACAAGAAGGTGAAAGCATATAGATGCTTTACGCGCTATCGAGCAGGTATAAGAAGTTACACGAGAAAGGGGGCAAGGATGTACAGAAAAATTCATGTCAAACAAATGTCGGGTGCAAAGGGCAACATTATTATATAGGGCAGATTTTAGAGCAAAAGTTTTACATAATCCAAAAGTACTATGACACATATAATCCTTATTTAAGTTATTATGGTTTATCATATCTCTTAAATTTAACATATAACTGTTGATTATGGTGATGGTTTTCTGAATATGTTTTTCCTTCAAGAAACAGGCTGTTATTGAAAAAAAAATAAAAACTAGGAATGCATCTTCATCTCTGCCTTTCACCATATGTAATTCTTCCCCTAGATGTTAAATCATTTCTTCAAATGTATATCATAAATCATATCCCATTAAGCATCATTTTGCAAACTACCATAATTAACAATAATTTTCTTGGCCTATCAATCTAGACAGAAAAAAAAATCTTTTAAATGAGTACTTTAAATTATATTAAATACTTATTTGATAAAGATTCTGAGCCACATTAATCTAACAACTTAAAAAATATCATAGAACTGTAAGTGCTGTTCTCGTAATCTTCTGATCTAAGCTCCAGACTGTCACAGAGACTGCAGTGGACATGTGGGTTGATGCTCAGTTTCACATGGGGCCATGAACAGCCGAGTGGGAGTCTCAAGATTATACCATACAGGCTAATATGGTTTCTTGGTTCCTTTCTCAGTAGAAAATAGGTATTGCTAAATAAACCACAGATGGAAGTTCAGTGCAGTGGGTAAGAGCTATGAAAGTTTATTTCCCTCCCTGAATCCAGTAAGTGGTGATGGATTAACAATATTAGCTGAGTGCCTGGCGCATAGTAACTGCTCAGTAAAGGGCTAGCTCTTACGACTGCTGTTCACATAAATAATTTAACACCAGTTCCTGTTTCAGCTGCTTTCTTTCAATGTGGAATCTTCCCCTATGTTCCACATCTTTGAAATCACCCCTCCCCCCAATATATGCTGGAGACACTAGAAAACCTCCCAGATTTTTCTAGATCTAAAAGACAAAGGTGTTCTTCATAGATTCTTTTTCCAGGCTGATAGTATCAAGCATTTCCCCATACCTTCTTCTATGATTTGTATTGTTTTATGTCTTAAATAGTTTATCCAGCAAGAGTCAATCTTTGTAAGTGGTGAAAGACAGGGACCCAGTTTCAGTCTTCTACATGTGGCTTACCAGTTCACCACAAAAATAAATAAATGGGCCATGATCAAGCTAAAAAGCTTTTGCACAGCCAAGGGTGCAACAACTAAAGCAAACAGCCTTCAGAATGGGAGAAGATTTCTGAATGCCAAGAATCTGACAAAGGACTGGTTACTAGAATCTACAGAGAACTCAAATTAATCAGTAAGAGCAAAGAACCCCATTTATAAGTGAGCAAGGGACTTGACCAGAAATTTCTGTGAAGACAGATGAATGGCCAACAAACACATGAAAAAGTGCTCATCACTGCCAGTCCTCAGCGAAATGCAAATCAAAACCACTCTGAGATATCACCTAACCCCAGTGAGAACAGCCCACATCACAAAATCCCAAAACTGCAAATGCAGCATTGATGTGGAGAGAAGAGAACACTTTCACGTTGGTAAGACTACAAACTAATACAGGCCCTATGCACAGAAGTATGGAGAATCCTCAAAGAACTCAAAATAGACCTTCCATCTGATCCCCAAATCCCATTACTAGGTATCTACCCAGAAGGAAAAAAAATAATTTTATCACAAGGACATTAGCACTAGAATGTTTATTATAGCTCAATTCAAAATCACCAGGAGATGGCAGCAACCCAAGTGCCCATCAACCCAGGAATAGATTAACAAACTGTGGTATATGTACACCATGGAGTACTATTCAGCTTCAGAAAAGATGGAGACTTTACATCTTTTGTATTTACCTGGATGGAGTTGAAGCACATTCTTCTTAGTAAAGTATCACAAGAATGGAAAAGCAAGTATCCAATGCACTCAACAATAATATGAAAAACAACCACATACCTACAAGTATAATCAAGTGGGGGGAAGGATGAGGAGGGAATAGGAAAGGGGAGGAGAAAGGGAGTTGGTAAACTGTCACCAGTGTTCACTACACAAGGGCACACAGCACTCCCCCCACCCCCGTGAAGGGCTCAACTACAACTTGAACTTTGCCTTAGAAATGAAAAATCTGTAACGTAATCATTTGTACCCTCATATTAATCTGAAGTTTTAAAGAAGACGAAGATGATGAAATATTTAGATCTGGAGAAGTCAGTCTTTATCTGAGTGATGTTTTAATGCAATACTTAATATGTGAATGTTCTCTGAAACATACTAATATACTGATTTATCCCTTGCAAGACAGATCCCAAGCAGCAAATCCATAACCTGTTCCTCTTTCATCATAGGATTTTCTACACCGACTTAACACCTTTCAGTCATGACTCACCCTTCCCGTGGGGGGAAATGGATGGAAAGGGCTAACCGATTCAGAACTGCAGCCAGTGAGTCGGGCGTGAATTTACAATCTCCACTTCTGTCAGGTGCCCTGCCCCTGGTGGCCTCCCCTATTCTGCTATGCATATAAACATGTGTTTTAGTCAACAAATACTGTTCAACATTCCCTTAGGAAAGGCATAATGGTGTCTTCCCCTCAGACAGGCTTCCAGAGAGAAAATCATTCAACTGTACGTGACAACAGGTTCACGAGGATGGACACCCCTCGCACAAATGTGTCCAGCTGTAAGCTTCCTCAAGCTTTGCTCATACACATAACAGGGCCAGAGTCATTCCTAACACTGGTGCCACTTCTCAGCTGCACAAGGGAGATGATGGGGAAGGCCTGAGGCAAACAAACAAACAAAAAATCCAGAAAATGCAAAGAAAGCCAGATGGGGAAATGGCTATGGCTATGCCTGGGTCTCTCATGCCAACCTTGACCTTCACCAACAGTACAAGGAGACAGAAGGCACAGGCAGGTGTTTACCGGGCAGTGACTGCGGGGTACGCGCTGGGGGCCTCGCTCACTAGCGGCTCACCCCCCCAAAGCAGGTGGAGGCTTTTTCTAAATCTCTGCTTACCCTTCAATAACAAAAGATTTACTACATTAATCGAGTGGAATATCTCAGAAACACAGGAATCACAGACTTAAGTCTTTTCAGTCGAATAGTCAATTATGAAAAAATATGACAAATTAAATGTTTTCATCTAAAACAGCACCATCTCAAAAAACGGGAAAGTACATCCATTTAGTGACCACAGCACAATCGCCTGGTCCAGCATCTCCTGAGTGGGGCAGAGAAACACACCAGGAAGAGTAAGACAGGATCGCCATTGTCCAGGAGCGAGGTGTCCTCGCCGGCCCGTGGCTTTCTCTGTCTCTCTCTCTCTCTCTCTCTCTCTCTCTCTCTGGCGGCGCAGGATACACACCCACACGCGCGCAGAGCCCAGCACTGGCCCCCGGGGAGCGACATCAGCTCAGAGCTGTCTGAGACGCATCTAGGGGAGAGCTAGGGGCCAAGTTTGACCTTCCATGGACGCGCCTTCTAGTTGGTTTTGACTGTGTAACGCTGATTTCCTCCCGCCCAGAGGAGGGAGGGTGGTGGAGAAAGAAGAAAAAAGAGGTGAAAACGGCCTCCCCAGAGCGCACGATTTCCCGGCGCTGCGCACATACGTGTGCATTTCCCCTGCCAAAGACCTGGGAAGTCAACAGGAGGGAAAAATGACTCAGAAGACAAGGTTTCAGGGTAACCCGAGGCGACACCTCGGCGGCGGGAGGCTCCCGGCTCAGCTGCCCCCCAGGGAGCGCCGAGGCCACGCACTCCGGACGCAGCCCCCCCCCCCCCCGCCTCCCCGCGCCCCTCCCGTAAAGAGCAGCTTACAGTCCAGGTGCTTCTTCTTGGGGCCCATCACCTCGTGCGTGGTGGCCTTGCAGACTGCTCTGGCGACAGCAGAGCCCGTCACGCTGTACTGAGCCGCGGCGATCCGGTCGGTGAGCGTTTGGCCCGACATCTTCCCCGGCTGCGGCTACCGCCGCTTCTTCTGGAAGGAAGAAGGGGACACGGCCTGCTGTCACCGCAGCCTGCGCTCCGCACGGCGCCCTGTCCTCGCGGTCCCCGCCCTGGCACCGCCTCCCGGAGCCAGCAGCGCGCCGAGCCCGGCGCGTGCGACCGTCCGGGGCGTCTTGGCCGCGAGCGGGGCCGTCACTGAGCCCCAGCTTCGTGACACTGCCCCGTCCCCTCCCCCCAGCCCGGGAAGGCCCGCCTCGCCGCTGGGTACCACTTTCCCCGCAGCCCGATCCCGGTGTAGGCGTCCACGTCCAGCCTGTGCTGCGTGTCCCTCCCGCAGCCCGCAGTCTTCGGAGGACGACGGCCACCCGGCCCGGCCGCCTCCCTCCTCCCCTGCGCGCCGCTGCAGGGCGGGCGCGTCCTCCCTCCGCCCCGGTGGAGATTATCCCCGCGCTGCGCCATGTTCTGCCCTCGCCGCCCCGGCCCTCCGCGCCGCCGCCCCCAAGGCCCCGCCGAGGTCCCCAGCGCGGACCCCGCTCCCCGCCGCGCCCGTCCCCCAGTCCCTGTCGCAGGGGCCGCCCCGGGGCTCTGCAGAGCGCCGGAGCCTCCCAGCACCTCTCCCCTCCCGGGGCAGAGCCCGACTGACCGCCCAGCCCAGCCCCCGCCCCCCCAGCCTCCGCGAGCTGTCACCGGCCGCTGCCTCGCCCTGCGCCCCGGGATAGTCCTCGCCAGTCCCCGCGCACCCTGGGCGCGGGGAGGAGCCGAGGGGCCTCGGGTACTCACCGGCCCGCGCGGGGTGAGCAGAACCGGGTCGCCCGGGAAAGCCGCGCCGGGCAGG
>NW_003852600.1:1698840-1703138 GCF_000181295.1 Otolemur garnettii | reverse complement strand
GAGTCAGGTGACGGCGGCGGACAAACCCGGCCAGCCCTCCGCGAAGCGCCCCGCACCCGCCCGGCCGCTCGCGCACGCCGCCCCCGGGGACCGCGAGCGTAAAGGCGCCGGGGGCCGCGCGCATCCCCGGCACGCGCGGCAGGGCCGATGGGGTGGGGGCGGGGAGGCCGACGCCCACCCGGGTCACCCTCCGCCGGCGCCCGGCAGCCCCCCGCCCGCCGGCTGCGCACCCCGCACGCACCGGCCGCGCGCGCCGCACACACCTGCCCGCGGACTGCGGGATGCGCCCTGGCGGCGGGGGCGGGGGCCCTGCTGGGGGCTGCGCTGCTCCGGCTCTTGTAGGTGAAGGCCAAGGCAAGGGCGTCGTCGCGCGGCCCGACAGAGCCCAGCCCCCTTCCCCGCACCGTCGCTGACACGCCCGGCTGTCAAAGGCAGCCCAGGCCCAGATGGGCAGGGCGATTTGAAATGTCATATTCTGCCCACCAGCCGCGACCGTTACCTGCGTTTCCGCAGCGCCTCAGGGCTCCTGTCCTGGCCTCATCACAGTGGGCAGAGGGCGGGCAGGTAATTCTAGCCACTTTGGTCTTAAACGGATACTGAGGTCTGCTGCAGGGAAGACTAATTAACAAAGTCGTTAATGGAGTCCCAGATTATGTTACTTAAAAAGTAATTTCTGCCAGTTAAATAGAGTATTTGAACGTCTGTCAAGTGGATGTCAAGTGTAATTCTGACTGCACGAATTTCTAAACAGCGTTGTGGACTTCTTAATAGCTTTTGGCATTGACATTTTCAGAGGTTTGTTATTTATCCTAACCCATTTTCTTCTTCTTCTTCTTCTTCTTTTTTATTTTTATTTATTTATTTATTTATTTATTTTTGAGACAGAGTCGCACTATGTCGCCCTCAATAGAGTGCTATGGCGTCACAGGTCACAGAAACCTCAAACTCCTGGGCTTAAGCTATTCTCTTGCTTCAGTCTCCCAAGTAGCTGGGACTACAGGCACCTGTCACAACGCGGCTATTTTTTGGTTGTAGTTGCCATTGTTGTTAGGCAGGTCTGGGCTGGATTTGAACCTACCTCTGGTGTACATGGCTGGTGCCCTAGCCGCTGAGCTATAGGCGCTGAGCTTAAGCTAATTTCTTTTTTAAATTCTTACAGTAGAATCAAAACCAGAACTTCATTTGTGAGTTTTCCTGACATTTTTCCCTGGCCAGGTGTCCTCTGTTGAGCCTTGAGGCCATGTATATCTACTTACAAGTATCAAGATTTGGTCGTGTGCCCCTTTCACCCGGTGCGGTCTTCAGTAGGGTCAAGTTCACAGCTGTTGGAACTCATTTTGCCACTAATTAGAAGCCCAATGCCTCAGAAAGACAGTGCAAGGTCATCAATGTCTGGTTCCAACCTCAGTCTCCCTGTGACCCAGTAATACCCCTCTCGGTATTTACCCAAGAGAAATAAAAACACGTTTCCAATCAAAGACTTATATTCACATTTTGTAGCAGCCCCCAAATAGAGGAAACTCACGTTATTCTACTAGGAAATGGATAAACAGAGTGTGGCATGTCCACGCGAAGGAACACTACTTAGCAACAACAAGAAAATTCACAACCCCATGAAGGGGGGACTGCAAAGGGGCAGGAAAGAAGGTGTGTGGAATGGTTTATACACGAGTGTGATTGGTGGTTACACAACTGCGTACACGTCTCTCCTCACTGTCTACACTTAAAATTGATGACTGTTACTGTTTATACTTTAGACCTCAGTATGGCTGATAAAAAGGAGTTGGAATGGTTTTAGTGGTTTATGTGTGTGTGTATACAGAGAGAGAAAGAGAGAGAGAGAGAGAGAGAGAACTCTGTTGCCCAGGCTAGAGTGCAGGGGCATCCTCATAGCTCACAGCAACCTCAAACTCCTGGTCTCAAGTGACCCTCCTTTCTGAACAGCTAAAACTACAGGCCACCCATGACACCTGGCTGATTTTTTCTATTTTTGGTAGAGACGGGGTCTCTGCCTTTTGCTCAGGCTAATCTCAAGCTCCTTACCTCAAGCGATCCTCTCGTCTAGGTCTCTCAGAGTGCCAGGATTACAGGTGTGAACCACCACACCCAGTCTAACGTGGTGGTAATATTAATATCACACCAAGTAGACTTCCTGGTAAGTGCTGTGAATAGGGATAAAGAGACACAAAAAGATCAAGATTTGTCAGGTTATGCAACAACCCCGCATGTTTATAAAGCTAGGGCAGAGTTTCAAAATAAGATGATGCAAAAACTAATAGCTTCTAACTAGCTTCTAACTAATTAAAGGAGAAATAGGCAAATCCACAATTATACTTGAGGTTTTGGCACTCTCTTTTTGTAGTAAATAGGGCAAGTGGAGAGCATACCATTGAGGGTACAGATGACTTGAAACAGGCCTGTCGACCAATTTGCCCCACCTGACGTTTAGAAAATGCTCCCCTTGGCAATAGTGGGATGTTTGTCCAAGTGCACATGGAACATTCACCAGAATAGGCCATATTCTGGGCCAGAAAGCTAATCGCAATAAATTTAAAAGGATTACAATCCAGAAAAGACGTCTCCATAAATTTACAAGATTACAATCATGCAAATTATATTCTCTTACCCCAGTGAAGCTGAACTAAAAATCAAGAGCACATGAATATCTGGGACTCTCTGAATATTTGGTAATTAACACATTCTAAATAAACCTTGGGTACAATTTTCTCATAAGGAATATTATAAATTAATTTGAACTAAATAATAATGAAAATATTCTAAAATTTGTGGGGATACCTGTAAATCAGTGATGGGAGAACCCTTTGCAGCTTCAAAATGCTTATATTAGGAAGGAAAAAAGACCTAAAAACAGTTACTTAAGGTCAACTGTCAGAGTCTAGAAAAATGACAAATTAAACTCCACATGAGTAGAAAAAAGGAAAATCATAAACATAAGAGTGAAAATTAATGAAAGAGAAAATAAATAGACAAAAAATAGATAAAATCAATGAAACCAAAAGCTGTTTCTTTAAAAAGACCATAAAATTGATACACCCCTTAGCCATGATGATTAGGATCAAGAAGAAGAAATAATGCAAATTTCCAATGTTAGAAATGAAAGGAGAGATGGATTCTATGGTGCTAAAGAATAAAGGAATGTTGTGAACAACTTTGTGTCAATTAGTTTGACAATTTACATAAAACGAGAAAATAGTGTAAATTAATACTTCTCAGAGGGTCCTGTGGTGATATCGCATCCCATACGTTGCTACTTGTTAAGAGGGTTTGAGCAAGTAACGTGTTTCCAACAACAATGAAAATAACACAATCTGTGCATGATTTAATTTTCAAAAATAGATTGAAGTGAATTCAAGGTCAATGCTATACTACAAAGTGTCGCACGCAAAAATGTCACATAAAGTCATCATACACAGAGAAAATGGGAAATTGCACCCAAATGTACCTTTATTTACAAAATATTCATTGCAAATTTTTATATAATATTTACAAAATATTCCTTACACGTGGTCACCTCTTTGTAAATAAAAATAGAAATGAAAAATTATTTCTTATATTTATTTATATTTCTTATTTTTATTTTATTGTTGTGTATTCATTAAAGGTACAAAGAACCAGGTTACAGTGATTGCATTTGTTAGGTAAAATCCCTCTTGTAATTGTGTCCTGCCCCCAAAAGGTGTGTCACACACCGTGACCAAAAAATTATTTCTTATTAACATGTTCTCTTTGAAGGCCCAGGCATGTAACATAATTATAGTATCCAATAAATATTATTCAAGAGTAAGAATTGACATTAACTATTTTTACAAATTGAAAGGTCTTTTGATCTCTCTGTGGTCAGAAAAGAGGGTAACCACAGTAGACACCAAAAAAATGCTTTGTAAAAATATATTGACTTTTTTATGAGTTAGTATACATAACCATACAGATTTTTTCTCTGATTTAGTACACGTGTTTTCTTCTGAGTATTGGATTTAATACAAAAAAAACTAAATCAACAATAATTACATGTAGACAAATGTCTTAAAGCTCTTGGTTTTGGTTTATTAGTAAGATATGACCAATGTACAAAAAAGTAGAGTGGAATAGAGCTGAAGGTAATCTCATTGTCTTAGGCGACAACCTGAGGTGGAGTTAGAAATTCAGATTTTTCTCCAAAACTATGTCATTCTTAATGAAAAACTATAGGATGATTTCATTCTAGGAATGCTTTTCTGTCAAAGTAGAAAAATTGTATGTGTTACAGAAGTAACCATATTGGTATATATCTTCTCCCA
>NW_003852600.1:1690637-1697457 GCF_000181295.1 Otolemur garnettii | reverse complement strand
CTCTTTCAAAAGGTACCAAATGACAGAGACCATTAAACTGATGTGCGTTCCACATCAGTTTACCACTGCGTTCCACATCAGGGTAGTGGGAAAGATTGTAGGTGGAACAAAGTATCACTAAGATTGAGATCTAAACTACTACATCATCATAGCATTTTACCCAGCAAACTATCCAAGTTATTTAAAAATGAAAGTTAATGACGTATATTCCAAGCCAGGACAAATGTATTTATTAAGTTTTTTCTGCCTAACGTTCAGGTTAGGAGTGAATTCAGAATGGATAACTGGCGTATTCAAAGGAATGTGCACATTTTACATGCATACGGACAATTTAAAGGTGTAATTTTCATTTTGCATCTCTGTTTTAAATCTAATGTGACTATTCTGGCTACCTATTGTACTACGACAAACTAAATAGCTTAAAACAAAAAAAAATTTATTTGTGAAGAGCGCTGTGCTGGGTAGTCCTCCTTTGAAGTCTCTTAGATGGTCGAGATGGTTGCCGTTAGGTTACAACGAGGGGTGTAGTCTCATCAGGCTCCGCTGGGCTGCCCAACAGGGATGGTTCTCACCATGTCTGGCAGTGGAAGCTGGTAGTTGACTGAGAGCTCAGCTGGGGTTTTGACCAGAGCACCAACTTAGGGTGTCATATGGCCAGGTTAGTCCTATGTCTTTACATGGTAGCTGGCTTCTCAGAAGGAACACCCATCTCAAGGTGAATGTTCTCTTAAGGTTTCTTATGACGTGCCAAGCATCAGTCTTTCATATTCTGCAAATGGAAAGTAAATTACAGAGACAGCTTAGATTGAAGGGGAAGGAGTTTATCACGTATTTATTGGAAGATTTTTTGGGGGATTCATTGGGAGCCTTATTGGGGAACCAACAATCATAGTGATGCACAAAAGTGAACTCCATGAAAAACCTGGGAAGAGAGATCTCTCTGAAGTGTGAGGCTAAGTGATCCACATAAGATTCAGAGAGCTTCCCAAACATAATTGGCAACTGATGGAAAAAAATTTTTGGCTTATAAACAACAGAAATTAATTTTTCATGGTTCTGGGGACTGAGAAGTCCGAGATGAAGGTGCTTGCAGGTTTGATACTGGTGAAGTTCCATATCGTGGTGCACCCATCTTCTCACTGTGTCCTCATAGGGTAGAAACAGCACTGGAGCTCTCTGGGACACAATCCCACTGATGAGGGTTCCTAGCACCTTCCAAAGTCCCCACCCCCAGATACCACAGACTGAAGGGAAGGATAAGGTTTCAGGATACGATTTTGTTTCCTGTACTTGTACATATTGTGCAGTAGTGGGGTCTGGGCTTTGGTGTACCAGCTCCCATGTAATATACTTTGTACCTCATGGTAATTTTTCATACCTCGCCCTCTCCCACCCTCCTCTCTTGTGAGTCGCCAGTGTCCTTTATACCATGGATGCCCCTGTGCGGTCCCAGTTCAGTTCCCACTCATAACCGAGAACATGCAGCATTTATCTTTTTGCCCCTGAGTTACTTCATTTAGTGTAATGGTCTCTGGTTCCATCCAAGTTGCTGAGAAAGACATTATTTTATTCTTTCTTCTTGCTCAGTAATACTCCACGGGATTTATATACCACGATTTTGATTCCTTACCTTTGTAATGTCATTTGTGCTGCAGTAAACATGTAAATGCAGGTATCTTCTTGATGAAATGATTTCTTTCCTCCTGGTAGACACCAAGAGGTGGCATTGCAGGAATGGTGGATTTATTTTTAGTTCAAGAGAAATCTCCATACTGATGTCTACAGAGGCTGTACCAATTTGCATTCCCACCAACAGTAAGTGTGCCCTTTGGTGATAGACACCAATGTCTATTGTGTTTTGACTTTTTAGTAATGGCCATTCTAAAGGAAGAAAGATTATATCTCATTGTGGTTTTTATTTTCATTCCCCTCATGACTAGTGATGTTGAACACTTTTCAATATATTTATTTCGGCCATTTGTGTATCTTCTTTTGAAAAATGTCTGTTCCTCTCATTTCCCTACTTTTTAATGGGGTTGTTTTTTTCTTGCTGGGTTGCTTGAGTTCCTTGCAGATTATTATTAGTCCTTTGTTAGACACATAGTTTGTGAATATTTTTATCCCATTCTATAGGTTGTCTATTTACTTTTTAAATTATTTCTTTTGCTGTGCAGAATCTTTTTAGTTAATAATTAAATTCCATTTGTCTATTTTTTTTTTATTGTATTTGCTTTTGGAATCTAAGACGTAAATTCTTTGCCTAAGCCTATTCCAGAAGAGTTTTTCCTAGGTTTTATTCTAGAATTTTTGTTGATTGAGGTCTTACATTGAAGTCTTTAGTCCATCTTGAGAACATTTTTGCAGATGGTGAAAGATAGGGATACGGTCTCACGCTTCCACATGTGGCTGTCCAAGTTTACCAGCACCATCTATTGAGTGTGTGTGTGTGTGTTTCTACTTTTGCAGCCATTTAGCTTTATTTCTGAGTTCTCTATCCTGTTCCATTGACCCATGTGTCTTTTGTCTGCCATTACTATGCTGTTTGGGTTACTATAGCCAGGCAGTATAATTTGAAGTCCAATAATGTGATACCTCTAGCTTTGTTCTTTTTTCTAAGGATTGCTTTAGCTATTTAGGCTCTTTTTTGGTTCCATAACAATTTTAGAATTGTGTTTTCTAATTCTTTGAAAAATGACATTGTTATTTTGATAGGAACTACACTGAATCTTTGGGCAGTAGGGTCATTTTGACAACATTAATTCTTCCAACCCACAAGCAAGGGATGTTTTTCCACTTGTTTGTGTCAGCTATGATTTCTTGCATCAGCAATTTATAATTTTCCTTGTAGGAATCCTTTACCTTCTTGGTTAAATTTATTCCTAGGTATTTCATTCTATTTTTAGCTTTTACTCCTTTTATAAAGTGGAATCACATTCTTATTTGGCTCTCAGCCTGGTCATTGTTGGTGTATAGGTATGCTATTGATTTTTGTACATTGATTTTATAACCTTAGACTTTGCTGAATTCATTTATCAAATCTAAGAGTCTTAGAGGAGTCCTTAGGGTTTTACGGATTAAGGCTGTATCATCAGCAGAGAGGTAATTTGACTTCCTCTTTTCCAATTTGGACGCCCTTTATTTCTTTCTCTTCCAATTGTTCTGTCAAGGACTAGACGTGGTGACAGTGGTCATTCTTGTCTTGTTCACTCTGAGGTAATGCCTTCAACTGTTCCCCATTCAGGATGATGTTGGTTTGTCATATTTGACGTTTATTATTTCAAGGTTATGTCCCTTCTATGCTGAGTTTTTTGAGGATTTTTATCATGATGGTATGCTGGATTACATCAAATGCTCCTATCAAGAAGATGATATAGTTTTGCTTTTAATTCAGTTTATATGGTGAATCACATTTGTTGATGTGTGTGAGTCAAACACCCTTGTATCCCTGGGAAAAGACCACTTGATGGTGGTAAGTTGCCTGGGCTGTCAGATTCAGTTTTCCAGCATTTTGTTGAGGGTTTTGCATCTGCATTCATCACAGATATTGGTTTGTAGTTTTCCTTTTTTTGTTGTTGCTTTAATTCCTGGCCTTGATCTCAGAGTCATAGTGGCTTCATGGAATGAGTTAGGGGGGATTCCTTCCTTGTTGATCTCTTGGAACAGTTTAGTAGGATTGACACAAGCTCTTCCTGGTACATCCAACAGAATTTGGCTATGAGTCCTCTGCTCCTGAGCTTCTTTTGGTGGGGGGGGGGAGGAGATTTTTTTGTTAATTTAATCTCACTACTGGTTATTGGTCTATGCAGTTCTATTTCTTTGTGATTCAATCCTGGGAGGTTGTATGTTTTCAGGAATTCATTCATATTCCCCAGGTTATCTAGATTGTGGGCACAAAGATGCTCATAATGGTCTATGCGATCTTTTGTGATATCTCCTTTGTCATATCTATTTGTGTTTACGCAAATCTCCTCTCTTAGTCTAGCTAGTGGTTTATCCATTTTTTAAATTCTTTATTAAATCATAACTGTGTACATCAATACATTTATGGGGTACAATGTGCTGATTTGATGTACAGTGTGGAATGCTTACATCTAACTGGTTATTCTTGTTTTGTTGATCCTTTGTATTTTTTATCCCTATTTTATTTAGTTCCGCTTTAATCATTGTTATTTCTTTTCTTCTGCTAGCTCTGGGTCTGGCTTGTTCTTCTTTTCCTAGTTCTGTGAGATGTAATATGAGGTTGTTAACTTGTGACCATTCTACTTTTTTCATGTAGACATCAACTTCCCTCTCAGTACTACTTGCTGTGTCCCATGGGGTTCGGTATGTTGTATTTTCATTTTCATTTGTTTCAAAACTTTTTAAATTTCTATCTTTTTTCATCATTGGCCCAATGATGATTTGGGAGTGTGTGGTTTAATTTCCATGTGTCTGTATAGTTTCTGGGATTCCTCTTGTTACTGATTTTTCTCTTTATTCCATTGTGTGTTAACAAGACAATTGATATGATTTTGATTTTTTTTAACTGTTATGTTTTGTGTTATAGTCTAAAATATGGTTGTCTTGGAGAACATTCTACATGCTGATGAAAAGAATGTATATTCTGTAGTTGTTTAGTGGAATGTTCCATAAATGTCAGTTCCATTTAAAGTGGAATCTCAGTTGATTTTGTGTTTTGATACTCTGTCTAGTCCTGTGAGTGGAGTGTTGAAGGCCCCCCGCACTGTATTTGTGTTTTGTGTACCTCTTTTTTTTTTTTTTTTTTAGGTCTGGTAGCATTTGTTTTGTGAATCTGGGTGCTTCAATGTTGGGTGCATGTATATATTTAGGATCACTATATCCTCTTGTTGAGTTGTATCTTTATCATTACATAGTGAACGTAATTTAAAATAACACACGAGACACTTGCACTTGAATGTTTATGGCAGCACAATTGCAAAGATGTGGACACGACTCCATGTGCCCATCAATAGATGAGTGGATTAATAGAATGTGGTGTACCTATGCCAGGGAGTACTACTCAGCCATTAAAAAAAGATGATCTAGTATCTTTTGTAATCACCTGGATGGAACTACAGCACATTCTTCTAAGTGAAGTATCACAAGAATAGAAAGTATCACATGCACTTAATACTAAATTAGAACGCATGCCAGGTGAACCCCTAGAAGACCCCAAGTCAAGTTCTACATGATTTTTGAATTTCCCAAATCCATTATTTCAATACCTTCTTTTTATATATGAGGAAATGTTTAGGAGTGAGAGTTAAAGTCACTTTTCCTCTACCACACAGTCAGATGATGGCGTAACCAATCCTGAACCCCAGTTATTTAACTTCCAATCCAATTTTCTTTCCACTGCTCTAATCATTTCTGATAAAGGTGTGGTAGTATGACAGCAGAGTCTCATTTCATAATATTAATTATTTGGTCAGAGAAGTCTTTCTTTTTAAAGCACATGGGCTAGAAGTTGTGGCGGCTGATATTCCAGGCCGTGGGATCCACAAGCCCTGGTTTGAATCCCAGGTGTTGGCTTTGCTTGCTGTGTGACTTCAGGCGGGTTCTGTGGCTTTTGAGGCTGAGTTTCCCACACACATCAGGCGTGACCTGAATATCCACCTCAGAGGATGATTGTTACTGTCCAGTGAGACGTTGCCCATAATCGCACAGTGTTTGGCGCAAGGTGAAGGCCTAGACCCTGTGATTGATGTACCCTGGGACGAACTGTCGATAGAATAATCCATTTGTTCTTTTATTAATATGTGATTATATTATATTTGTATTACTTTATTTTCTTATTTAGAACTACACCCCCAGTGTATATAGTTCCCTAATTGATATATTATTCTACTGGCATAATTTTTTTTTGCAGTTTCTACTAGCATAATTATTCTACTAGCATAATTTTTTTTTTTTTTTGGCTGGGGCTGGGTTTGAACCCACCACCTCTGGTATATGGGCCAGCGCCCTACTCCTCTGAGCCACAGGTGCCACCCTACTGGCATACTTTTTAAAGTGAGAAAACAAACTAATGACTTATACAGCTCCTGGGATGTGAAACCAGGTGACTTGGGTATTATCCTGGTGAGAACGGAGGTCCCATCCGCAGGACACTGAACTGGAAACGTATGTGTGTACACAGAGTCACTCTCTAGCAATGCTGTCATGAGCAGCTAACTGCTTCCTTTTTCAAATCAAAAGAGATGATTGCAAAGGAATTCTTGGGAATGAGAAGATGTTTTATGTTGCTGTTGAGAAAAGAGGATTAATCAGGGAAGCTGTCTGGAGAAGGGAATTTCCCAAGTCACCTTCTAACTCAAGCTTGGAGAGCTGAAGCTGCCTCACCTCCACCTGTGCCTCACCTTCACGTGTGTGCCTCACCTTCACGTGTACACCTCACTTTCACATGTACACCTCACCTTCACATGTATACCTCACCTTCACGTGTGTGCCTCACCTTCACGTGTACACCTCACCTTCACATGTATACCTCACCTTCATGTGTGTACCTCACCTTCACATGTATTCCTCACCTTCATGTGTACACCTCACCTTCACGTGTATACCTCACCTTCACGTGTACACCTCACCTTCACGTGTGTGCCTCACCTTCACATGTATACCTCACTTTCACATGTACACCTCACCTTCACATGTATACCTCACCTTCACGTGTGTGCCTCACCTTCATGTGTACACCTCACCTTCACGTGTATACCTCACCTTCACATGTATACCTCACTTTCACATGTATACCTCACCTTCACATGTATACCTCACCTTCATGTGTATACCTCATCTTCATGTGTGTGTCTCACCTTCA
>NW_003852600.1:1684700-1690266 GCF_000181295.1 Otolemur garnettii | reverse complement strand
TTCACGTGTGTGCCTCACCTTCACGTGTATTCCTCACCTTCACGTGTATTCCTCACCTTCACGTGTACACCTCACCTTCACGTGTGTGCCTCACCGTTGCATGTATACCTCACCTTCACGTGTGTGTCTTGCCTCCATCTGTGCCTCACCTTCGTGTATATGCCTCACGATCATGTGTGTGCCTTGTCTTCGTGTGGGTGTTTCTGTTCTTTTACTTTATCCCCAATTTTCTGTTGCTGTTTTTGTCTACAGTTCTGTTTATAGTCTCAGCTACTTAAGAGCAGTGACACCTACCACTTGATACCCACCACATGGATATTACTGAAGGCACCCCCCTGTGTCTCAGGGGACACAGGGGACCTTTAAAAGAGCTGCTGTTTTGCAGTCTCCTTCAAATTATGAAGTAAGGGCAGTGCCTGTGGCTCAAGGAGTACGGCACTGGCCCCATATAACAGGGATGGCAGGTTCAAACCCAGCCCCAGCCAATAACAACAAAAACAAATTGTGAAGTAGGACACACACGCCCCCGGTCAGGGCAAACAGCTCTCATGCAGAAAGCAGTGTGTAGATGTCTTTTTCCAGTCAGCCAAACAGCAGAGAGCACTGGTGAGAAATGGGAAGTGTAGGCTGTTTCATGTTCAGCATAACCAGACGAGGATGAACTGCCGTGTTATTGCGTAAACTAATTTTGGCTGGAACAAGTGAAGTTTTACTCTTTCTAGAGCATTATGTCTTTAACAATATTGAATTTCTTTTCTACTTGCCTCAAGTATCTTCCTTTGTCCCAAGATTTATGCTTCAGACAGTCTGGAGCCCATATAAGACAAGTTCTACAGTGGGAGTTCAGAAAGTTAGGAGACTTTAGGCTCAGAGCCTGTAGCTCAGTGGCTACAGCAGCTACAGCGCCAGCCACATACACGGGAGCTGGCAGGTTTGCACCCAGCCCAGGCCTGCCAAACAACAATGACAACTACCAACCAAAAAATAGCCGGGCGTTATGGCAGGTGCCTATAGTCCAGCTACTTGGGATGCTGAGGCAAGAGAATCACTTAAGCCCAAGAGTTGGAGGGTGCTGTGAGCTGTGACGTCATGGTACTCTACTGAGGGCAACATAGTGAGACTCTGTCTCAAAAAAGAAACATTAGCAGACGTTACACTTACTGGTTATTTAAATACTGTGAGCCTCATGTCAGGAGGTTCCCAAATTGACCTTTAAATAAAAGTGTAACAAAGTATAGAATATCCTTTCTTTTAAAATGTTAGTTTGGAGAAGGAAGTTTCCAGCTGATGATCACATTTTCCCTCTGAAGTAGGAAAATAAATTAGAATAATCGTAGTGCCAGGGATCCCTGTGGAGAAACTAAAGAGCGAGTGATCGCTGTGCTTCCCCAAATTGCTGGCTGTTATGGATTCGAGTAATGAAACTTCACCATAAAATTTTGTCTTTTTCAACTTAAACTTGGTTGATTCTGTTTCATTTTGAATGACTTTATGTGTATTCCTAAAAATATAAGCTCAAGCAATCCTCTGCCGTCTCACCCTCGGGTGTGGATCCCGGGCGGTCTCTGTGCCTGGTGCTTTCAGGTGGACGATATCGGGATGTGCACTTGGTTTAATGACGCCGCCTCAGTGTTGACGGTGCATCGCTTAAATCTGGGAGATGCAGACAGACAGTCAATTTGTTTCCATCGTTACTCACTTCATTCCAAAGCTCATGTCAAGTTCACTCAGGATTTTGCTGATAAGAAAGAACAGACGTTGGCCTTACAAGAAAACACTGTAGTTTCCACTTCTCAAGCACAAGTAATAGCAAATGGGTCAAATAAGTCGATAAACTTAGTATTTACACAACAGTGTTTCTTAGGGAAGTATTTAGCCATTAGCCTGCTGCTGTCTGGTGAGGGACATTGTTTGGCAGCTGCATGACTTATCACTCTCTGCGTTTGGAGATGTTACTGATTATTATTACCACACAATCCCTTTTAGGAAGCCATAGTCCGTTCTGAACTGTGTATATAAATGTTGTTGATTGATTTTAACTACAATAATGGTTTAGGTAGCTGCCTCCGTTTGAGATCTGCCCCAGATACATGATTTCTTGCTCAGAAACCCCGAATGGTAACAATGCCGGTGTAAGCACATCATCTCCCAGGGGCTGCCATCTGCCTCTCACGAAGCATCAGTACATCCTTAAAACGTCTCTTGTGCTTTCCGTGGTTGCAGTCGCCAAGCTTCAGCCGGCCCTCCTGGAGTATTTCCACTTCTCAGCCTCTTCTGCCCCATGGCATACAGGTGTGTGAGGAATCATTCTGATGACGGAGGAGCGGCCCCGGGCCAGGAGGTCATTGCCAGGCTCTGTTGCACTTTGTTCTCCATAGTGACCATCTCCAAAGCTGGATGTGGCATTGTGTAGCTTCAAGGGTCGTCATTGTTTGGGAGGTTGGTCTCAAACCCGATTTAGCTGGGTGCAATGCTCCCCCATGTATAATGTGCACCCACATTTTATGGCCAAAAATTTTAGGAAAACACCATTTGAGAAAGTGGCTGTTGGGTAGGAGAGACGAATCTGGGGAGGGACAATACCCCCTGGTAAATGGGCAGCAAGGAAGGATCGTGGTCCCTGCACGTGGCCAGGCCACAGGCTTTGGCCTTCACCCCATGTGGCTGAGGCTGGCCTCTCCAGCCCCATTACTATCCCCTCTCCTAATGGTGCTGCTCAGTGGAGGCCACTCTGGCCCACTCCCAGTGGATCCTGCACCTGGGGGGAGCCAGGTGGGAGGGCATGGGGGCCCTGGGAGGCCCACTGGCCCCTCGCTCCTGAGCCGCACTGCCCGTGTATAATGTGCGTGGTCATCCCTGGGAGGGACACTAGCCCCTCGCTCCTGAGCCGCACTGCCTGTGTATAATGTGCGTGGTCATCCCTGGGAGGGACACCGGCCCCTCGGTCCTGAGCTGCACTGCCCGTGTATAATATGCGTGGTCATCCCTGGGAGGGACACTGGCCCCTCGGTCCTGAGCCGCACTGCCTGTGTATAATGTGTGTGCATATTTTCCTTCAAAAATTTTTTTGGGAAAAGTGTGCATTATATACAGCACAATACATGTCCCTCTGGTGCTTGATACCTCACTGACTGTGAACTTTGCCAGCTCCTTCTTGGCCAGGATCCTTGGTACCTGTCATCAAACAGTGCAGTGTGGCTTCTGGCCCCATACAGTGGATGGAGGGTCTCGATGGTGGGCAGGGCTACCTACTGAGGCTTGTCTGAAAGCAGGTCGGTAGAGATGTGTTTATTCCATGGTTAGCCAGTTTCTTCCCAATGGAAACTTTGAGAAGATTAGTTATTAGGATAATCATTTGAGAGATTAAATAACTTAATCTATCTTCATAATGTTGGAAGGGTATCTTGGGCTAATGGACTTTGTTACATGTGTGGAAGAATATTCTAATACAATCTATATCTAATTTTTATAGCTCTGAGCAAGTTTGTGTACCATAGAGTGCTTTAACTACTGCTCAAAGCATGCACTCTGATGCTTCCATTAGGTGGGTCCAGCTACAGAAAGATGTAAACGACAGCATGTGGACTCAGCCTACCTCCAGGATTCGCCGTGCAGTTGCCTCAACCCAAATCTTACATAGGAGAGTAACATTCAATGTGCCAGAAAATGCCTGGTGTGTGCTGTCATGGCAAGCTGAGGCCCACAGTGATCCAGACTCACCTGCCACGAGGAGGTAGGCCTGGCCAGCAGGCAAGGGCAGGGGCAGGGGCAGGGCCCCAACTTTGGTAGGGGTACTAGTAAGAGAAAATCTAGAACAAAGATTAAACATTCTTAAATATTACCTGGCTTGTATCAGGCTTAGTTCTGACTTGGAATAGCACTGATTCTGCAAATATGAATAAAGTGATCCCATCTCAAAGGCAGCGTGCCCAGGCAGGGAATCAAGGTCACGAGACCACCCGGGTCCCAAGGTCTTCTACTGTGGTTTCCTCCGTAAGCTGCCCTCAGACATAAGATGGGAATAATATTACTTTTCAGTGTTTATATTTGGCTTATTATATCTATGTATGTTTAATACAGAGAAGTTTTTTTCTCATAATCTTATCTCCTTGCTTTCAGCATTACTTACAGCAAAGATACCTTTTAAAATCTGTGCTAATTGGATGTTTTCTTTTCATAAAAATCAAATATGTCTTCCTTTATTTACATAAAGTCTTCTCAACGCTCATAGTAGGTGAATTAATTTCCTGACTATGTAACTGTCCCTTTACCTCTTTTTTTTTCTTGAGACAGAGTCTCACTATGTTGCCCTTAGTAGAGTGCTGTGGCATCACAACTCACAGCAACCTCAAACTCTTGGGCTTAAGTGATTCTCTTGCCTTAGCCTCCCACGTAGCTGGGACTATAGGCACTCACCCACCACAACGCCCGGCTGTTTTTGTTTTTGTTTTTGGCTGTTGTCATTGTTATTTAGTAGCCCCCAGGCTGGGTTCGAATTCACTGGCCCTGGTGCATGTGACTGGCGCCTTAACCACTGAGCTACTTGCACAGAGCACTTTTTACCTCTTAAAATCTGTGCTTCTCCTCAGTCCTGATAAATGTTTGATGAAGGACCTAATAAATAAGTGGACCAATATCTATGGCAGCTAAAGCTCAGCAGACGACCAATAAATGAATTCAATAAATGAAGGACTGTAAAATCTTTGGCAGGGGAAATAAATGTTTCTGAAAAATGTGATTCTGAAATAAACCAGGAACTCCTGATGATATGAAGTCAGATGCACAGAGAAATTTAAAGGAGACTGTCTGACACTTTCTGCAAATCAAATGGCTTTACTCCAAGGAATTCCAGATATCGTCAAAAGCTGTGATTTTTCAGATGCGTATTAGCCCTTAAAACACCTTCAGTGAGGCTGCAGCGGTTGTTTCAAAGTCGGTTGTAGGGTTACTCTCTGCTGTGTTGTCCAAATACCGCAATGGTGTCAGCACAGCAGGACGTGATGATAGGCGTGTGTGGCCACATTGTAGAATAATTGTCACTGTGACTCGTGATTCCTGACCAAGTTTCATAATCTTTTCTTCCTAAAATTTGCTTAAGGGTTTGATATTTTATCAAGTAAAAACATTTTTTCATAAGCTTTAATAAACATGTAATCAATTTCTGGGGAAAGATCAATTTTTTAAACTTTAAGAATTAAATCACAGGAACCATATAATAAGGAA
Organism: Otolemur garnettii; assembly: GCF_000181295.1. Classification (NCBI taxonomy): domain Eukaryota; kingdom Metazoa; phylum Chordata; class Mammalia; order Primates; family Galagidae; genus Otolemur; species Otolemur garnettii. The sequence continues at coordinate 1,685,043 of NW_003852600.1, read as the reverse complement.
ACAGTTATTTTAAACTAAGTGTATCAAACTGTAAAAACTGACAGATAAACCATCTGACAATATAGCCTTAAATCAGAATCAGATATGTCATTAACTGAACAAATATTTGTTGAGCACATATGTGCCAGGCAGTTCCCAGGAAAAAAGTAATCCTTGCTCAAGTGGAACTGACTTTCCAGAAGAAGTGCAATAAATTAATAATACGTAAATTAATTATCTAAGGTGTTAGAAAGAGGAGAATACTGTGGTGGGGAGAGTAAGGAGGATGTGGAGGCCCGTGGGAGAGTGGGGACGGGCTCCACTGCCACGGGGGGCGGTCGCGGGGAGAGTGGGGACGGGCTCC
>NW_003852600.1:1683457-1684311 GCF_000181295.1 Otolemur garnettii | reverse complement strand
AGAGTGGGGACGGGCTCCACTGCCATGGGGGGCGGTGACGGGGAGAGTGGGGACGGGCTCCACTTCCAACAGGGGGGCGGTGACGGGGAGAGTGGGGACGGGCTCCACTATCATGGGGGGCGGTGACGGGGAGAGTGGGATGTGGTCCAGTGTGACCTGGGGGCGTCCCAGGGGACCTCCCTCCTTCTGATCTCCCTCCTTCACGCCTCCCTCCTCCTGACTAAACCATAAGCTCCCTGCTGATAGGAAGGTTGTCTGCTATCTTCCCCATTCATCGCTCTCTCCTAGACCCTAACACAGGAAGAGGATCAGCATTTACTGAGTGAATTAAGCATCGGCAGATGGGGTGGGGCCCAGGTCTCACCAGCACACACTGAGTTGGGGGTGGGGACAGGGATGACAAGTATTGTCCCACTGATGGAGCTCAATACAGTATCAAGCGGAACAGCCAAGATGGGACAGTGGTCACGGCCTTTAGGCAGCCCTAGGGTGTGTCACTCCCGTGAGCCCCTGTACAACTGGTGGAGCCACCTCCAGCAGGGTCACAGATGGGAAACGGCTGTCAGGGCGTCCTCCCCACACGCTGGTCCCCTCCTTCCAGGCATGTGGTGGGGAGCACTTCCCTGCCCTCTGATGCTGGGTGTGATCGTGTCCCTCAGCTCATGAAGCACAGTGGACACAGGACGAGTCACCTCTGAGAAGCTGGAGGCCACTGCTGGGTCAGGACCTTTTTCTCTGCCACAACCTCTGGCAGCACTTGAGGTGGCAGCCAGTCTGTTGGCAGGTCCCTGTGTGGGGACAGCATGGCGATCTCTCCTACCCAGGAAGGACATACAGGGTGCACCAGGAATTAC
>NW_003852600.1:1683088-1683405 GCF_000181295.1 Otolemur garnettii | reverse complement strand
GGAGGTTTTGAGGCTCGCGTGTACAAAGTAATTTTCACGTGGCCGGTACTGAAAGGAAAACAGAACCAACTCACCATTTCTCCTCCACTGTCTCCACAAGACCCCCTACCCAAGGAAACCAGGCGTTCCGAGCAGAACGGGGACTCTGCTGGGCTCCTTCCTCCCCTGCCCCCCAGGGCAGTGCCTCCTGGACACATTCCCCATCTTCTCCCCTGCTCCCCACTTCCCCACAGCCTCTCTGCTCAGCCGTCCTCATGGTCAGCCCTCTCTAAGGCACCTGCTGCTGTGGCCAAAGTGGATTTCCTACAGTAGTGCTC
>NW_003852600.1:1677620-1682737 GCF_000181295.1 Otolemur garnettii | reverse complement strand
TATTCCTCTCTTTAACTTATTGTCTTTTTTCTTTCCTTAATAAGGTAAATGTTTGTCTCTGCAATCACAGGGAACACTGTCACATTCCTAACCCACCCGGTGGCCACTCCACACCCAGCTCTGCAGGTCACCTCTAGCCATGTCTGCCGAGATCTGACCTGGTTGTGTTGCACAGCCTTGCTGCCTCCAGACTCGGGGGTGAGGGGTGACATTGTGTTAGGGTGTTTAGAAGGTGAGGCCTGGTGTGGACTCTCACTAACCCAGCCAAGGAGAAGCCCCTACACCCCTTCACTGCAGGACCCATGCTTCTGTACCCCATGTCTTAGAGGTGGTTTTGCCCTTCCTAAAGCCCAGGCCCCCCAGTTCTTGACCTGCTAGACTGACGGTGCAGACACATGCTCACCCCTCTGCAGAAGCAGCCGGGCCTGGACTGACCATGCAGGCTCAGATGGTGCCATCACAGCAGGGGAAGATGTGTTTCCCAAGTGTGGGGCAATCCAATCTTCATGTGCAGAGGGCACTGGTATTTGGTGTACATCGTATTTGGGGAAACAGTTCTTTCAGTACAAGGGTGTGGTCTGCCTAAAATGCGGGATTTATGTCACTGCGCAGGACGAGCTCTCACCCTGCAGCCGCCACCTTCCAATTTGTGGAGACGTCACAGTTTTCTGCAGGGACAATGGTAGGTAACTAAGGATTCCACCCTAGTGCATTTCCCAAAAGGAAGGGAATTTGTTCCAAAACTCAATTGATATTTCCAATTCCAGGAACTGAAACATTTAGCAACCACAAATGACTGTTCCTTTTCTAAAAATAATAACAAAAGTAATTCCTATGTCTCTTCCCAGGGAACCACACCCTTACAGTTAATGGCCACTGAGAATTCAGGTTAATGTGGGGAAATGTAGAAGATAAGATGGTCACATACTTTGCTTTTTAAACTGACATTTCTAATGTATATCCTGTGTGTGTCCGTGTGTGTGTCCATGTCTGTGTGTCTGTGTGTGTCCATGTGTAAGTGTATAGACAATTTCTAGTGCAGTCCCTCCTATTTTCAGAACAGCATTGATACACATTCTTCAGACCAAATTATGTTCCAGTTCCAGTCTCTGACAGTATAGGTCTGAAGGTACAGAGGTGATTTGAGTAATTAGATAGAAGTGTACTGTGTGAAAAATGAATAGTGATTTTAAGACATTTTAAACATAGAGGATTTTATTTTTTAAGGTATGAAATAAATAATTCTATTAGATGAATTCATTTATTTAACCCATTAAATAGGCAAAGATAAAATATTGCAACCTCATAAAAAGAGTCACATCCTCGTACTACTTGAACACAGCAGTGGTTATAAACAATGAATTGTAGAACAGACCCCAGGAGTTTACACAAAAAAAGAAACCCACCTGCGCAGAAGTTTCCGGCTTCTAACTTCACTGAAGCAGTACTGACCGTGCTTCTGTACGTTCTTCAGCTTCTCAAGCCTGTTTCCCTCTCTCACACCTGCTGAGGTCAATCTATGCAGCTTCCCACCTGCTCGGCAACCCGGGGCATCCTGGGGGGTCCCGCAGGGTCTGCCTGCTTTTTCGTAGTGTGATTTTCACCATCTTCAGCTCTCACTTCTTCAACCTTTCTTCTTGTTGGTTCACTTCCTTTTCATACTTCACTTTTTCTTTGACCAGTCGCTTCACTACAACACGGTCTTGGTCTTGATCTGTCTCCTGCGAGGATCAGCCACGAGGTCTGGGTAGGATGACGGTGCGGCCCGCGAGGATTTTAAAATTACACACATAGTATGTTTGTTGTTTAAAAGTTGTAAGATGTGTGAAAGTAAAAATAAGGGAAATTGCTCACCAATAATCCTGCCACCCAGAGATGATCAGCTGTGATTTTTTTTTCTTTCTTTTTTTTTTTATTGAATGGTAACTGTGTACATTGATGCACTTTGGGGGTACAGTGTGGTGTTTTCACAAAGATCAGCTGTGATTTTGTTGTCTTTCATTCCAGTACATTTTTCTAATAATTTAGAAGCGCTTGTGATCTTATTCTCCCTTAAGTTTCCCATGTTGTTGGAAATAAAAGTATGTTCATATCATGAAAAGTAATTCATAAATATCATTTGGATGAAAGGAGGTGCTCTTATTGTTGAACTTGGTTAGGGATGATGTTTTGCATTCCTGAGGTCAGTTTTAAGCCGTGTTTGTACAGGTCAATACAGAAGAAATATTTAGATTAGAACAGAAGGTTTGTTACAGTCCGTTCTGATTTACCATGTTGTTGTGAAGAGACTGGCCTTTCAGAACTGGTAGAAGGTAGAGACCCCCCATCTGCCCAGGTGAGAGAGAGCCCATGGCTGGTGCCTTTTAGGGGGTCCTGGATGAGCCTCCAGTGACAAGGGAGTGGAGTGGTCCAGCTGGAACCAAAGTGATCGTCTCATCTAGTTCCCTGACAGACAGGAACCCCAACCCTTCCTGGGTTTCTGGGTGTACACGAGTCTCTTTCCCAGATGCTGCACCTGCCCTGGGGCTGCAGGGCGGACTCGTGGGCTCCCACGGCTCACCCATCATAAAGGTCACAGCTGACGTGCCCCCAACACAAGACAGGTTAACAAGGGGAAAGTACAGCAAATGTATTTAATTACAGTTTTACATGACATGGACGCCTTCAGAAATGAAGAACCCAAGAACCAGGGAAAGCTATTTTTATGCTAAGGTTCCGTATGAAGCAGACAGCTGTGTAGGACGTGGCTGGACAAAGGGCACAATTTGATGGTGGTGGGCTGGGGGGCCAGTCTGGGGGACCAGACTGTTTGGCTGCCTCTCGGTCTCTGTGTGGCGTCCCCTCTTCTGGGTGGGCGAGAACTCTGGGATGAAGGGCCGTGAGGGGGAAGACTAAGGAAGACCTTGCCATGTTTTACGCCTTGCCTTGGGGAAGAGGGGCTGTACTTTCTATAACCCCCCTTGGGATTAGGAATTCTCCTTTCTGTGACTTGTTTTGGGGGAAGAAGAAGGGCAAGAGACAGGAGGGCAGAAGGAGGTGGGGGGAATTTGCTTCTCAGCCCCTCCAGTCTCCGTTAGCGTGACGTACTGGTCATGCCCCGGCGCCACACTTTGGGAACTGGCTTCCAAGCACAAACTGCGCTTACGACCCAGCGGCAGCCTGTTAACCAGAGTGGCTTTGGAAGCGTCTTGGAGTATTAAATAGTTGGAGTGAGTCTCCTCAGGAGGTGCGCAGTGGAGCAGCACAGATTACAAAACAATATTCTAAACCTTCAAAATAAAACAAATGGGGAAGTGTCTATTATCAGGCACATTTCATTTCTCAACTTACAAATACAGAATGCCGTTTAGAGATGGGCTGGAGAGTATAGAGCACGAGGCTGTCCTGCTTAAGGACAGGTACGAGGCCCAGGAGTGGATCGTGACTTGTCAGAACCTACCTGTCAGGGAGCTGCCAGTTGGAAGAGTGTGTGCTGGGCAATGACTTCTACATCCAAAATAATCAAATAGATGGAATTCCTATAGAAAAATGCTGTCTGTTTGAGAACTGACAATTCTTCCACCTTCAACAAAGTTCTCTAGATGGATTACATGGTGGCACAGTGACATGCACATTTGTTATTTTAATCTGAAGATCATGACAGTCACTTCAGGTAACTTGTTCTTGAACAAGCAGAAAGGTTATCATCTTAAAAAAGAAGAATGACAGAGAAAAGGAATCAGAGGCCCGATGCACCACTCTAGATGTTTATTTATATGGCTAACACCTGCCGCCGAGAAATTGTGACGATGTCATTGCATGCTGCTGTACTGAAGGAACCATTTTACCAGGTGTGTGTTTAATTCTTGGAGCGTTAGGTGATGGTCTTTCATCCACCTGCCCTCCATGCTCTAAGGTTCCTAAGAGTGTAGAGGGTCACGGACCGTGCGGCACCCACATGCAGTGATTCTGTTGGCACACGGCCACGGGCAGGTTTGTGTTATTCAGCTATTTATATTCCCATAGGGCAAAATTTACTCATCAATGTGTGGATTTAACATTTTCCATTACACTCACCACTCTGTGTATGTGAGACCACAAATCTTTTCTAGCCACACGTCATCCTCATTGGATGTTCTCATTTAATGTTTTTCCTTGACATTTGCATTAAAATAAAATGAATGCTGCCAAAAATAGATAGATAACATCACAATTCAACTGGCTCTCAAGGGAAGTACACGCAGGCGTGGGGGGCTGAGTTCTAACATGTGTCTGCAGGGACGTCCCAGATGGTGCTCATTTACTTTGATCCTTAGATTTGGAAGGGAAATGGCCCAGAAATGGTTTTACAGAAGACACGGACAAACGGTATTTGATGATTAAAGCTGAAAGTTTGAGTGTTGAACACGTCACTCTTGGTGATCTGTTAGAGTAAAACGGCATCTTTCGAACTCAAAGCCGGTGGTTCACCGGGTGCTGCCAATGAGTCCCTGAAAGAAACGCTGCCTTTGGGAAGCGGGAGCCCACCGGGTGCCGCCGTCCCACCTCCTGCTGTCTAGCATTCAGGGCGGTGGTTACTGAATTTCCTAATTACAAATGCTCATTCTTTTCAGTCTTGCTTACAGGAATGAAAGATTATGGGACTAATAGAGTATACATTCCCTGAAAACACATAAAAATAGAAATGTGTCTTATGTTGTGGTTTTGACCTGTGAGGGGCTAAACTAACACTTTTAGAGCTATAACGCTAGAGAAGACCATCAGGAGACCTTACTGTGGGCAAGCATAATTTACATATTCAGCTAAGAAAGTCCCCATCGGATGGAAATGTCAAGAATTCTGTAGGGGAGGTGAAGGGTTCTCATTTCTGTTGTGCTGTCCTGGTGTTGGGGTTAAGGCTGGACAGGGTGGAGTTGTTTACATGAGGTCATTTCAAGACTTTTATTCCACGTTTTAAGATCAGGACTGTAGGCTTGGCACCTGTGGCTCAAGTGGCTAAGGTGCTAGCCACATACACCTAAGGTGGTGGGTTTGAATCCAGCCCAGACCCGCCAAACAACAATGACAGCTGCAACCAAAAAATAGCCAGGCGTTGTGGCGGAGGCCTGTGGTCCCAGCTACTTGGGAGGCTGAGGCAG
>NW_003852600.1:1673856-1677511 GCF_000181295.1 Otolemur garnettii | reverse complement strand
AAAAAAAAAAAAAAAAAGATCAGGACTGTAAAACTATTTGCTTAAATACGAACCATTGAAAAATCATTTATAATAGAAAATAAAGTTGTAGGCAGAAGGAGAATTGTGTGAGTGATCAGCCGGCTGAGCTGCCAGTGAAATGTGCCTGAAATCTGTGCTTCCAGATTCTCTGGAAATCGACCTTCAGCAGGTCAGTGAACCAGGAGAGCTCAGGAGAGGCCGGCACGGCACGTGAAGACAGAATTCCTCAGGGTAAAGTAGAACAAGAGCTTTCTTCATAAACAACAGAAATAGGCTGATCATGAACACAAGACAATTATTTATTATGAAGAAGAAAAACTCCATCTATTCTATTCTTCTCAAAATAATTCTTAGCATTTCTTGATGACTAAAGACCAATCTACCTACTTACAAGAGTTACTGGAAAGTTGTTTTTATGTAAATCTAGTGATTAAGTTTGATCTGATGAGTCAAACACAGTAACTGTCAATTCTGCCTTCTGACATACCTGTGGGTCTCCTGAGAAAATTCTTTGGGTCTTGGCCATAGACAGCTTTACTTCTGAAACCCACAGGCATGACTGTGGGGAATGGGAATCAATATCCATTTAGGGACAGCTAACATCAGCTTTAAAACTTCTGAATATGGAAGAGAAATATAATTCAGATAAAAAATAAAACACAAATGTCACGAAATTCTCTATAGACATTGTTTCCTTTTTTTAGCATGAAAAATATTGGTTTATCAGGCAGGTCTGTGTTAATTATCTACCTGGATTCAGGAAGGCATTTTTCAGTCTCTTTTCGTGCTTCAGTGGAAAGTAGAGAGATACGGGGAGATGACAAGGTGGCCGCACAGGCTCTAAGTGTTTAGGGTGGCAGGGGAGGGGGAGGCCTCCCGTGCATACCGAGAAGCCCGTATTTGACAGTAATTCTGAGTCAGTGAGTTGGATGGGAATATAAGAAACATTCTTATCAAGTTGTGGATGATACATTTGCAGATGTGAATATATTGAGGAATAGAATTCATATTCACAAGGATCCTGAAAGTAGATTTATGGATCAAAATTAATGAGATGAAGCTTTGAAAGGAGAGCGTTGGTGCTTGCCTGCCAGTCCCAACGTCTTCCAAGACTTGCCCACTTTCTGAGCTTTGAAGTGAGGACAGGTCATGCAAGGAAGACCGACAGACTCTCCATGCAGTGAGGCCGGCTGGGGTCTCTGTCACGGTGCCGTGGACGGTGGAAAGTAAAGCCAAGAAGCAGTGGGCGATGCTGCAGCCAGGACGTAGGCTTCCGTCTGGGTGGCGCTGACCCTGGAAGGGTCACCATGGGCTCCGTGGCTGTAAACAGCAGCTCTAGATCACGATGTCCAGAAAGCTAGATGAGTTCAGACTCAAAGGAAGCCTGATGTCAGCACCAAGGGCCAGGCAGTGGGAAAGGGAATCAGGGAAAGTTATGGTCCACCCGGGAGCATCCGGGGCGGCTGAGATGAGCAGGGAGTTGTGGTCGGGCAGCAGCATAACCACCAGCAGTGGAAAGCGGCAAAAGTGGTGGAGAAAGTGGGTCCTACAGATGAATGGATCTCGGCCCTGGCAGGGAAAGGAAATTACTTCCCAGAAGCAAACTTAAAATTTCCACAATCAGGATTACAGGGGAGGTGGGTCGGCAAATTGTGTGAAGGTAGTTGGAGCCCATATTGGGGTGTCAGATGCCGGCCTGGGCAAATTAGTGTTAAAAAACAACCGGTCTATTGGAGGGAGTGGGGTTCTGAGGGCCATAGTCTGGCCTGGGTCTGGATTGTGCTAGAAAGTAACATGATTTTAAAATTTTAACACAACCAATACTGAAGTACAAAAACGAAGTAATAAAAAACTGTAAAAAGCAAAACAGGCTGGTTGATAGATTACAGCAAATATTAAAAACATCAATTTTAAAATATAAAATAGGCCCGGCATAACACGGGGACCGGAGTCCCTGCGTTTGTTTTGTGGCTGTGCTGCTGCTCTGTGACTTCAGAATCGCCGTGCCCTGACAGTGCCCACCACAAAGGGGTATCGGAAGGATTAAATGAGTTACTATTAATATTTATAAAGTATTTTGAACAGTAAGAGGTAAATAGCAAGTGCTATATGCACATTTGCTAAATAAAGAGAAATTAAATGAACCCTCAGGTTGATGAGAGAAATACCAAGGCCTGTCTCAACGTATAAATGGGCAAAAAACATAAACAACCACAGAATGGGTGTTTTTCAACATTAAGAATTAGTGGGATTCTTTTTAAAACAATAACAAGGTACAATTATAACAGCGACGCCGCTGTAGACATGAGTGATGGGCTATGCTCCTCTGCTCCTTCACAAACCCTCAGTCTTTAAATCAGGTGCACGTGTAGACACTGGGAATAGGAAGATGAAGGCCTCATTCTTCCCTTGAAAATCCCACAATCTAGAAGACCAACTCGCAGACAGTGACCATGACACAACGTGGCGGGTTGTATGTCTCACTCACACTCACACTCACTCTAAAGGTTGTTGGGACATGTGAGTGGATGTGAGTAACTCTGCCTGGAGGGGAAGGGAGGGTGGAAGAGGTGAGCTGGGAGGGCAGTTCCAGGCCAGATCAGAGCAGGTGCTTGCAAGGCGCTGCTGGCAACTGGCACCAGGTGGAGGGGCCACAGCTGCTCTTCCTTTTCTGACACTGAGAAGTTAAACCCAATAGTCTAGCCCAGGCCTTGGCCTGCGGAGCAGATGCTCTGGAATGTTGCGTCCCTGGGAATTGTCACTCCCGGAGAGTCAGGGAGACCCATGTGTCCCCGTCTGTTTGGAAAGCCATGTGGCAATGGTTCTGTGGATTCCTAAAGAGGTTTATTTAACCTTATAATCCTGGGAGTTTATTCCAGGGAAATAAGTAAGGTTGTTGACAATTAAAAGAAAAATCTAGAAATGCTTAATGAAACTGTGGTATCTCAATTGATGGAAAGTTCAGCAGATTTTAAAAAGACAAAAATTTTGATTTTTGTTTTTTTTTATTTCAAATTAATGTGAGGGTACACATTTTTAGGTCACATCGTTCTCACCTCCGAGGTAAAGTTCAAATTGTACTAGAGCCCTCCACCCGGGTGATGTGCTGAACACCCTCCACTGCACTTTAGGTGAGATGCCACCTGTCACTCTCCCTCCACTCCCCTCCCCTCCCCCTTGCTAGACTATATTTGTGTTTTAGTGTTCATGTGGGCATGTAATTGTTTATATATTGGTTTCATATTAGTATTGAGTACATTGGATATTCTTTTCTTTTTTTTTTTTAAAGAGACTCAGTCTCACTTTGTGGCCCTCAGTAGAGTGCCGTGGCGCCACACAGCTCACAGAGACCTCCAATCCCTGGGCTTAGGCAATTCTCTTGCCTCAGCCTCCCAAGTAGCTGGGACCACAGGTCTCTGCCAGAACGCCTGGCTATTTTTTGTTGTGGTTTGGAGGGGGCTGGGTTTGAACTCACCACCCTCAGTATATGGGGCCGGCGCCCTACCCATTGACCCACAGGCATTGCCCCTGGGGATTCTTTTTTCCATTCTTGAGATCCTTTACTAAGAAGAGTGTGTATCAGCTCTATCCAGGCAAACAAAAAAGATGTGAAGTCTTCATCAAAAAGATGAGA
>NW_003852600.1:1672618-1672940 GCF_000181295.1 Otolemur garnettii | reverse complement strand
GGTTCACGGCAGGGAGGGGTTCAGGGCAGGGAGGTGGCAGCCCCGTCCAGTTGTCACTGGTCACACTGTGTCTGAAACCTGCTTTGCTCTGGACTTCGCATTCTGAGAGCGTGATGGGCAAACTGCAGTCCAGTCAGGTGAGGGGGAAGGAATAAGAGTGAAGAAAGTGCCGAGTTTAACCTGGAGAGGGAAGGACAACGTGGGGAGGGGAGAGGTTATAGTTATCCTCAAAAAAGCTGAGTGTGGCCTCAGAGAAGACAGAAAGGACTTTCCTCATGTAAATCCAGGGGTCCCCAACAGTGAACACTGCAGGGAGGTGGTC
>NW_003852600.1:1671176-1672225 GCF_000181295.1 Otolemur garnettii | reverse complement strand
AGTAAAAATTAAATCCATTTAAATCCCCAGAAAGAATGTAGAAGGAACGTTGCAGAACCTTGAGAAACAGCCACGGGCTCACACGGTTTGAGAATGAAAGATAGACTTAAAATGTGTTTTAAAGCAATTCTTTTTATTTGTAGAAGGCTAATTTCTGAACTGGAAATTGTGTGTGATTGCTAAAGACTGGGCTCTCCAAAGTTTTCAATAAAACAGCGTATTTATTGCTTTCTGCTCCACTGAACTTGACAGGACAGCATTACTTTCTCTGGGTCAACGGTATGAACAGCGTCAAAGATTCAGACTCTTATCGTTATTCCTAGTTTTGTGTTGTAATTGAAAGATTTGTGGCAATAATACCACAATGCGATTCAGCTGGAGGAAGGCTCTAGGTGTTTCTGGGCCTGTCTGCTCATGGCCCCTGCTGCCTCTCCCCGAGGGGGGCCTGCAGTTTCAGAATCTCCTTCTGATAAAGCTCCCTTTCCTCTGTGGGATCTTAGAATTTTTGTTTTAATTAAGAATAATGGTTGACATCTATTTTTAAAGTTCTTAAGGACTATAAATACTATGTTTAGGTCTTTAACAAGAGTAATGAGGTGCTGTAGGATTTTTAATTAAAAATGCTCGATTGAAGCTGTCTTATTTTGTGGTGCATTGATTTCGGGCCTCCCAGAGAGATGACCCAGGTGGCCTGCGTACCACTTCAAGACAATCTGGCTATGTCCTTCTGTCTGGTGAGATTTTGCATCATCTTGTTCTGGTGTCTGTCATGAGTGTATCATCAGGAATTATGTTGAAGTTGAAACTTTGATTCCTTTTAAACTTTATGATCTTTATTCTGAAAGAGAATGTGTGTATAGGTGTTTATATCCCGAAGGTGTAAAAATGTATACACATTTTAAGAAAGGAAAAACTGTATTAAAATTGTAATATTCAACATATATTGATAATTTCTGTTATGTCCCATATGGCATCTTGTATTTCTGGTACTTGCAGAAGTCAAATGTGACTTGAATTTCCAACTTTAAGAGACTTTTCCTTTCTTAAAA
>NW_003852600.1:1668130-1670830 GCF_000181295.1 Otolemur garnettii | reverse complement strand
ATAAACACACAGCCCGGTAAAACCAGGTTAGGGTTTCCCAGGTTCCACCCTTTATCACATTTAGCTTCAAAGCTCATATGTGGAAAAAAATCTAAATGGATTAAATATGAGCATAATGTCATGCTTGTTTATTAGAGAGCCAGGTTCCCCACTCTCAGATAATTAGCATTCAGAACCAATACTTAGTGACCAACAAGATGCAAGGTAGGCGGAGTGGAGCTTCAGAATTAGAAGATTCCTTTCTCCAAAGTCTACTTAGAAGCAGGCATCTGTATCAGGTGCACGCGCGCGCACACACACACACACACACACGCCTGCCCACACCCTGGCAGCCACTCCTGCTGCTCTGCCCTGCAGACCTGTTCTGTTCTTGTCTGATGGTTGAATATTTCTGGCTGTGGACTTTGACATTGTCCTTAAAAGAAGGAAACAGATGACTGTAGGAAACTGTTCCAAGAAAATGTAAAATTATCAAAATAGCCAGCAATCAAGGAGAGAAATGCCGCCCTGCCTTACAGAGCCTGACGCACTGTTCATGGTGTTCTTTGACGGCAAGAAAAATGATAAGTGACTCTCAATGGTCGAGGAGACCTCACAGGACCCGAGGACACCACTGCAAGTCTGAGTGTTCCTGCTTCCTGCCTGGATTCTAGGCATTTTCAACTGGTAATGCTGAAATGCTAGTAATTAGTAATATTAATGACATCAAGAGCTATGTTTTCTAACAGATGCAGACTGTGTATGTACCTTATGTTAATCCAAAAACAAACAAACAAAAACCCCCAAAGTTTTAAGGCTTATTCCAGAAGGTATTTCAGTACAAATGTTCACTGAGAGATAAGAGAGAAAGGATCTGATTAAATGGAAATTCATACAGTCCATGTTCTTGGTTGGGAAGAATAAACAGTGATATGAATTCTTCCTAAATTAAAATTTTAACACATCTAAACACAATGTCAATTGTAATTAGAGGAATATACTCCAGTATTACTATGGATCAATAAATAACATATGACGGAATTAATGGACGGCCCATTTCTCCACACCACCCATTTCAAACACATAGCAATTCTGGGTAAAATATTAATGCAATACAAAAATCAAATAGAGAGCTAAAAATGAGAGAAAAAAACCGAGAAATGAAAACAAAATCCAGAAACCTTTCATTCAAAATGACCTCACAAACGAAAATTCCACCACACATGACCAGACTTCCACAGCGTGTGAAGAAATTTGGTCTCAGAAAGCCACCTGGGATCTTAATTTTCCTGTCCACTTGAGTGGGCTATGGATGTGCACACAGCGGTTACCCAAGGCCTCTGCGTGTGCCCGGCAGGGCGTTCCCAGGGGAGACTGACACGGAGTCGGCAAGAGTATCACAGGTACTGCCAAGCTCTAGAGCAGTGGTTTCAACCTTCCTAATGCCATGACCCTTTAATACAGTTCCTCATGTTGTGGTGACCTCCAACCGTAAAATTATTTTCATTGTAAGTACTTAACAACGTGGTCTTGAAATACGGTCTTAAAGCAAAAACTAAGAAAATAATAAGCAAATCTGACAAGTTCACAATTATTATGTGGGTGATTTGACAAAGCTTTCAAAAATTCATAGTTTCAGCAGACATAAAATTGGGAAGGATATACAAGATCTTAATGATGAGATAAAAAGTCTGATTTAATGGATATCCACAGAACCCTGCACCTTGTTACCAGGGAACACACGCTCTTCTCATGCCCACGGTGAACATTCACAAAAACTCACCATGGACCAGGCCAGAAGCAATTCCAGCAAATTCCAAAAAATTAGTATATTATTTATAAAATTCTCTCACTATAATAGATCAGCAATTAACAATTAAAAAGTCAAAACATATACAGTTGAAAAACATACAGGAAAAGTTTGCAGTTTTTTTTGGCTGGGGCCGGGTTTGAACCCACCACCTCTGGTATATGAGGCCAGTGTCCTACTCCTTGAGCCACAGGCACCACCCTATACAGGGAAAGTTTGAAAAGGAATGAGGAAAGAGTCCACCGTCTCAGGCCTGAATCCCTCAGAGTGACAACAAGCACAGAGGTGCCTCTGTGGGAACTGACACCCAGAAACAGACCACAGAGTTTACAGAATTATGTGTAGTGCGTGTAAATGTGTATCTCTGTGTGGCATAATAATTGAGTAATAAAAATATTTGGTAAATTATATGGAAATAGTTATTTCATATTCGGAAAAATTTCTTTACACTTTCATTTTGCATTTTACACCCAAAATAATTCCCAGATGAACTAAACAATTGAGTCTAAAAGGCAGAAAATAATAGAAATAAATATCTTTGGGTAAGAGAATCTTCTTTTAAACACAGGAGCAAATAAACTATTCAATATGCAAAAGATAGATTTGGCTATAGAAAAGTTTTCTAAAAAAAATTCTGTACATTAAAATGTCCGACAAAATAAGAAACAGAAACAAAAACATAACCCAGATTCAAATAAAGACAAAATCTCCAACTGTAAACAGCACATACAAATCAACGAGGAAAGAATGAACTTTGGTAAATAAATGAGTAATGCAAAAGTGGATTATTCATAGGTGATATATAATATAAAATTTTAATTTTCTGTTTAAACAATGAGATTTGATTTTTCTTTAGTAAAGTTACTTAAAAGTCTGTAACTCTCTGATGAGATGGTCAGTCCCACGCAGGG
>NW_003852600.1:1665732-1667564 GCF_000181295.1 Otolemur garnettii | reverse complement strand
GAAGTACTCTCCTAATATTTTCCATGTAGACCACGTTATTACCTTGTAGTAACAGATGATTAAACTAAAAACAAAAGTAGGCTGGAAATGAAATAACAGACCAGCTAGAAACTTCAAAGGTAAAAGAAGTAACAATTTTAGAAAACTTGGAAACTCCTAAAAATCTTACCTATCAACCATGACTTTTGTCTGCCTTTTAGAGGTTGTATGACCCAGGCCAAGCAAAAAAATTAAAATATATACATGTATATATATGCATATATATGTGTACATATGAGTGTGTGTGTATGTATAATTTAAGTATTTACTGAACAATTCCCCAGATGGTGCTTAGAAACATTTATGAACTGTGAAGTTATATGCCAGTGTCTTATCATGGGATTGGATTTCTCAAATACTGATAAATATTTTGTCAGTAGCCAAACCCTGCCCTTACTAATGTTATCATGTAATTTGATGTTATTTCTCCAGGACCAATGACCTAGCCGACATATTTTGCTCTGGCATCTGGCTTCTCTCTGGCTGTTTTCTGGTGTGTATAAAGGTGGGCTTTTTAAACTTAGTGTCTGAGTATGAGCTGGGGATCTTGTTAAACCACGGCTTCTGGGTCAGTCGTCAGGCAGCTGGAGTCTGTGAATTTCGACCCAACACTTATTTTTAGTAGCAGGTTTTGGAGGACTCTGAGGCCCCCAGCAGCTTTAAGAAGTCTATGATTAAGGGAATTCCCACTGAGGTGTGGGACTCAGGACTAGTTATGCCATAAAGGGCCTCTTCATCGTCTGCCTACTGATAATTTTATCAACTTGAGCTTTGGGGGCAGAGGTGGGGAGCGGCACCTGCCAGCCTGTGACTGTCAGGAGGAGGGTTGCACAGAGTCGGTGGGGAGGAAGGAGTGGAGTCACATGCTGACATGAATTCTATTTCACCAACCCTGAATTCTCGCCTGTCCTCTCACTGGAACTAATTAAACAGGCCCATCAGCTCCTCGGTGACACAGCTTCAACCCCGCCACATAGTGAAATTACACTCAGCTGTCCCACCCCTCCAGGCCCTGGGGACCCTGTCATCTAGCAGACTCATGCCAGGCACCAAGGCAGCAGAACACAGCAACCTCGCTCTCCCCGCTCTGGATGAGCTCACACCCTGTTTGAATGGGCAAGAAAGTGGGAGAAGCATTAAAGGTAAGTGAGAAGAACTGGGTGTGGCTGCCTACTCTGGTCGGCTGAGGGCACAAGGCTGACCATGCTTGTTTGAAGAAACTTTGGGTGATGTGAATTTGGTAAGAGGAAACATTGCTTGGGAAGGGATCCTACTCAGGTTATCTGGACAAAAGGGAAGTGTTGTTCCAAGAATACCTTTATTACCTGATGAAGACACTAATTTTCATTGCAAGGCAGAGACCCTAGGTGAGCTCTTATAATAAAGTTGAGACGCCTGTGGCTCAAGGAGTAGGGTGCTGGCCCCATATACTGGAGGTGGCAGGTTCAAACCTGGCCCCTGGCAAAACCTGCAAAAAAAATAAATAAAAAATAAAGTTGATATTCCACTTTAAATTATTACAAGGATCCAATAGTATGTATGCATTATTAATAAATGCCAAGAGTTCTAAATGTATAATATTGAACTACTTTTTGTTTTATTTCAAAAAATACATTTGATACCATTATTGGCCACCAGAGAAACAAATTTGGTTTGACAGTGGCTAGGGCAACTGAAAATGGAGCTTAACATTCCTGTTGTTGAAACTGTCACTGAAAATACTTCAGCTGGGTGTGGTGGCTCACACCTGTAATCCTAGCACTCTGGGAGGCCGAGGCGGGTGGATTGCCTGA
>NW_003852600.1:1653102-1665419 GCF_000181295.1 Otolemur garnettii | reverse complement strand
CCTTGTGAAATCTAATGCACAGGAAACTGCTAGACCCCTAAAACCTGGCTGACCCTCATAAGGCTTAGAAAGTAATATCTAAAGCCAGGCCCAAGGTCAAACACGTATTTCTATGAGATGCCACAAGTTCTCTCTTTAAACCTTCCCCCATGACATTAAATCACTTTTAGTTACAGCACTTCCTCGCCCTCAAACCTTTTCTCATTTGTAATCTTTCTTGAAAACCAAACTAGAAATCTCTCAGAAGTACATCTTAAAAAACCTTATAGCACACCAAGTATTTAGGCCAGTGAGAATTTAGAGTATTTTCCAATGTGAATGAGAAAGTTTTGGCACACACTGTGGGCTGAAAATTAAGATCAGCCTGGAATGAAGCCTGTAGTCTTTCATGTGAAAACTGGGGTCATTCTGGAGGTTTGGGGCCCTTTTCAGACATGACCTCATCTGAGTTTGTCCTCATGGAATTCTGGGGAAAACAGTGGACTGTCCCCCTTCCAGGAAGGATCTGATGGCTTGGCTATGGGTCCCCTCCCCCCCAGGGCATGGCCTTCCCAGGTGGCCCTGTCCAGTGACGGATGCAGTGGGTGTGGAGGACCAGGGCAGCACTCTTATGAAGCACACACACTCTGGGTCCTGGTAGGCTGGCGGACACTTTATCATCCTGTATCGTGGTTGGTATATTTCCATGTCCAATTCTGCCCCGTCCCTGCCTTATGCATGAGTTAATTTCTGCATCCAGAGAAGCCAGTCTGAGACATACCAGGCATGGCCCTAGAGCACAGGTGATAAGAGGGAGCTTTGGAATTGGAGCACTCACAGCCCAGCGGGCGGTGAGGAGGCTGATATTGGTGGCAGATGGGGCTCAGTGCCCCTGGCACCGGCTGTGAGTTAGGATGGTTCGCTGGTGGAAGGCGTTTCTCTAGCAGGTGTGATCTCTCAGGCATGTTGAGATGTGAGGAAATAGTTACCATAAAGAAAACGACAGTGGGTGACTACTGCTTCTCAACACTGATACATATGAAGATACAGAGAAGCCACAGGTTAAGAAAAGGTCCTTCCCACCAACAGGCAGTGGGCTGGGATTCAGATCAGCCAGTTAGGAAACACTTCCTGGGCTACAGAGCATTTTGTTTAGGTGATAACTCTCTGAATTACCAAAAAGAAATAATTCAGAAGGGAATAAAAAGATTTCAGAAAAGCCAAAAAACGTGAGCGATCCCCCCCTCCAACTGCCCAATATAACTTGTTGAAATGAAGCTGGTTTGGGGTTACTCTTGCCAGTCTTTAGGTCTTCCCTTTCCTTGTGGTTTTGAGGGATTATAAATACCTACATTTGTGACTTTCAGCCGTGACGATTCAAATTCCTTTTACACGTAAGTGCGTCAATTGGCTTTTTCCTCATTAAGCTGTCATGATCATTAATAACTAGATGTGCGTTATATCAGAGATAACTCTTGAATTTTTTTGATCTGAGTGTGTTCCACACTGCTCATCCCCAAAGGAGGAAATGTGAGCATTTTTCTGCCCTTATTATCTTGTCAGGTAGAATCAAGGCACTGAATGGACATAATGGGCATTTTGTAATGGGCCAACTGGGAAATGGACTCATTTCCCTGGGGTAGGTCTGGAGAAAAATTGCTGGGTTATAGGGATTTTGCATGTTTAACTTTCATAAATACTGCCCATCAATTTTCCAAAGGGATTATGCCAAACCCCAGCGTGTAAGAGCTCCCTTTGGTTCATAGCCTCTCTGACCCCTGGTATCATCATTAAAAAAACCCTTCATTCTAAGTTAAAAAAACAAAAACAAACCTTTAGCCATCTTAACAGATGCATCATGATATTTCACTGTGGTTTTAATTTGCATTTTCATTTTTGCTATTAGTCTCGAGCATTTATTAAAAGTTTTTATTGCAATTTTGGATATTTTCTCTTATAAAATGACTGTTTAAGGTTTTTTCCCATTAAAAATTGCTTCCCTTTTCTCACTGAGCTGTACTGGTTATTCACATATTTTGGACACAGTCCTTTGATACAGATGTATGTACTGAAAAATTATTTTCCCTCTCTGTGACTTTTTACTTTTTAATGCTGAATTATGATAAAGGGAATTTATTAATTTAACAAGTTCAATTTATCATGGTTCTTTATTTTTTGTATCTTATTTAAGACTACCCCACAGCCATTAAATATTTCGTGTTTTCTTCTCCCGGCTTTATTATCCTCAATGCTTTTATACTTAGCTCTCTAATCCATTTGAAATGAAAGGTCAAGTTTCTTTTTTCCCCATATGGATAGATATTACAAAGATTCTCTGTATCTACGTTCATGAGATAGACTGAGCTGTAATTCATTTTTCTTATAGTGACCTTATTTGGACTGTGCTGTCCTCATAAACAAGTTTAGAAATGTTTACTATTTCCTATGCTTACAAAAAGCATATGTAAGATTAGTATTATTCCTCCCTTCAATGTTTAGAAATTCCCTGGTGAAGTGACCTGGGCAGTCTGCCTGTGTACCCCTTCCAGTTTTTTGCTTATTTGCTCAGTTATGAAGCCATTTTAAAGCACAAAAAAAGCAAATACCATTTCAAAAGATTTTCAGAGAGTATTCATATTAACGCAGTTAATATGAATTCCAGTTTTGGAAACTAGGAATCATGCATCATTTCTCCACGTGAGTGGGTTTAAGTGACTGGAAAGGGGAAAAATAGTGCATATGTGTTATAAACGTTATTTTTTAATACAAAATAAGAGAACTGTGTCTGTAGCCTTAAGACAATCAGATTCATCTTGGAAGCTCCGGAATTGGGAACACAGAAACTGAGTGAATCAGGAGGGGAAGCTGGAGCTGAAGGCGTGATGTTGAGGGGGGCACAGGGCCGGGTGGAAGCAGGAATCACAGTAAGAAACCAGTTAACAGAGGTGCAGACCCAGCAGAAGCTCACAGAGAAACAGATGTCAGGAGAGAAAAGTTGAGAACGAGAGTGAGAGAGGCTCTGTCATCTCTGTCACTTCCAGGGTCCCATCTCTTAGGTGGCTTCCTGAAAAATCTCTGCATCTTAATAGTAAATACTTAGGGGAATGATTCTGAATAAAATTCTGTTCCTTGTCAGTAAAGAAGTCTAAACAGAAACACAGGAGAGACACTGGGAGGAGAAGAAAGGAAAAGAGCAAATAAGAGTTGTTTTGTGCCCCCAACTTCCCTTCTCTCCTGGGCTGCTCTGCGATTACTGCAGGTCAGAGGGAACACGAGGCCCCTCCCCTCTCTGCTGGCCCTGACCAGGGTCTAACCTCCGTCCTTCCCTCCCTCCTGTGGGCTCACTTTGGTCCCTGTCCACTGCATTGTCACTGTGAATTATGTACAAACAAACAGAGGTCTTAGGAAAACCAGCAATAAAGAAACTAATTAAGGAAGTTAAAAATGTGATA
The DNA here is from genome assembly GCF_000181295.1 of Otolemur garnettii. Taxonomy (NCBI): domain Eukaryota; kingdom Metazoa; phylum Chordata; class Mammalia; order Primates; family Galagidae; genus Otolemur; species Otolemur garnettii. Next base: position 1,661,988 of record NW_003852600.1, on the reverse strand, counting down.
TACCTTATAAAACTCCAAATATAATTTTATATAAGCGTAACTTCGATAGAGAAAAAAGCACAAAGAAACATATTTGGCCTTAGAAAATTGATCACTAAATGTTTTTAAAATACACATGGATTAAACATCAATGCTATCAAAGAAGAGTTGTAGAATAAGTGATGAAAGACAAAGATTGTTCTGTTTCTAATTTTGTGTCTGAAAAATTATTTTATGGGTTGCTTGTGTGGGTAGAACTAAATATTATTCAATATGACATAAGAGTTTATAATACTGAGGAACACGACTCTTCGTATTTTCTGCATTTATCAAAAGGAATATCTTGAAAGAATGTCTTTCAGCTATTTCTTGGCAAACAAAAATTAATATACTTATGTAAGTGTACATAAGTATACTTTGTATATTTATGTTTATGGTGTCTTACATATACTTATGTAAGTATACTTACATATACTCATGTAAGATGCTATAAAAATGATAGAAGTAATAGTTTGCTTGTAGTTGGAATCATGGCTAATATTTTAATACATTTACAGGAAATAACTGAACATTTATGTTAAAGTGTTAGATTTGGGCCAAAGTTTATTAACTATATGTGATAGCTGTCATGGAAAGATTTTCTTGGGAAAAAAAAAAAAGTTCCCAAAGTATGTCTATATGGGGATAACCAAAATTTCCAAGAAGGGTGGTTTTTGTTAAATGAGAAAAAAATTTACATTTAATTCTTGAATTCTTTCTTTATAAAAAGCAGAAGTTAGAAAACTGCCAACTAAAATAATGGGTGTGCAGTATGAAATTTAATGAATCTTTTGGGGAATCCCCTACAATTTTAAAGCAAAGGAACAAATTAAGGGATAGGTTCTTTTCTACAGAAGTATTTCACCTGTATTATTCTTTACCAAGTAGTCTATGGCTAATGTGTCCAAATCAGATTATATACACTCATAAAAGTATAAGGGAAGGAGCTATTTTTTTTCATCAAGGGCCATTAATTTATAAATGTCAATCAGCCATGGCCCATGTAAGATGAAAAATAAACAACTTAATTTTTGTCAGAAGAAGAGGAAATATCTGACTCATCTGTTTAAGACTCAATGAGGAAAAGAACATCACAACAGACCCCAAGAGGATAGATAATAAAGGAATATTACAAACAGCTCTATGCCCATAAATTTGATAACCGAGGTGAACTGGGCCAATTCCTTAAGAGACTAGCTACTAAACTCACACAAGAAATAGATAATCTGAATAGGCCTTTATTTCTTCAGGAAATATAACTAATGATAACAACATTACAAAGCAGAAAGCATCAGGCCCTGATGGGTTCACTGGTGAGGTGTAGCCAATGTTTAAGGAAGAAATAAATCAGACTAGTTCTCTAAAATCTCTTCTGGGAGATGGCAGCACAAGGAATACTTTCTAATTCATTCTATGAGGCCGGCATTACCCAGTACCCAACCCAAAGACATTCTAAGAATATAAAACTAGTATCAATATGCCTAAAGCACATAGATGTAATAATCCTGATGAAAGATTAGTAAGTAAAATACAACAACATATAGAAAGTTGAAACATAATAACCAAGGAGATTAATTGCAGGAATGCAAGATTGGTTTAACATTCAGCATTGACTGATGTGGTCTGTCATATCAACAGACTAAAGAAAAATCACAGGCTCATACCAATAGATGCAGAAAAAGCATTTGACAAAATCCAATACCTCTTCATGGAAAAAAGAAAACTGGCAGTAAACTCGGAATAGAGGGGATGCCCTGAACTTCATAAAGAATATCCACAAAATCCTTCAACTAATATCACAGTTAATGGTGAGACACTTGACATTTTCCTGCAAAGATCAGAAATAAGGCAATAATGTGTCCTCTCACCACTGGCATTCAACACTATAGTCCCAGCAGATTGGGAAGGAAGAAATAAGACTTCGTGGATGATCTGATCATCTTCAAGGATCCTCAAACTTTTTAAACAGGGTGCCAGTTCACTGTCCCTCAGACCGTTGGAGGGCCAGACTATAGTTTAAAAGGACAGGCAGCTACTAAGCAGGACAGGCAGCAGCGGCAAAAACACCCGGTGGGCCGGATAAATGTCCTCGGCAGGCCGCATGTGTCCCATGGGCCATAGTTTGAGGACACCTGACTAGAGTCATTCCTTGGTACTCACAGAGGATTGGTCATAAGACCTCCTTTTGGTGCCAAGATCTAAAGATGCTCCAGTTTCTTACACAAAATGATGTGGGATTTGTGTGTACCCTGTACATATCCTCTGTTTACTGTAAACCATCTCTAGCTTCCTCATGATACCTCATACAAAGTAAATGCCAACTAAGTAGTTGTGATCCTGTATTACTTTTTAATTTGTGTTATTTTTAAATTATAGTATTGCTATTTTTTATTGTCTTGCTTTCCAAATATTTTTGATCCATGGTCAGTTAAATTTATGGATGTAGAGCCCTTCAACTTTATGTAGAAATTCCAAGAGAATTTCACACAAACAAACAAAAAACCTCCTGGAACTAATAAGCAAGACTGGAAGATAAAAGGTTAACACACAAAAGTCAACTGCTGTTCTGTACTTCAGCGATGGAACAAGTGAAATTTGAAATTAAAAACGTAAAAACATGTATAGGTTCTCTATGAGGAAAACTAAAAAAGATGATGAAAAAATAATCTGACTAAATGTATTCAAGAAGAATGAAATAAATGGAGAGACATTCCCTGTGTATGGAAAATAAAACTCAGTATTATCAAGATGTCAGTTCTTCTCAACTGGATCTACAGATTCAATGCAACACCAATCAAGATTCCAGCAAGCTCTTCTGTGGCTTCTAAAGTCTATACACAGAAGTAAAAGACTCTGTATTGAAATGGAGGAGAAAGTTGGAGAGCTGGCACCATCCGACTTCAAGACTGACTTTAAAGCTATTCCAACCAAGGCATTGGTAATAGAATAAGGCAGAGGGAACAGTGGGGCAGAATGGAGACCCCAGAAATATATCCACGCAAACATAGTGAACTGGTCTCTGATAAAGAACAAAGGCCTACGCTGGATCAACAGATAGTGTTTCCAACAAACGGTCTGACACAACTAAACACACACATGCAAAAGAAAAAAAAAGACTCTAGACACTTACCTTATGCACTTCACAAAAATTAACTCAAAATGTATCACAGACCTGAATGTAGAAACGTGAAACTATGAAATTTCTGGAAAATAAAATAGGAGAAAACGTAAATTACCTTGGTTATGGTGATGACACTTTAGAAACAACACCAAATAAACAATCCATCAAAGAAATAATTTATTAAAGTTAAAAACTCTCTTTTGCTGAGGACAATGTCTAGAGAAGACAAGCCACACGCTGGAAGGAAATATTTACAAAAGCCACGTCTGGTAAAGAACTGTTACCCAGCAGGTGCAAAGAACTCTTAGAACTCAAAAATAAGAAAATGACCATTCTGGAGTATTCTGATAAACTTTTTTAAATGAGAAAGTGAATAGCCCCATTTAAAAAGGAGTGAAAGATTTCAACAGATGCCTCAACACAGATGACACATAGATGCATGAAAAGTACATGAAAGACACTCAGAATCACACATCATCAGGGAATTACAAATGAAAACAACAACAAGAATCCATTGCTCATCAGTCAGAATGGCCAAAATTCAAAACACTGACAACAAGACACGCTGGCCAGGGTGTGTACCCACAGGAACTCTCAAGCATGGCTGGTGAGGACGTGAAACAGTGTGGCCACCGTGGAAGACAGTTTGGGGGTTTCTTACAAGACCGAGCATACTCTCAGCAGACGACCCAGCAACCATGCTCCTCGGTGATTACTCAAATGAATTAAAAAATTATATCCACAGAAAAACCTGCACATGGGCGCTTATAGCAGCTTTACTCATAACTGCCAAAATTTGGAAGCAATTAAAATCCCCTTCAGCGGGTTAATGGATTAAACTTGGAATATCTAAACAATGGGATTTTTTTTACTTTTTATTTTTATTAAGTCATTTGTACATAGATCATGAATACAAGACAATAGGATATTATCCAGCATGAAAAGAAACGATCTATCCGGCCGGGAAAGACATGGAGGAGCCTGCGTTTGCATCGGAGAAGCAGCCTACACAAGCAATGTGTGTGTGATTCCAGCTACGTGACACTCTGGAGCAGGCGAACGGGGTCAACAGTCAGAAGATGAGTGGCTGCTGGAGTTTATGGGGTCAACCCAGTGTGCCTATCCTGTGTGACACTGTAATGGTGGGTGCATGTCATCATATGCTTGTCCAAACCGGGCATCAAAAATGACCTTGGGAGGGGAGCGGGGATGGGTGGAGGGAGGGTAATTGCAGGGATCACTTCTATGGTTTATCCTACAAGGGTACAAGCGAATCTTTCTAAGAGTAGAATATAAACATCTTAACACAATAACTAAGAAAATGACATTAAGGCTATGTTAAATTTCAAATTGTATATGAAAACACCACACTGTACCCCATGATTGCATTAATGTACACAGCTATCATTTAAAAAAAAAAAAGAATGACCTTTATGTAAATTGTGGACTTTGGATGATAATGATGTATCAATACAGGTTCATCAACTGCAATAAATACACCGTTCTGGCGTGTCAGAACTCTCTGCACTTTTTGCTCAGTCTTACTATGAACCTATTATAAAAAAATAAAGTTTTTCAATTTTAAAAAACTGACTAGAGAACTATATTCAATAAGCACAGAAAATAGTACATTGTTTTGACCACGATTCACACATTGTGGCCAATTCAGGGGGAAGTGGCACTCTCAGGGTCACCAGCTCTTCCCCCTCAAACCCTTTTCAAGGGCCCAACTTCTGAAACCTGGATCACTGTCTCTTCCATCCCTTGCTCTTAAACAACTAGAACTCAGTCAGGAAAAATTTTAGAAACACAATTTTACAATATGTACAATAGTTCTGGTGATTTTAATGACAAGAAACTGTTATCCTGAGACTTAGCTAGAAAACTTATAACAGGACCAGATGGAATTCAACAACTCAACAAACCAAATTGTAACAATCTTTTAGCTTCTTTGAGGTCTTTGAATCCAGTCAAAATTTATTTTCTCTTGAAAAGGAGAGAGATCTCTACACAGCTGGATCACGATCCACTCCTAAGTAATTGTAAATGAGCAAATCATGATAGCTGATTTATATGTCCTACAAAAAAACCCTGCAATATTATTTACTTGCCAATATTTTATTATTACTTATATGGTCATAGAAATGCTGAGAGAATGTATTCTATTCTAATTTTAAGACTTGAGTGAGAATTTTACAAAGTAGGAAAGGTCTTTGGAACCATCTCATAAAACACATCATTTAACACAGTGGTTCTCAACTTGTGAGTTGCAACCCCTTTGGGGGTCAAAAGACACTTTGATAGGGGTCACCTAAATACCATGTTTCCCCCCAAATAAGACACTGACTTACATTTATTTTTTCTCAAGAAGACACACCAGGGCTTATTTTCAGGGGATGTCTTATTTTTATTAAGTATAATACAACAATCTACATTTATTCCAATACCGTTAGGTCATCTTCTTCTGGAACCTGACAGGGGGAACCAACCTTGTTGGTGGGGCTGGCGCTAGTGATGCGTGAACTCCTTTTCCCTAGCTGTTCGCACGTGTGCAATAGGATGCCTGTGACCTCAGTTACCACCTGTGCACCTGTGCAAGTGCGAATGACTAGGAGAAAGGAGCTGTGGCAGATAAAAGGCATTCCAGTCTTCCTTACCACTCTGAGCTGAAATGCATGGCAAGGCTATGTAGATACGCTGCATAGCCATGCCCATCACTAGGTCTTATTATTGGGGTAGGGCTTCTATTTAACAAATGCATAGACATCCTGCTAGGGCTTATTTTTTGGGTAGGTCTTATTTTTGGGGAAACATGGTACATCCTGCATATCAGACATTTACATTGTGATTCATAACAGTAGCAAAATTACAGTTATGAAGTAGCAACAAAAATAATTTTCTGGTTGGGGGTTACCACAACATGAGAAACTGTATTAAAGGGTCATGGCATTAGGAAGGTGAGAACCACCGATTTAACAGATTAGGAACCAAATGGCAGGGATCTAGCGACCTGACCAAGACGTCTCAGCTAATTAGTAGCAATCCTGAAATTAGAACCCAATTCTCCCAGCTCCATAAATTAAGAGTTCTGAGTTAAGGGAACACAAAGTTCACCTCAAAATGGAATTGGGAAAATATTTGCAGACCCAAAGCTTTTGTCAATCAAAATTCTGAGCAATATGAATTCCCAGTTTCACCAAAAGGACTTAATTTACCAACGCAGACTTTCTTAGGTTTGATTTAGCCTGCTTGCAGCAGAGTACCATACATAACACAAGAAATCTACTGCAGGATGTGACTTCAGTTTGGGACTCTCAAAATAGAAGCTCGCTCTATTTAGAGAGCAGGTGTGTTGTTGGGGAGAACACACCAACTTTGCACTTTGAGTGTATTTGGATAGAACACTCAATTCCTGACAAAGGGAGAAGGGAAACAGGCTGGATGTGTAATAATACTATGCTCTGGGTTCGTCCCAAACCCCAACGAGAAGACTGTCTTTGTTTGTCTTGAGTGGTGATTGCACCTGACACATTATGTCCCATCTGGTGTGTTACCCACACCATGTCAGAAATCATTATTGCTGGGAGACAAGATTGAAGTCTGTGGTCCCAGAGAAGAGAAACAATATTTTTGTCATTACATAAATCATTTCTCACAGAAGACATCCTCAGAGACAAGCAGATGAACTATTCCCTGTGTGAGCTGGTGTGTCCCTTCCTGAGAGGCCTCTTCCTTCAAGAATGTTTGATGGTCGTCTCACTTTACTCCATCCGTGCAGTCACTCCCCACCTTAGAACAGAGGATTGGAGAGCTTTTGTTAGTATGTTCTTAGACTTCTATCAAAAGCAAGGCTGGAGGCCCCTACCTTGACCTTCGTTCAAATACTCCGAATCTTCCTGGGACATTTCTTCCTCTTGACAGTCCCCGAAACCTACTCTAATTTTAATTTTCTCCTGCAAACTCCTCTAAAGAAAATACATTGCTTTAGAAGAAATACTCACTATGGTGTAGCAAAAGCAAGGAGTGTATTGATTTTTTTTCTCTAATTATTCCTCACTTCTATTTAATATCGACATGTTGAAAATATTTTATCATATTGCAAAAATACAGTGATGACTGTAAAAATTGCTCTTGGTACTTATGGTGAAATGTCAGGACAGTCTTTGTTTTGGTCACAGCCCCCTGGAGGGCTGAACTGTCAGGTGTCCCCGAGTTTTTGTGCATTTCTGTCACTTACCTTGTTTTTACTTTGGTCTAAGTTTGCACTAGGCAGGAAGTAACTTTGAGAAACCATTAGGTGGCAGAAATCCCTCTTGCTAGGCCCCTCTTAACTCTGGTAATCTCCGCACCCCACGCTCCTCCTCACCCTGCCAGTGGTCTTGTCCCGGGACCAGAGGCCGCTGCCCGGGAAAGCAGGACCCGGAGACCCACGGGGACCCTGAGACCCACGGGGACCCTGAGACCGGCGTGGACGCTCCTTCCCTGCAAACCGCACTGGAGCGGAGAAGCGCGGTTGTTTAGGGAAAGTGGGAGAACTCACGTGAGAGGGATTCGTGAATGCAAAATAAAATAGTAAAGATGTAAATCCTGGGTTCAATTATTACCGGGAGGTGCGGGATAAGAAGCAAGGGGCGGGCAGGAGCGCAGGTTTCCAGGCTGACTCTGCCTCTAACCACCCGCCTGATTCCAGAAAGAGCATTTAATCATCCTTTTTTTCTCTGTGCTTGTATCACTTCAAAACTTAGTCCCGCACCAAACCTGTAAGTAATATTGTAATGATTCGCCTGCGCGTGGCGTGCACCTGTCAGAGCCGTATTCCCGCTTCTCCATCACCCGCACACAGGGCGGCGGGAACCTCAGCGGTGAGGACGCCAACAGGTCTGTGAGGCTGAGATGTTCATGCTTCATTCTCACGAGGCCTGTCTTGCCGTGTTTAAGGCGTTGAGTACAAAGCTGACTGTTTTTTCCACATCTCTGATTTAAAATAAGCTCGAGAGAGGAAGTGAGATGGGAGGTGTCAGGTGCGGGGACCACGTGACAAACCTCCCCGAAAGTCAGCCCTGGCCTCACACAGGGCGGGCGTCTTCTAAGACCACTTACAAAAGTTGATTCAAGATGGATGAAAGATTTAAATCTAAGGCATGAAAAAGTAAAAATCCTCAGAGGAAGTGTGGGGGAAACACTTGAAGATATCGCCTGGGGAAAGATCTTATGAAGAAGACTTCTATGGCAATTGAAAAAACAACGAAAATAAATAAATGGGACTTCATTAAATTGAATAATTTCTGTACAGCTAAGGCGACAACAACCAAAGCAAACAGACAACCATCAGAATGGGAAAAGATATTTGCATATTATGAATTGGACAAAAGCTTGATAACTAGAGAACCCAAATTAAGCAACAAAAAAAGACCCAACAATCCCATGTGTCACTGGGTGAGAGGCATGAATAGAACCTTCTCCATAGAAGACAGATGAATGGCTAACAAACATAGGAAGAAATGCTCATTGTCCCTAATCATCAGAGAAATGCAAATCAAAACCTCCTTGAGATATCACCCATCCCCAGTGAGAATGGCCCACATCACACAACTTCAAAGCTGCAGATGCTGGCGTGGATGTGGGGAGAAGGGAACACTTTGACACTGCTGGTGGGACTGCAAACTAATACAATGTTTTTGGAAGGAAATATGGAGACCCCTTGAAGGACTCCCATTTGATCCTGCAATCCCATTACTAGGCACCTA
>NW_003852600.1:1647736-1652429 GCF_000181295.1 Otolemur garnettii | reverse complement strand
ACCTCACTCAGCACCATTTGGAACACAGCAGAATGTTGTCACAAGGAGAAGAATGGACAACTTTCCAAAGACAGTGCATCTATGAAGTGATTACATTAGACTGAGCAATTTTTTCATATACAGCAGGATTCTTTCTCTAAACCAGTTCTGAAAAGAGATATCCTCACACAATGAAGAAAACAATGATTTTGCCCTAAATTAGCACCACATCACAACAAAATAGCCAGTCTCTCTTGGGACAAAGTCCACCAGGACATTAACAAAATGTAATCAACTTGATAAGCAGCCGTGCTCTTGCAGGGATGAAGATCCCTGTGCTCGCTGCTGGGAGAGACACACACATACTTCTGCTCTAATGCGGCTGCACCTTGTCTCCACAGGACAGGGCTGTGAGCTGTCTCTGCAGAGACACGTTATTCTTAGCCCACACCTCCACATCCCACGTCGAGTGAAGCACACAAATGGGTATTTTTTTTTTTTTTTGAGATAAGAGTCTCACTATGTCACCCTCAGTAGAGTACTGTAGCGTCACAGCTCACAGCAATCTCCAACTCTTGGGCTTAAGTGATTCTCTTGCCTCAGCCTCCCAAGTAGCTGGGACTACAGGTGCCCACTATAACACCCAGCTATTTTTTGGTTGCAGTTGTCATTGTTGTTTAGCAGGCCTATGCCAGGCTTGAACCCACCAGCCTCGGTGTATGTGGCTGTCGCCCTACTCAGTGAGCTATGGGCACTGAGCCCACCAGTGGGTATTTAAGCTCAAAGTTCTATATCATAAAATACAGGAGAAAAGGTTTTGGCTCAGAAGTTCTTTGTTTTAAGATCTGGATCTTGCTATGTTGCCCAAGCTAGAGTGCAATAGCCACTCACAGATGGGATCATAGCTCACCACAGCCTCAAACTCCTGGCCTCTCCTCAGCCTCCCAGGCACAGAACCGTGAGAGCCAGCCACGTGCCCGGTAGATTTGAAGACTGAAGTTGCAGAATAGCCTCATTCACATTTATCATTATGTGACTTATTGTGATTAAATCTTTACATAGCTCCCTTTCACGTATTTGTGTGTGTGTGTAGAAAAGTAACCTCACAAACCTGTCAGATTCTATAGATATTTTTTACACAGCTACTCTGGCAGATAACATTAGCCACAAAGACCTGGGGCAAAAACCAATCTGTTAAATGCAATTGTTTGACAACATTCATTAGAATGCAGGTGTAACAAAAATAACCATTTTGGAATTGGTATAATAAACATCTAGATTTTAAAACCATCTTGAGCTTCTCAGAAGACCATTCTGAGTGCAGAAGAGGGATGCATGAACGTAGAGGGCAGGGCACTTGTCAGTCGCTGCGTCGGTCACCTGGCTTGCCTGGGACTGTCCCTGCTGATACCTATGTCCTGGTGAAGTTGTTAACAGGACTCGGTAGTGCCAGAGATTGAGGCCAGAGAGGTTCGCATGGGATTCGGATGGATTGGAGAGAGGCTGAGGAGCCAAAGGCAGCTGAGACGTTCCCTCCACTCGGCTCACTGCGGCCAGTGAGCAGACACAGGGACACGGCCTCCCTGCAGCTCTTGTGGAGCTGGAGAGCTGGCTAAGAAACTCCCCCACCCACCTGGAAGAAAGCCTCAGGGCCTTATATAGCCATCAGAACAGCAGTGGCTCTGTGCAATTACATAAGAAAGATGTCACATTGCTTGATCACGGTTCCTTAACACACACCTACCTGCTCTCCCTTAAATACCATGGCACCCACCGCCTTCAGGCCAGGAGCCTAATCAACTCATCTTCCCCACAGACCCCATTTTACTTCAGAACTGTCCTGATTCAGATGTCAAATTCTGTGACTACCTTAGCATTGGTGCATGTCACATCTAAGACAGGCTGTGACTGAGCAAGGAGGCTGGAGTGGGATCAAGAAGAAAATTGCGATAGGGTGGAGGTGGGGCAGTAGAAAGCCCCAGGAACCGGCAGCACACTCACGCAGCCTGATGCAGTGCACTTGGGCTCCAGAAGGTGTGACACAAGGTCCAGTCTGGTGGTTGGGACCAGCACCATGCAGTTCTCAAACCCGTCCTTGGATCCAGTTCTGCACAGGACAAGACTCTGTGAGTTCACAAGATAGTTGGCTCTGTAGTGATGGTGGTGACACATGGCACAGCTGAGTCAGGGTCCTCCCTCCTCTCTCTCCTCCCACCCAGTGGATAGATATAAGCATGTTCCCAGCCTGGGGGAAAGGCCAGGACACAAGCTGAGAAGAGCAAGGCACTGGCCTCCCGTACCGACAGAGCAAGACAGCAGGACGTGAGAGAGGACAGCAACGCAGGGGGTTCCCTCCAGCTGCGCTGGGTACGAGGCCACAACAGAAAGACCTGTCACAAGTCCAGCCCCACTAGTGCTATGTCTCCCAGACGTCAGTGCTGGCTCAGAGCTGGTGGGACTGGAGAACGGGGGGAGCATCCCAGGAACTACAGAGGGGAGGGCAGGGAAGGGCTCCGGGTCCCCCTTTTTGAGAATAAGGAACAAACCCAACAACCACACCTACAATCAGGGTGCTTGACGCATATCAGCTGTGTTAGAAAGACTTACTGAGGGGATGGATGCCCAAACGGTGCGTCTCGCTGCTGAGATGACCCATGTGAAGAGTGGTGTCAGTGTCAGTGCCAGCTGGAGTCCTCCAAGGGCATCGGGGTCTGGACAGAATCTCACAAGCCCCCAGGTCAGCAGCATGATCTCACGAAACTGATGGTGGCAGGGGCTGGAAACCAAATGGAGTCACAGGAGGAACAGATGGGACAAGTCTGGAGGGCCCACGATGGTGGACTTGACCCCACTGGACAGCGAGGCTGGTGTGCCTGCTCCAGACACAGAGTCGGCTCAGGAACAGGCAGAACTGGCCACAAGAAAGGAGTAGCTTTGTTCTCTTTCTTTTTTTCCCAGCTTTATTTATTTTTAAATTTCTGATTAGTATGAGGGTACAGACATTAGGCGACACTGCTTGCGTTTGTAAGGTAGGGTTTAAGTTGTACTTGTGTCCTCCGCCTGTTCCTGGGAATAAGCCTGATGGCCCCGCCCCCGCCCCTTCTTGGATTCAGTTGAGTTTTTCTATCATGTGAGCACGTTTGTCAATCTACAAGTTTCCAGTTAGCACTGAGTACAGGCGATGCTTGTTTTTCCTGGCCAGCGCAACCAGGCAAGAGCAGGTATCGGGGGTATGCAGATGGGGACAGAGAGGTTGCACTCTTTGATGTCTATCTAATATTATGCTTAGAAAGCCCCAAGGACTCAACCATGAGACTCCTGGAATTGATCAAGAACTACAGCAATGTCTCAGGGTATAAAATCAATGTTCACAAATCAGTAGCCTTCATAAAAGCCAGCAACAGCCAAGCTAAGCATCAAATCAGAGCACAATACCCTTCATAATAGCACCAAAGAAAATTAAACCCCTTGGAATTTGCTGAACAGAGGATGTGAAGGATCTCTACAGAGAGAACCGTGAAAGCCCTTGAAAAGCAATGGCAGAGGATGCTAACAAATGGAGAACGTGCCATGCTCATGGCTGGCAAGAATGAGCACTGTTAAAATACCCACACCCACACTACCCAAAGCAATCTACAGACTTAGAGCAAACCCCATTAAAATACCAACATCAAACCTTGCAGATCTTGAATAAATAGTTCTATGATTTATATGGAACCAGAAAACACCTCAAATAGCCAAGGCAATTCTACAAAATAAGAACAAATCTGGAGGCAGCTTTGTTTTCTGAAAACTGACCCAGTTATGAAACATACATTGAAAAAAATGAGAAGGGCAAAGGTGACATCCCATTTTATACAGACTCTGAAAACATAATAATGCCGGAAAGGCTTTTCTGCCCACACGGATTCGCATGGTGGGATTTTAATGAAGATGTGAAGAGAGCTTGAAAGCTGAAAATCAATATTGCAATTGTATCTGCTTCTCCTGTGTGTGGTTCTTATCCAAGAAATAAAAAGGACAGCGGGTCGTTAAGTACTTCCCCCCAAACCCTCAAACATTTTAAGCAAAAGTTAAAACAATAGGACAGTAGTGAAAGGTGGGGTAGTTAAACCTTAAAGCTGATGACTCCCCTGTAGGGTACGCGTATTAGACAGAGAAGCCCACTTCTTAACTTACTGGAAAGGAAAGCGCCAAGTCATTTAAGAAGAATATTCAGTTGAATGAGGTTGTAATTTAGGGAAACTAATGAGTTTCTATTTTTAAAGATAAGATATAGATTATGTTTTGGTCCATCTGGTAGATACTATATCTAAAACTTTTTATAGATTAGATTATTACATACACACACCTCCACCCCTTCAGTTCTCATCACCCATCCTACCTGGTGGTAACTATCCTGAGGAGACTGGGGCAATGCACTTGTGTCTAACAGAGGCACTGGTGCAGGTTTCAGGTCCAGGCCCACCTACCATCAAAGCCACTTTCTTTCCATAAACTGATGCCTCACTCTGCTTCTTCATTTTGATGGTTTTGTTTCCTAGCCTGGTTCTATGTATGTGTGATGAACTAAAAAAAAATACTGGCTAAATTGTATAAATGAGAACATTAAATACTATTAAAGATCCCTTAAAGTCTGTAGACTCCTACAACTATAAACTCCTGTTCATGTCTGTGTCCTGGAGGACCATTTGATAAAGGATGAGGAAGTGGG
>NW_003852600.1:1641877-1647189 GCF_000181295.1 Otolemur garnettii | reverse complement strand
GAGGGGAGGGGAAGGAGGGGGAAGGGAGAAGAAAGAGAGGGGGAGAGGAAAGGAAGGAGAGGGGGAAGGGAGAGGAAAGAGAGAGGAAGGAAAAGGGAAGGAGAGAGGAAGGAGAGGGGAAAGAGAGAGGAAGGAGGGGGGAAGAGAGAGGAAGAAGAGGGTGAGGAGAGAGAGGAAAGAGAGGGGAAATAGAGAGGAAGGAGAGGGGGAGGGGAGAGGAAGGAGAGGGAGAGAAGAGGGGGAGGGCAGAGGAAAGAGAAGGTGAGGAGAGGGGGAGGAGGGAGGAAGGAGAGGAGGAGGGGGGAGGGGAGAGGAAGGAGAGGAGGAGGGAGAGTGGGAGGAAAGGGGGAGGAGAACATCACAGTTCCGGGTGTCACGTGGCTGGCCGTTGACAACTCAGAACAGGGATTTGAACATTGCACTTGAATGAAGGTGGAGATGATTTCATCATTGCCACTTAGAGTGGTAGGGTGATACCCAAGGCTAAAACCAAGCAATGGGAGAACGTTTCTGGCTCAGGTGAAGAAGATGGAACATAAGGGACAGAGAGAAATTTATGATTTTGAGAGTTGGAAATTTGAAGGGCATTCAGGTGAAAGGAGAACATTCTGACCTCACAATCCCGAGAAGTGAGCCGGGGACTCGTCAGCACAGGAGGCACAACCCAGGGTGAGAAGGTCCCCTGGGGCCTCCTCTGTCCCCTCTGCCCCACGCACACTCAGCTAACAGCTGTTTCCAACAAGACACGCAATGTCTAAGAGGGGATCTGAGACCGCAGGGATCCGTAGTGAGTGATACAAACCTAGAAAGGTAATCTTGGGAGACACAGTGTAGGATGTGCTAACAATATTTTTAAAGGGTTTTGAGTGATCTTTTTCTTAAGCTAAGTTCAGAGAAAAATATAACAAAAAAGATATTGCTAAGGCTCGGGGCAGATGGTGCAATATTAACAGATGGTACAGAAAAGACAGAACTCAACTGTCTTTTTTATTTCTCTGTCAAGAAAAATGATACTTGAGCTGGCACCGATGAAGTGAGTGCCAGTACGAGGTCACAGAGGGCCAGCTTACTGGAGGCAGTGATGGAAACTGCCACGTGCGTGTCCACTTGAGGCACATGTGGTGTGTACCCGGGATTCTCAGAGAAGGTTCACTCTGTCAGTGACCTTTGAAGTTCACAGGTGACAGCACAGAGGCCAGAAGGAGGCAACATCGTATGAAGAAGGGTGGGCCTTGGAAGCAGATCAATGCACTGGAGGTTGGTATCTGGGGAGAATCGGGCAGGCTATGGACCAGAGGGTCAGGGAGCACTCAGGACGGCCAGCTGCAGAGCTCGGCTGCAGTGCTGAGTGGGAGGAGGAGGCACACGAGGGGTCTGAGGGGTCTGAGGAGCTGTCCTGATTAAGAAGTATCAAACACAGATGGGATCAGAACATCACCCTGACAAGGGGTAAGCGTGGAAAACAGGGACCCACCAAGCACAGAGGAAAGGACGGCAGGAGACAGACAGGGCTGGAGACGCGTGGGCCAGGCCACCACCTCCGGCGGACAAGCAAGCTGCCTGTCTGTGGCCGAGGCTCAGGGCCAAAGCATGTCCTCACCACCATGCCTACGGGAGCTTTGGGCTCAGTGCTGTCCCACCTGCCCAGGGCCCAGCGCCCTCTGCAGAGCCCACACTGGGCACTAGCCCCCCCCCACCACTGTCCAGGCCAGGACACCTCCCAGGTATTGCTATTTCCTTGTGTGGAAAAAGTCGCATTTTGAAACAAGAAAGAATTGACTGGTATTAGACCATTAACTGCTGAAGACGCTTGCTGTGGTGTGTTATGTCCCCTCATAATTCACATGTTGAAATCCTAACCCCAGAGGCCATGACTTGAGGGGCTGGGGACTTCAGGAAGTGACCCAGTTGGGGGGCAGAGCCTCCTTCCAGGAGAGTTCCTGGGGCCCCCACACCCCTTCCAACATGTGAGCACACAGTGAAGAGTGGCTGTGAACCCCTGAGCAGGTTCTCAGCAGACGTGGGTCTTCTGTGGCTTGGCCTGGGACTCCCGCCTTCAGAACGGTGATGGTAAGCCACCCCCCTCCCTGGTGCGTGGGTATCACAGTCTGAACGAAGACAGTGCTGCCTCAGGAAGCCCTGAGTTTGCCATGGTCACCAAACATTAAACACACACAAAGGAAAAAACCTTTTCTTTTCTAAACACCAACGTAGGCAAAAATGGGTGCGGCAGAGGAAGTCCCGTTTGGCCAACTGCTATTTATTTCCTGAAAATAAATAAAAGATATTAGGAAAGAAGCAAAATAATATTTTTCCTCAATTGCAGTGAACATTGCTCATAATTTTTTAGCATCATTCTTTAAAATAACTTGCTCCAAATTAGCTACTCTTGGCAAGACAGCACCGGCAGTCACAGCCCGTATTCCCCATGTCCAGCAATTCGTCACTGAAGGACCTTCGTTAGAAGTCCAGTGCCACATGGCAGAAACCTGTGTTTTCACTCTGATATGAATATCATCTTTCATACAGATGAGAAATGTCTTCCCTCTGATGTTACCAGGTCCGTCTTCCCAAGGTTTAATTTCCTGCCCACTGCCTAGAATCTCTCTCATCCTTTAATGTATTCAGGGTCAGGAATAAAATGAGTTTATTTTTCTCCACAGGGAATCTCGTGAATGATGGAAATTTTTACTTGGTGTTTTCTGCCACTGTGTCAACTTCCTCGTTGTGTAATCCACAATTGACAAGGAGATGCCCAGTACTGATGGTTGAAGGGTGTTTATCACCAAGTTGAACTGCTGCTTCCCATGAACCCAGTTTGACTCTGTCTCTGTCTCTGTCTCTTTTCTCTCTTCTTTCTTCCCCCCGACCCCCCACCTCTGATTGTGACATACTGTGTCAAATTCGCCTGACGAAACTCCATGCAATAATCATCTGTTATTATAATTCTCATTTTAAAGTTCAGGAAATAGAGAGGCGTGTACAGCACGAGGTCACACAGCTGAGGGGCGGCAGGGCCCAGGTCTGGCCACTCTGAGGCCGTGGATGTGACACTGTGGGTCATTAGGAGGTCCAGTGTGAAAAGTGGACCTGGAGATTGTTTTCACCCTAAAAACAAGAACATAAAATTTTGTGTGTTAATTTGCTCAGATTATCCTCAGATTTAGATAAAGTAAATCTATAAGACAAGATGTGGAGAAAAGAAAGAAAGTAGACATTTTATCAGCAATTGTAACCCTCCCCCCTGCCCCTTCCCTTAGAGAGCACGGACCCGGCAGACCGAGAGGACCCAAGCTCGGGACACAGCGTCTGAGTTTGTGTCTCCACTTCCACGCGTGTCAGCTGTGAGCTTAGACTGGAAATGTTTAGTGCTGTTCTCTAAGTGTCCTTAGGACACAACTGTTGATATTTTCATTTATGTTCCTGTGAAAGACAAAAGTGAAGCATCAGAACTGCATGTCAGAACCGCCCTTGGTTATCAATGAGGGAATTTCTCTGCTCAATCAGATTATGGGATTTAAATACTAAAAGAACATTTCCTCAACTGTGCTATTCAAAATGCAACATCTGTAGACATAACACATTTTAAGTCTATGCTTCGTGAACATTTTCTTCATAGCTTTCCAAGGTTTAGACAACAAAACAATCAAATCCCGATTTCCACGGTGTAGGTACTTCTACCATGTCCAGTTTCAGGCTACAACAGTAAGGGCTGCAGGTGAGCTGGGAGGGTGTGCAGTAAGTAACACACTGTGATATGGGATTTCCACCATGTAGATACAACAGACATAAGTAACCTCACAATAGTACAATATAGTAGTTAGCAAGAGATGAGATTGGAGCATCACTTTTGTTTTTAATTTATTTATAAATTATAGAATTGAATTTTTATCAATGTAAAAGTTGTTGTATTTAACAACTGCCTCGTAAAACTCCTAAAAATTTAACAAGTTGCTCCCAGAGCCTACTCAGGTGAACCCCAGTACTCAGTTTAACCTATTTGAATTCCTGTTTCCTTATCATAAAATGGAAATTAAAATGTTTGCTTTGTCTACCCTGCGACTGTTGTGAGAATTACGTGATCTGTCTGGGAAAGGTCTTTGTAATCGTGAAGTACTCCTCCATGTAATCTCAGTAACAAGGGGGAAATGTAGGAAGAGAGAGAAGTATGCCCTGGAGAAATGTGCACTATTTAAAGATTAGAAAATGAAAATAAACTTTGAAGTTATCAATTTGACAGTAAGACATCTTGCTAGAGTGTAGGAAAAGAAATGGATTGACAATTCTTTGCACCTTCTCCTTGAAATCAAGAGTTTCAATGTGAGTGACCTTGTGACTTGCTTTGGCTGACAGAATGTGGCAGAAAGTGCCCTATGGGTCTTGAGCTTAGCAGGAGTATGGCACCCTTCCAGGCACTGCTCTGGGAACTCTGGGACAGCCGCAAGAAGCCACCTGGGTGAGCCAGTTGGAGGGTGGAGGCCATGTCCTCTTAAGGACCTGGGCAGGATAAGGACAGAGCCTGAAGCGATTGACTCCACCAGCAAGATGCCTGCCCTGTTTCAATCCGTGTAAACTGCCATGACACACACAGACCAGTGTGTGCACAAATCCCAAAATACAGCAGTCAGAGTCAATTCTGAAATTCTCAGCCATACCAGGGGCATTTATGTGAAAATAAGTCATTTCTAAATACATGTTATTTTCTTATTTCAAAATAATGCACAATAATTATAGAAAATTAGAAAAATATAATTAAGTAAAAAGAAACAAGAATTTTCACAAATATACCACATGTATTTAAGTATTGTTAATATAAAACGCTTCTGGTGTATCTTTCTATACTTTGCACTGTGTATGTGTATAATGCCCATGTCTGTTACTATTTATCCATCTATCCATCTTTTTAAATGGGGTCAGAGTACACACTGTTGGCAGTTTGCTTCTTTTCATGTAACAATATGAGACAGTACAATTAAATTTGTGAAAGCATGCCAAAAAGTGCTACCCACCTCATCACCAAATATCACTATGGTCACCTTCAAATTTCTCCCCTTGGGAAGCTCCATACTGATGCCAGCGCCTACTCCACCCTTCACAGCGATTTTGGAACTCTCTCTGGACAGGCCATCAGAGCTATCATCATAGGAGATCAGACAATTAAGTTCACAAACTCATCCTAGAAAAAGTGCTCTGTAAAGACCTCTTGGACCGGGCTTAGTTGGACCCAGTCCTTCTCTTCCTTAAGTTCCCATCTCTCTTTTCCCACTCTGGTAAGTTCCCTCAGAAGCTCCCGTCTCTCTTTTCCCACTCTG
>NW_003852600.1:1639245-1641298 GCF_000181295.1 Otolemur garnettii | reverse complement strand
AGAGAGGCAGAAGCTAGTTAAAATTACACTATAGCATCATACTACATGTATTCAAAATGACAAAAAAAAAAAAAGCTGGAGAACTTTTTTGAATAAAAGACACATAGGATATGGAGAAAAGATGGGGATATCCAGTTCCTTCACCTGCCTTTAGTAAATACTTCAACTAAGTCCATCTGGAAGATGTTTCTACCCTAAGGGTACAGCTGGAGAAGTAAATCATGCAAAATAACCAAGTCATGTTTACTCTGGAGCGGTTTCAAGTACAGATTAAACATCATTATCATCAAATATTTGCAGAGTGTAGCTTGTATATTTGAAATTGCACTTGGTGTTATTTTTTCCTGGGCAGCTACATACATTAAAATACTGACAAGGCACTACACAAAATGGCATCTTTACATTTAGTTGAGAAATGCAAGCAGAACTCTGGAGGACTGGGCAACAGGGCAACACTGTGTCAAAATGCCCACATTCTGCCAACAAGACAGAGGCCAGCGTTCCTAACAGCACATTTTCATTTCTGTGTGTTTATGAGAGAAGAAATCCAATAGACAAGTTGGATGTGAGACGTGTGACACTGTGGAGCAGAGAGGACTGAGAATGAGGCCTGGATTCCAGTTTGCATCCTTCAACAGCCAGAGGGAGGCAGAGCACGGCTCCGGATGTCTGGGCCTCCGAAATCAAGAGGCCACCATATTTCTTTGTTGGTTGGCTCATAAATGGACGTGACCTATGAAATCACATTGTTCACAAGTAGAGAAACTATTTCTCAAAGTCCCTGAAAATCGTTGAGAAATTTAGGTTATTTCAACATCTTTTTCTTTCAAAATATTAAGGGATACAAGTGTTCTCCTTCCACACATGACTTGCATAAGACTTAAGTAGGGATTTTTGGTGTGCCCACCCCCCGAACAGTGTTCACTGTGTCTGAGAGGTGAGTTTTTGGCCCTCGCTCCCTCCTGGCCTCCCCCTCCTTGTTTTCCAACAATACTTACACCTCTTTTTGGCCACATGTACACATGGTTCAGCTCCCAACTATTAGAGGGAACATACCGTGTTTGGGTTTCCATTCTGAGATACTTCATTTCATAGGATAAGGGTCTCAGGTCCCATCCAAGCTGCTACGAAGATGCTATTTCATTCCTTTTTACAGCTGAGTAGTACTCCATGGTGTGTATTCATCACATTTCCTTTACCTACTTGTGAATTGATAGGAGGTCATTTTAACCATGTTAACACTAGTTGCTGGTTAACATAATTCAGGCAAATAAGAGCCATGCAAGAATGAGTGCGAACATTCCCATCAGTTTACAATGTTTACATTCTCTCAGAATGGACTGAGGGGTTATGAAGGTTTATGGTGCTCCTAACAGACAGAAACGCCAAGTTGCACGGCAGGCATGTCTTCGTTTTGATAAGTGAATGCAGATACAGGAGCCCCTGCCAGAGTCCTTCCTATTAACATCATCCTCAGTTTGCCATGGGAAACCACGTTTTCTTATTAATATTAAATATGCATATATATAGTTACATGGCATAATAAAGATCTATATGTATATGCCTAAAGTCTTACATTTGGCCACACTAAAATGCATGAGAGTTCTGAGTAACAATTTCTGGTTTTTCTTAAAATACATTCAAGGAACATATTCTGCTAAGGGAAGCAAGGTCAAAGGAAGAACCAACGACATGAAAGTTTCCTTGAGAAATGATTGATTCCATCTCTGCCCACAGCTAAACCACGTGCCACATCATCTGAACAGGAACGGAATACTGACCTATTTTTAAATTGCCCATTCTGGTAGGTTCTGCAGCCTCCCAACTAGTGCTCACATTCCTGTGTCAAACTGCCTCTTCAGACTCCTCTCCCCTCTTCAGGATATGATGTTAAAAAACACTATAGAAGAAGGGTGGTGTCTGTGGCTCAATGAGTAGGGCACCGGCCCCATATACTGAGGGTGGTGGGTTCAAACCCGCCCCGGCCAAACTGCAACAAAAAAATAGCTGGGCGTTGTGGCGGGCACCTGTAGTCCCAGCTACTCGGGAGCCT
>NW_003852600.1:1632036-1639225 GCF_000181295.1 Otolemur garnettii | reverse complement strand
CGTTCCTAACAGCACATTTTCATTTCTGTGTGTTTATGAGAGAAGAAATCCAATAGACAAGTTGGATGTGAGACGTGTGACACTGTGGAGCAGAGAGGACTGAGAATGAGGCCTGGATTCCAGTTTGCATCCTTCAACAGCCAGAGGGAGGCAGAGCACGGCTCTGGATGTCTGGGCCTCCGAAATCAAGAGGCCACCATATTTCTTTGTTGGTTGGCGATAAAGTGAGACTCTGTCTAAAAAAAAAAAAAGAAAATATACTGTAGAAAAGAAGGACGGTGCCTGTGGCTCAAAGGAGTAGGGCGCCGGGCCCACATACAGGAGGTGATGGGTTCAAACCCCGCCCTGGCCAAAAACTGCAAAAAAACTATGGAAGAATAAAGAAAATCAAATAACAGAGTATATAGTTTATGGCACCAGTTAATTTCTATTTCATACACACATTTCCTTGGTCTCTGTTTGGCTTTTACCTTACCAAGCAGATGTAGTTGAATAAAACTTCATCATTCAGTCATTTTAAAAATAATAACTATCAGTCCCTGGAAGGCACCAAGTGGTGTGTAAATGCTGGGGTTACGTCAAGGGCTTGCCTGGAGACCTAATCTTGTTCTTTTTCGGTTTTATTAATATTCCTAACTTCACAAAATGAACCCAGTGGTAAACTACTTGACACCAGACTAAAGAACTAATTCAGTCATTATAGTGCCTGGCATCAAAATTTAAATAAAATTCAATTAAAGAATAAAGTCAGTTCAGAAAAATCCTAACACTATTGAAACTATATTTAGAATCATACAAAACTGAGTTTGTTATAGTGTAATATAGTATTTACTGGTTTCTTATACATAAAATTTTTAAAAATCAAAATATTAAAATATTATTCACTTGAGATTGGAAAGGTACTTGTCCCTGATGCTAACAATATACTGCAGCCAAGATTTGTAATGTCAGCTTACTACAAAAGCTCGAATCTTCTACATGACGGTTCTCTATCATGGCCCAAGCCAAGAGCAGTTCAAGAATGTGCCACATAGACACCCAGATCAAATTTCTGCATTTAATGAGCTACAAATTAGAGACTATATTTAGTTCATTCTCAGAATGGCGCTTCAGTTATTATCTCCATCTTGTAAAAATATTAGTGGAAATGAATCATTCTGAAAGCTGATAAGCTTTCAAAAATACTCTAACTTCACAATTCATTCTAAAAATGGATACTATATAGATTAGCACAGGAAATACAAATACTATAAGAGGATTCAATTCCCCAGAAATTCATACACAGTTCATCTCAGGGAAGAATTGGTCTCAGTCCAGTAACAATTACCTCCTATAAATTTCTTGTCTGTCATGGGTGATTTCTTGTCATCTAGGTGTGTTCAGACTCTATATAAATAAAACCATGGTTAGAAATGTCACTCTCTGGTGTCCTGGTGGGCATTTGACCTGTCTAAAACAATGAAAAATAATCACAGCTTTTTAGCCTGTCCTTACTGTAAACACTAGAGAACCAGAAAGGATAATCATGTGCCCTTTCAGGAAATACTCCATTATCAAATGTTTAAAGTGCCAAAGGCCCTTTCTTATAGAGGGGGAAGCATTTAATACGATGGAAGACCCTGGAGGGAGCGTACAGCATTTACACAGGACAGAAATCCTTATTCTAGAAGAGCAGGAATCTGGTCGAGCTGATTTCTTCCTGTTACATAAGAATGTGGGCATCAGCCAGTGGACATCTTGCCACGGGGAGTTGACAGATGCTTGCAGTGAGAATGTGGGGAAAGGCCAAGAAGCCCAAATCGGCAAACTTCACGTGGACTCCAGACAGAGCATCAGCTTTTAATGAAGAGGGTTCAACTCACCTTCCAGTTTTGACACAGGCCTTCATGACAATATGAACACATATTGTCCACTTCTTTGAAATTTCTTAATAGCAATTTATGTATCTTTCGTCTGTGTGATGTTGCGATGTTACATTTTATTATGCTCCGATAGACGAACTACAATATGCAGCCCAGAATATGAAGATTTCAGTATTGTGGGCGTACACCGTTGCTTTTGAGACGCAGCAAGAAATCTGTGTATTTGTATGAGAATGATCAATCAGTAAAATCAGTAAAAAAAACCCTAAGTTAATGTTTTCCCACAGATGATCATTATCTCTAAACACTACCTTTCATTGCTGTATTGTTTACTTACAACTTCCCATGTTGTAGGGCGGCACCTGTGGCTCAAAGGAGTAAGGCGCTGGCTCCATATACCAAAGGTAGCAGGTTCAAACCCAGCTCCAGCCAAAAACTGCAAAAAAACAAAACCAAAAACAAACCTTCCCGTGTTGTTCCATTCACCAGCCCTTTTCCAGCTTACTGTGTCCTGTGCAGAAGGGGACAGGCTCTGGAATCTGACAGGTCTGCCCTCAAATCCAGCTCCGGTACTTATTAACTGGGCTCAGTTTTATCATTCATACAAGTATAATAACATTTAATTTGAAAGACTGTTTTGAAGATGAAACCAGGAAATAGTGTTTGTCATACTCAGTGGGTAGATGTTCAATAGTTTTTATTTCCTTTCAAATCTCTCTGCCTCCAAAATGGAATAATAAAACCCAAGCACATAATAAGTATATTCTGGTTTGGGAGGGTATAAAGCTTCAGAATACAAAATTAGTTTTAAAAATAAATATATATTTAGAGGAGGAAGTAAATCATCACAGATTTTTTAATAGCTGATTATAGAGGAAACATCTCAGTTGTGATCACCCTCTCATCTGACAGCAGTTTTATAACAGCATTTTTCTATATTAAGAAAAATAATTCATATTTTTTTCCTAGTATGATTGAGTGAACTTTGATTTTTATTATATCTAATAAAAGACTTAATTATTTTTTTCAGGTTCATAACTGGTTATTGCTAATGGTATTTTAACTTCTAGAATTGTCAATGTTAGAAAAGTATCAATTTTGGGGCAGTCCCCAAGTTACAAATATCTGACTGACATGTGACTTGCACTTATGAACCGAGGCTATTATAGGTAATAGGTAAGTGTCCCTGTTCCAACTTATATACAAATTCAACTCAAGAACAAACGCACACAACCTGTCTCTTTTGTAACCTGGAGACCACCTGTATACATTACAAGATTTGGAGGAATTCAAGCTTTCTCTAAGTAAAAAAATGTTAAATGCCTTTAAATTGCCAACACTTGACCAACAATTTATTGTTATCCTTGCGTGATGTTGAGTGGACTATAGGCGGTGATTCTGGAAGCTACTCTTGCGCCTGGTTCCCTGGCAGTTTAACCACACCCAGCCACTGCTGTGCGGCCCACGAGCCCCATGAACTCCAAACCAAGTCATCTCCAATTTCCCTTTCCCTTAACGGCCCATGATACTAGAGGAGAAGGTAAAGTGGAAAGAGCATGGTCTTGTTACCAACTGCAGTTAAACTATCTTGCCATTGCCAAGTGTGCCCAACCCAGCCCGAGTGGACACGCAGGTGGGCCCTCCCGGACCTTGGTGGGGTCCACGTAAGTGAGGAGCCCTGGGGCGTGAGCTTCATTAGCTGCCCTAAGACTGCCCTGTGTTTCTCATTGTTCTTCTCTTTCCCCTTCCTTTCCTGCTCAAACTCTGGCGACTTCTTTGTACCCTCTCTTTGGGACAACGCCTGGCATTGCGACCTCAGCTCTATCACGTTTTCACCACTGTTCTCGACAGTGTGGTAACGTTCAATTCCTCCTTTCTCATCTCCTGACAAGCCCTGGAAACCCTCCTTCCCTTGTTCTCTAGAGACTCCCCGGCTCCCTGTCTGCCTGTGTCCTTGTAGCCTTCCTTCTCTGCCCTCAGAAAAGTGTCCTGACCTAGACTGGAGTAGGAGACGGGGGACCATGAACATGAGGGAGGCTGAGGGGGTGGAGGGCGAGGGGTGAAAACTTACTCACTGGGCACACGGCTGGGCGCTATTCCCGTGCTAGTTGCTCTGAGAGGCCAGTGCTGAGGCCAAAAAGCTTCCCCTCGGATTTGGACAACCTGAAAAAGAACCAAGGAGCCAAAGGTAGCTGTGACCTGCTTTCACTCAACCAGCAGGCATGGAGACATCAGTTGTGAGGGCAGGCGAGGGAGCCCAGAAAGCACCTCCCACAGGCAGAAAGCTGTGGGGCCTTGTATAGCAGCCAGACCAGCAGCTCAAATTAGACACTAATGGTGATTCCTTAGCAACACAGGGCACCTGCTGGCTTGATCACAGTTATTCAAAACAATTAGGCACCTCGTGGCCTTCAGGCAAAAAAGCCTGATTTAACTCATCTTCCCACACCCAGTCTCACAACTATGCACTGTGCCAGTGATTTATAGCCTTTTTTAATCTCTTGGCACACTTGAACCTATATTTAAACTTCCATGGCACATTTAACTTAAGATGATTTTTTTAAAAAGAGTAAAAAAAAAAAGAATATACTTAATTGTTCTTTGAACGTCTTTCCAAATAATTTAATTAGTGATCTTTGAAAATTTTCACGGCACACCTAAGATCCCCTTATGGCACTATACCCATGTAACCAAACTACGCTTGTTGTAATTTTATAATAAAGACCCCCCCCAACCTGTAAAAACAAATAAACAAAAACCAAACCAAACCAACAACAACAAAGAAAGAAATGTGTCCTCCTCCACCCTCTCTCCTCCTCCTCTCCTTTATTAAATTCCTTGACAGTGCTGGTGACATGATGGATTTTCAGTTAGTATGTGCAGATTAAATGATTAAAAGGCAGTTTTTTTGGTTGAGAAAAATTCTGTACATCTGTTTCTTGTCAGGAAATAGATTGTATTTAATCTTATTTTCTTAAATTGACTTGACAAGCTTAATACCTAATAAAATTTCAGGAAATTTTGAAACATGGGGAAGTAAGGGGAAAACCACTAAAATTTATGAAGAAATGACACAGACACAACATCCCGATTGCTTGGTCCTGCATTAAGATGAAAAGTCTGTCAAACAATGCCACTTGCCTTCTAAAGAATTATAAAATTAAAAACACACTCATATTAAGTCAATCGATGACTCACAACAGGAATACAAGTTGGAAAGGCAACGGGTTATATAATGAGTAATAAAGTGTAAACAGTGGAAACCAGTGAGGGAGGGGAGGAGAGGGAGGAAGGAGGAGGGGGGGGATGAGGCCTGTGGTGATTACCCAGTTGCCACATCACTGTCAAGCCCCTAGAGGAGATGAGGGTGGGGGGAGATGACTCAGTTAACTATTCTCTGCCCTTGTGGTTAGCAGCCTACTGCTGCTGACAGTAAAGTATTTAATTTGGGGAAGACTTCTCGTTGTGCTTCAATAATGCAATTGTGTTTTATTTCTTGGTTCAATCTGCAAAAAATCAAAAGGTTGCAAAGTCCCGACTTACAGAAACACAGGTTGCCCCCTAACAAAAGCTGCGGGTCCATGCTTGTTCACCTGCTGCAGGGGGTTGTAGCAGGAGCCAAAGCAGACAGAAAGACTCTCGGGCACCAGTTGGAAGAGGAAGTGGCTTATTCACCAGCCAGGAGACTCTACGGACTAGCATCCCCCGAACCGAGCCCACCGATTCAGTTTCTGGCCTTCCCTTTATACAGTCTTTGGGCTCTGGTGCACGTGAGAATCTCCTGATTCAGAGAAGGTCAGACAGCACAGGCCCTTGGTGCATGGCCGCCCGTTCTCAAAGACAACAGAAGGTCAAGGACGTCGCAAGGTTACTACATGGGTTCAACATGCATCCTCTGTGGGCCATGTCATTGACAGGAAGGCCTCCTGCACTGGGGGCTGTAGTTAGTTGTGTTGTACTTAGCGAAGACTGCCTGGACAATCCCTGTGCAGAGTTACTGGGGCAGAATCCTCTTCTGCTTCTCTCCCCTGTGTCAGGATGACCCAGCCATTGGAGAAAAATCCGTCTGAAAATAAGTGGAGATTGGCATCACATAACCCAAACTGGGGAGTAGTAACAAGGAAAGTGACATTAACAGCCACACTTTCCTGAGTTGTTGACATGTGCCAGACACCTCTAGGGGCTGGATAGTTACTGCTGTGCTGATGTACACAGAAGCTCTAGGATTAGGAATAATCATTATCCCGGTTACACGGATGAGGAAAGTAAGGCACAGCAAGGCTAATTAATTTGCCCAAAGTTATACAGTCTGCAAGTGTCAGAAGTGGGAGGGAAGCCAGGAAATCTGATAATTTCATGTCTTTTTTTTTTTTTTTTGAGACATAGTCTCACTATGTCACCCTTGATAGAGTGCAGTGGAGGCACAGCTCACAGCAACCTCAAACTCTTGGGCTTAAGTGATTCTCTTGCCTCAGCCCCCCAAGTAGCTGGGACTACGGGTGCCCGCCACAATACCCGGCTGGTAATTTCATGTCTTAATGAAGAAACTCTCATTGAAATCTATGCTCATATGTTACAGTGCCTTGTAATGTATTTTAGGGCATCTTATTATTATATGAACAGAATAAAATGAATTAGTTGCCTTATTAAAATATCCATAATTTAAAATTAAGTAAAAGTAGGTTAACTATTACAATTACTTCAGTTTTAAAGACAGAAACTGAAGCATAAAAGAATCATAACTGACTCACTGTAGAATACTGACAAGTTTAAGTATTTATTACTTTTGTCCCCCAAGTGATCTCAGTTTATGTGTAGTTTTATGACTAACTTTAAAATCTTAATATAGTTATAATTTGCTCATTTTGAAATTTAACTCATTGTTGAATATTAAAAGGAAAAAAATTGAAATCATTTTCTACTGTCAGAGAAAATGCTGATTGACAAATCCTGTTTAGCACCTCAACTTGGAAGGTTTCAAGAGGATTTATGAGGTTAGTATCTGTACAGTGCTTGAGAACAATGGCACAGCCTATCTTTAACAGGTTTCCTTTTCAATAAACTAATTTATACCAAGCCAAACTTCTAACATGCTGTCTGGGGTTAGCCTCCCCCTGAAACAGACCCCAAGATAAGGCTCTAAGTGCAAATACAGCAGCCCCTGTAAGTGACCACACAGCAGACCGTGACAACCTGGTCAGCATCAGGCACTAGGCCCACGCTGCTGAGATGCACATGTGGGGCATGTCCAGTGTATGAAAAGGAGGTGGTCAGTGTGGGGGGTGGTTAGCCTAAGGAGGCGGTCAGTGTGGGGGATGTCAGTGTAG
>NW_003852600.1:1627041-1631435 GCF_000181295.1 Otolemur garnettii | reverse complement strand
TGGGGGTGGTCAGTGTGGGGGGTGTTCAGTGTGAGGGGTGGTCAGTGTAGGGGCTGGTCAGTGTGGAGGGTGGTCAGTGTGGGGGGTGTCAGTGTGGGGTTGGTCAGTGTGGTGTATGGTCAGTGGGGGGGGGTGTTTAGTATATCAGGTGGTCACTGTAGGGCGGTGGTCAGTGTGGGGAGATGGTCAGCTATGGCGGTCCCACTGTAGTTTGTCTGGGAGGAATAGGGCACACACAGAAGTACAGAAGTGAGATGTGGGAGGCTGTGCTGGGAGCCAGGTGCGAGTGGAGCCCAAGCCTACTGGGCATCCCGAATGTGGGGCAGGCCTGCACCTCCGCAGGGCAGGGCGGCCGGACAGTTATGCCCCTGCCACCTGCTCCTTGCTTCAGTAGGGAGTGAAGGAAGAGGGTATCTCTGGAGGGAGCAGCAACTCCACCACGGAGGAGGTGGAGGGAGGAGCCTCGGCAGGCGCTGACCACCCGGTGTCCTGACCACCCGGTGTCCGCTGCTGGCACCTGCTGAGTCCCCTTCCAGCTCCTCGCACCAGAAGGGACCTTAGTTTCTTCAGTCTTTACAGTTAGACATCATCTACTCTCAGAAATAAGACAATGAAAAGATCACGTCATCCAACAATTAGAAGCCTTCGTCATGCTGGTTTGTGTGAGGACGCCACAGAAGCAAGTGTAACGTGAGAGAGTCCAGGCTCCGGGTTTCCAGCTGCTCCCAGCCAATGAGCACCCAGCGCCTGCGCAGAGCAGAGCAGCGGGGAGTCTGCTAGGGGAAGAGAGAGAAGCAGGTGCGTCGCCCCTGCCGAGGACTTGGCTACTGTCCCGCCAGCGCTGCAGGAAAGACTCTCACAGCGCTGGGCCTCGTGGTCAGCAGAAGAAGCCATTAACCTCCTTCCTGCTCTACTCCTAAACCCCTAAGGGCTTCCAAATCCTTCAGAGAGATCCAGTGGCTTATCCTTGGTCTTAAACTAATTGTTGGTTTAACTGGGGCCAGAATGGCTTCCACACGGTCAAGGACGCGGGCGGATGTGGAGATGCCCGCTTCATCTCACGCAGTTTTCTCCATCTTTCACACATTTCCATTCCTACCCGCCTTCAAATTTGTCTCGGTCTCTCCTTTCTTTCACATAAAAGTTTCCAAATTGGCCAAATGGTCAAATGACCACATGGATGTTTTCCTTTTCTCCTGTTCCTGGTTCCTTGTGGCTGTAGGTCACTGCTGGGTCTTCTCCTGAGTCAGAGATAGGAGCTGACCATGTAAATCTTCACGGGAGGTGCAGAGAACGTGCCAACCAGCCCTGCCTACCCCTGTGCCCTGTTTTTATTCATCTGTCTCTCAGCCATACACCCACATAGATAGAAGAATGGATATATGTGTATATTTTACAATCGGCCCATTATTTTCATATTAAACTTTTCCTCAGGCCACATCTTGATTCCTTGTTCTGAAACATCCTGATTTTTCCATAAATACAGAGGGTACCTCAAAACATATACACATTTTAAGAGATGTTATCTATTGGCTTTTCAAAGTTGAATTGAAGGCACCATTACTGATCAAGTGTACCAGGACATGCTACCTACATCCATTTTACCTGCAATTCATAAACTTTTGGGGAATGATCAATTTTACTTAGAACAGATCTCTTAAAATGTGTGTACATTTTTGGCACCCCCACTGTAAACAACTGCCACGTACCCACAATGATTAAAAATGAATAATCTTAACTTATTTTCTAAACACTATCAATAAAAATTAGTTAATTTTGAAAATGTTAATTATAAATATTCCCCAGGCTGAGAAAAACAATTCAAGAAAGAAATGGTGTGCTTTCAACAGAAACAGGTGAGGAGAAGCAGGAAACCAGGTGCCCAGGTAAGAAGTATAATTTTCACCCTCTTGTTGGACACCTGGCAGGATGGCTCAGAAGAGGAAGAGGAGATTAACTATGTGATTTATATTTGCGCTTCGAAATTTGTCCCCAGCCTGAAATCAGATCTGTGTGTTTACTCAGCCATAAGACAGAATCACATTACTGCTCCGGCTGGTGACTCACAGGAAATACTGGGTGGTTTTTAAACTGAAAAATAAGCATATCATTCTTACTACAAGCATCCTGAAAGCTCTGGAGATAAGAGAGGAGGGGTGGAAGACACCTTCACAGTCAATACTGCATGGTCTTCATTCAGTCCCGAAGAGAACAGAAATGCTGACTCTTTTCTCTGATGTGTGCACTGGGAAGTGTGTGAGTGGGTTTTCTTCCCAGCTGTGTGTGTGTGTGTAAAACAGAAAAGCATGACTCCAGGGTGTGTGTGCCCCTGTGAATGTGTGTGTGTGAAACGGAAAGGCATGGCCATAGAACTAGGAAAATAAAACTTGTAAATATTTATTTCTGGGCTTCTTATGATTTCTCTCCTACATTTTTGGAAAGAAACTTCATGAAGGTACAAAATATAGAAACAATAGATGATGATTAGAACAGCAAAATACAGAAAAGTTCTCAGAGATGCGTGTCACACCTTTGCATAATCTGTTTATTATTACCCTAAGTCATCTTTTGCCAGAATACATGCGTTCCTATAAAAATATTAGAGCATAACAAATGCATGCATCTGTGTTTTAATTGCATCAAGAATACTGGTAATCAGCAAACATTGATTGGACTTAGGGTTGCCAAGAACATCCTGCCAATTTAGGGTTTATTTATTTGCTTTGCTTGGTTATTAGTTGGAGCTGTTTCAATTATTTATTTAATGCTCTTGTTAATTCGATCTGCATCACATGTCTCTAAGTCTGTGGTCCAGCAGACTCTGGCTCTGAGGTATGGACTGAGGACACAGCCTGTTTTTTGTTTAGACACAAGCACGTTGCCCTGTAATGTACTGAGTCAAGTCAGACTAAGGGATGAATGCCAGACTTTGATTTCCTATATTCTCCTTGTAGGTTATAGACTGGGGCTTGAGACTTGAGGCCTTTGTAGAGAATGTAGCCCTTAAACATAAATAAAATATTATGCAAAGGAAATAGAAACTTTTTAGGCATTCATAAATGACAAGGACATCTGGAAATGGTGGCAAATTGCCCTAACTATTTCTAACAATGATTCAATTAGGTAGAAATTAAAATTGATGACAAGAGTGGAAAAACATCACACAGAGACACTGACCTGGGGAATAGAAGTGGCATGTTCTTATCCTGTAAAATATAATCCTTTGAATCTGCAGACTAGAGCTGCATCACGGAACTGCTTGTGATTACAGAAATGTTGTATACATGCTCTATTTTAAATTTGCTTTAATTTTATTTAAACATCCATGTGTGTTCAGTGACTACCATATAGCAGAACATAGTTCTAAGAAAAAGAAAAATTTCATTTTTGATCCTCAAAGAAAAATTATAATAGAGTGGCAAGGATGATTAAAATTAGTGACTTCAGAATCAATCAGCATAGTCTGGAAATACACGAAATTTTAAAGTGGGGTCTAAATTTAAAGGTCTGGAGATCTGGTCAGGAAAACATTTCTTTCGATCCAGCGCTGACTCTGAGTCCATCCCCTCCCTGGGCTCCGGCTCTTTCCTCCCTCAGTCTCCAGCGTGTGCCCTTGGGTCCCTGCGTCTGTGTTATTATGACCTCCCGCTTGGGTATAGGAAAGATTCTGTCCCTGGAGCCCTGGAGACTGTGCCCCAGACGTCCCTGCTCCGCCCAGCCTGTCAGTCCGCACCCACCCCGTCTCTGCGCTTCACTCTCAGGTCGGACCGCGCCCCACACGGCATACCGGCCGCCTGGTCTGGGCTTCCAGCTCCTGCAGATGCTTCTGCCTAAACCGGCCGCGCAGACCCACAGACTGGGGGCCTCTAATGCCTCCTGACGTCCTCAGGCCACTGTCTATTGCTTTACATCCAAATTGATGTTACCATCGACTTTTTTCTGCATCTCCCCTTCTTAGACAGTGATACTCTCCTCTGGCTCTAGAGACCAGAAATAGCGGTGCTTATAACATTACCCTTCACTTCATCCCCCCAAAGCAACTTGTCAATAAAACAACTCTGCAGTGAATCAATGCTCCAAAGGCATCTCTCACGTTCTGGCAGGGCGGAAGGAGGTCTGGGTTCCAGGAGCCAAGATGCGAGGTGAGGGGGGCTGGCATGGAGTGAGGGTGAGGGGGGCTGGGCTTTGGGTTTCAGCAATTCCACAACTGCCTGATGATTAGGCCCAAACTCCTCCATCTACCAGAAAACGACCCTCAGTGTTCAAGCCCCACCCCTCGCTGCAGCCCCTCCTGTCCAGAGTCACCTATTCATCTCAGCCCCCAGCCCCTCCTGTCCAGCGTGACTACTCACCTCGGCCCCCAGCCCCTCCTGTCCAAAGTGACTACTCACCTC
>NW_003852600.1:1622693-1626563 GCF_000181295.1 Otolemur garnettii | reverse complement strand
GCCCCCAGCCCCTCCTGTCCAGAGTGACTACTCACCTCAGCCCCCAGCCCTCCTGTCCAGCATGGCTACTCACCTCCTGTGCAGTCAAGACCGTCCCCATGTTTATGCTGCTCCCTTCCAGAAGGATGTTCTTTCTTACCTGGTCCCTGTCTGAATTCTAACTGCATTTCAAGGCCCAGCTCAAGTCTTAGCTCTTCTGCTGTGGCTCAGGTAGTACCTGTTGTGCCTTCCCAATATAAGGTGGACAACTAAGTTCACAAACTCATTCTAGAGAAAGTGCTGCATCTCTCACTGTTGAATATCGCTACAGTGTCCTTGGAAGTGCTCCCCCGGCAAGCTGTGCACCAGCACCAGCACCTAGTCTACCCTTCAAAGTAATTTTGGAACTATTTCCTGGTACGGCCATTGGAGCTGTCATCATACAAGGCCTGATGGTTAAGTTCATGAACTCTTCCTAGAAAAAGTGCTTTGAAGGTGGACTAGGCTCTGGTATCAGTGCACAGCTTCCCAAGGGGAGCACCTCAAAGGTGCCGGTAGTGATATGCAGCAGTGAGGTGTGTAGCACTTTTTCTGGGACAAGTT
The DNA here is from genome assembly GCF_000181295.1 of Otolemur garnettii. Lineage (NCBI taxonomy): Eukaryota > Metazoa > Chordata > Mammalia > Primates > Galagidae > Otolemur > Otolemur garnettii. The sequence continues at coordinate 1,625,981 of NW_003852600.1, read as the reverse complement.
TGTGAACTTAATTGTCCAGTCTCACGTGTATGTCTAATAACAAGCACGGTGCCTGGCACACAGTAAGTGTTTGACAAAGATTTCAGTCTTTGCTGCTCTTTCCCTGGTGTTCAATATTGCGTATTGTAGAATGGCTGGCTAAACCTCAGGGATATTCATTGTGCACTTCTGAGGTCTTAACTGCTCAGAACTGTCTTTCTACCCTTTGGTTTCACTTTCTAAGCCTGTTTGATTTTCATCTGTGGCTTTCTACCTCACCATCACAAGGTGGCTGCTGTAGCTCCAGGCATTGCACAGTCACATAATTCTTCCAAGGTGGAAGGAAGGAAGTATCAAGGGCAAGTCTGTCATCCCTGCCCAGAACAGCTAGAAAAAGAAATGTCAGGGGAAGGGGAAAGGGAAGCCAAGGTTGGCTTAGAGCATTTAGCAGTCAAGGCAGAGCACATTGCTGTCCAAACAACGGTGAGGAAGGGAGAAATGGCTCCTGAGTAAGCATCCTGGGTGGCATCGGCCTCTCTTGCATTTTACTCCAACTGTAGTTTCTTTCAAGGGTAAAATAACATCTTTATCCCCCAGAGGGCACAGTAGCCTTAAAAACATAGCAGCCGCTGGGTGAGTATTTGGTGGCTGGACCCTTCACTGCTGTTGAGGGCAGTCCCAGTGCCCTCTCCTCACGTCAGTCACAACCGGTTGCCTACTTTGAAAATCTGAGAAGTTCCATAGCACAGCACGGGCCTGCAGACACAGCTGCGGAAGCTCAGAAGACAAAGCAGATTCTGAGAAGCATGTTCCTTATTACTGCGTGCCTGGTGAAAACATTATTTACTCAGCCAGACTGAGAGTCCTTGATTATCTTTCCAGGAAGCCCTGCTGATGTGTCGATCCTGAAGCTGCCACCTGGGGCAGCCTGTGCTGCTTTAAAACAGGAGTCAACACCACATCACCTCTTTCCCACACTAGTGATATTTGTCTGAACGCAAAGCCAGTGACGTCTCCCTCAAGCCCAATCTCTGATTGCATCATGTGCTCCCAGGGGGTCTCAGGCCACTCGCCCATCTGGCTGTGCTGATTCTGCCATTTGCCAGCATGTGGGTTTGTGTGTGGCCAGGGCTGTGTGGGCAGCAGGGCATTGCAGGGCGTCAGGAGTCACACATCACCACATGTGTGTGACTGGGTGTGTGACGTGGACCCAATGGCTCCATCCCTCTGCTCAAGTAAGAAACGCCAGCTGCAGGGTCCCACCATGTTTGGGTTTAAACTCTGACGCAGGCCCGGTGTCCCCTGGATATCGTCACAGCATGGAGGAGAGGGGATGCTTTACAATTAACTGGGTGAAAATCTGCAGCCTAGAAATTCCTCCGCTAGGAAAGTACAATTCTTTAGATTAAGGAAATAATGGCAATTCCAGATGAAAGCTACACAGAGTTTTTGAGCTGTTGGAGAGAAACATATATAGAAAATAGATCCTAAATAGTCTCTCTTGCCCTACTTCTGTGTTGCCAAATTATGCATATACAGAATAACTTGCACACACTGCCCAAACATGGGGGTGGAAAGTGGGAAACTGCCCAATCACCCAGGTAATTGGGTTGTGTTTCCTACACATTCATAATAATAAAGTTTAATTTCTAAATCAGACATGGTAAGACATTAAAAACAAGAATTAATGATAAAACAGAGCAACTATAATGATACACCGTAATAAAGGTTACGTGGATGTGGTCCCCCTCTCTCAAAATATCTTACTGGACTGTGCTCACCCCTGTTCTGTGACGGGGAGAGCAGAGCAGGAGAGTATCAGATTCTGTTATGCTGCTCCCATCAGCATGCGGCTTGACACTTCTGGGGCTTTTCCTATAATATTTTTGGACCATTGTTGGGTGCAGGTAACTAAAACCACAGAGAGCAAAGCCACAGATAACGGGGACTACCATGAAGTGCTAAGCCGTCAGTAAGCTCCATAAATGTCGACTACTGCTAATGTTACCTTAGTTATGGTGACAGAGAGGGGTGCGGGAAGGCAACAGTCTTCAGCTCACCCATACTTGTTCATCGACTTATTCACTGAAAAGAAGCATGTTGATTGCCCCCTGTGTGATATTGGGTGGGCACAGCTGCTAAACAAAAGGTCTGGGTACAGTTCTCCAAGAGGTAACGTTTGCCTCTCAGATCTTTTCACTCCCGTCAGCTACCCTCATCCAGGGTGTTGTTTTCTCTCGCTGCCCTGGCAGTTCAGAGCCACTCACTAGAGTCACTGTGCCAGACAGACTGTGACCTCAGGCATCCCCCAGAGGTCTGCTCTGCAAAGTCACATTTCCTCAGCTGCTTTTCAGATGATGCTTATTCACACTAAGATGTTCCACTTTCTGGTCTGTTGATACATGTTTATTAACTCTTGCAGATGATAAGCCTGCATTTCCAGAGGGGCCCTGTGGCGACACCAGGCCTTACACGATGGGGTCCTCCTAATGCTGGGGTTTCAGGGCTCAAAGTGTGCCAGGAGGTAAAGACTTCAGGGCAGGTAAAGGTTTGGTGCCTCTCAGGGGGGTTCACACAGGTAGTTCTGTCTGCACACAGGAAAGAGTTGGCAGGAGGTACAGAGGTCCTGTCAAGACTTACAGAGTAGGTGAGTTGGGGGGTAAGAAATATGTCAATTAGACAACGGCAACATAAAACCCAATGCATGATAATACTGTTCTGAGAGCACATAAAATGCCCGAGTTATTTAGTGATAGCTTTTACTGAATGCTCATCATGTGAAAGTATATTTTATTTTATTTCATTTCTGAAAGATAGTGTTAAAAAAGAAAGTATATTTCATTGTGATTAAATATTCATAACATGAAATTTACCCTTCAGATCCATTCAGTGCATTCACAGTGCAGTGTAGCCACTGCTCCCTGGTTCCAGAACACGTTTGGACCCACACTCACTCCACCTTCCCCACCCCCGGCTACTAATCTGCTTCCTGTCTCTGCAGTTTGACTATTCTGAGTATTTCACGTTAACTGGACAGTACGGGATGCAGCCTTTGGGCCTGGCTTCTCAGCCTGGTATTATCCAGGTCCACACGCGTTGTGCTATCTATTTGTGGTCTGGCTTCTCGGCCTGGTGTCGTCCAGGTCTACACGTGTTGTAGTGTGTGTCTGTGGTCTGGCTTCTCGGCCTGGTATTGTCCAGGTCCACACACGTTGTGGTGTGTATTTGTGGTCTGGCTTCTCGGCCTGGTATTGTCCAGGTCCACGCGTGTTGTGGTGTGTGTCTGTGGTCTGGCTTCTCAGCCTGGTA
>NW_003852600.1:1620392-1622673 GCF_000181295.1 Otolemur garnettii | reverse complement strand
TGGTATGTGTCTGTGGTCTGGCTTCTCGGCCTGGTATTGTCCAGGTCCACGCGTGTTGTGGTGTGTGTCTGTGGTCTGGCTTCTCAGCCTGGTATTGTCCAGGTCCACACACTGTGGTATGTGTCTGTGGTCTGGCTTCTCGGCCTGGTATTGTCCAGGTCCATGTGTGTGTGGTGTGTGTCTGTGGTCTGGCTTCTCGGCCTGGTATTGTCCAGGTCCATGCACGTTGTGGTGTTTATCTGTGGTCTGGCTTCTCAGCCTGGTATTGTCCTGGTCCATGTGTGTGTGGTGTGTGTCTGTGGTCTGGCTTCTCGGCCTGGTATTGTCCAGGTCCACACACGTCATGCTGTGTATCTGTGGTCTGGCTTCTCGGCCTGGTATCGTCCAGGTCCACATGTGTTGTGTTGTGTATCTGTGGTCTGGCTTCTCGGCCTGGTATTGTCCAGGTCCATGCGTGTTGTGCTGTGTGTCTGTGGTCTGGCTTCTCGGCCTGGTATTGTCCAGGTCCATGTGTGTGTGTTGTGTGTCTGTGGTCTGGCTTCTCGGCCTGGTATTGTCCAGGTCCATGTGTGTTGTGGTGTGTGTCTGTGGTCAGGCCTCTCAGCCTGATATCGTCCAGGTCCACACGTGCTGTGGTATGTGTCTGTGGTCTGGCTTCTCGGCCTGGTGTTGTCCAGGTCCATGCGTGTTGTGCTGAGTGTCTGTGGTCTGGCTTCTCGGCCTGGTATTGTCCAGGTCCATGTGTGTGTGGTGTGTGTCTGTGGTCTGGCTTCTCGGCCTGGTATCGTCCAGGTCCACATGTGTTGTGGTGTGTGTCTGTGGTCTGGCTTCTCGGCCTGGTATCGTCCAGGTCCACATGTGTTGTGGTGTGTGTCTGTGGTCTGGCTTCTTGGCCTGGTGTTGTCCAGGTCCATGCGTGTTGTGGTGTGTGTCTGTGGTCTGGCTTCTCGGCCTGGTATCGTCCAGGTCCACGCGTGTTGTGGTGTGTGTCTGTGGTCTGGCTTCTCGGCCTGGTATCGTCCAGGTCCATGCGTGTTGTGCTGTGTATCTGTGGTCTGGCTTCTCGGCCTGGTATTGTTCAGGTCCATGCATGTTGGTGTGTGTGTCTGTGGTCTGGCTTCTCGGCCTGGTATCGTCCAGGTCCACGCGCATTGTGTTGTGTGTCTGTGGTCTGGCTTCTCGGCCTGGTGTCATCCAGGTCCACGTGCGTTGTAGTGTGTATCTGTGCTGCATTCCTTTTACGGCTGGATAATCTTCTGGTTCATTGATATGCCACGTGTACATCCATCCATTGGTCGGCACACATCACATCCGGGTTGGTCTTGCCTTTGGCTATTGCGAATGCTGTTTCTCTCGCCATCCATGCACAGATGTATGGGGGCACCTACCACAGTTATCATGGGTATTACTCAGGACGCACTGCTAGGTCACACGTGATTCAGCATCTGGCTCACTGAGGAGCCAGCAAGTTGGTTTTCAGTCTGTATTTTACATTACCTACCAGTGACATGTGCTAATTTTTCTGTCCCCACAAAACTTGCTATTTTCCATTTTCAAAAAAACCAAGCCATTTTACCTAATGTGAAGTGACATATTGTGGGTTTGATTTGCATTTCTTTAATGACTAGTGATGCTAAACATCTTTTCATCTGCATGTTGGCCAGTTGTGTATTTTCATAATATCACTTAAAATATCTAATCTCATTTCATTCTTACCATAGACCTGGAAGGTACCTTATAGATAAGTAAACTGAGGCTCTGTAAGAAAGATGGAATAAATTGTCAGAAGTCATGGCAGAGTCAGGTTCAAACCTGTATGTTTCACGCTCTCGAAGTAGGAGAAAGTCTGGAAGGTAATGGCCTTGGGTCACTGAAGATTGTGTGGACCTCTCAGGTTAAGAAAAACCGCCAAGGACAGTGTCATCCCACCAAGCACAGTGTCATCGCACCAAGCACAGTGTCATCGCACCAAGCACAGTGTCATCCCACCAAGCACAGTGTCATCCCACCGAGCACAGTGTGATCCCACCGAGCACAGGGTCATCCCACCGAGCACAGTGTCATCCCACCACGCACAGTGTCATCGCACCAAGCACAGTGTCATCCCACCACGCACAGTGTCATCGCACCAAGCACAGTGTCATCGCACCAAGCACAGTGTCATCCCACCAAGCACAGTGTCATCACACCGAGCACAATGTCATCCCACCGAGCACAGTGTGATCCCACCGAGCACAGGGTCATCCCACCGAGCACAGTGTCATCCCACCGAGCACAGTGT
>NW_003852600.1:1575830-1618946 GCF_000181295.1 Otolemur garnettii | reverse complement strand
ATCCCACCGAGCACAGTGTCATCCCACCGAGCACAGTGTCATCCCACCAAGCACAGTGTCATCCCACCAAGGCGTGTGAGAAGCAGCTTGGGAGCAGCCCATGGAAAGGCCCAGCCCCCCAGCTGCATCTCTGCTCCAGATGCTAAATATGTTGGTCCCTGGGGGTCACTTTTCACAAAGGAGGCCTGTGGGAGCCCCTGGAATCCTACTTTTATTTAGAAGGAAGAGAAGTGGAGGAGGAGAAAGAGATTGTCCTTAGTAAAGTATCACAAGAATGGAAAAGCAAGTATCAGATGAAACCAGTAGGTGATCTAATACACATCCCCATAGGAGAAAAACTCAGTTCAATTCAAGAAGGGGAGAGGGGAAGGAGGAGGAGGGAGAGGAGGGGCAGGATTGAGGAGCTCCCACTTAAAGGGCACATGTGGGGTATATGGCACACCTCTGGGGGTGGGACACAACTGCCACAGGGTCTGCACATGACAGTGCAAACATGGTAACCCAATTCTCTGTACCCTCAAATTAACCTGAAATTTAAAAAATGTATTAAGTGATATTAAAAACTACTAAGTAAAAAAAAGAAAAAGAAAGGAAGCAGCCACTGTCTGGTATAGCTGCAACAAGATTATAACAGCTTTTGTAAAATGGCTTTTTTATTTGTTTAACTAGAACGCTGTGGTCAGAATAGAAAAGATAAAGAAATTGGACTGACATAAACCACCAGGAATAGAATCCAGACTGTGTTTCAAAGAGCTTCTGACCACTCAGGATATTCAACGAACTTTGCTATTAGACAGGTGAATACAGAACATGCCCCCGGAGCTGGCACTTTCCTGGCCCACCCACAGCCCAGCCTGACCACATGTGAGAAGGGCGTATGCGCTGATGTGTGTCCTGTGACCACAGTGGATGCTGCACGAGAGGCCACTCACTGGCACACCACGTGGCATCAGCTGCTGAGACTTTACTCATGTCTTGTTAACTACCTGCCTTCTCTTGAGGTCATCCTGCCAATGATTACATAATTTGGAAATTGACATAAATAGTACATAAATAGAGATGAAAGTTCCTCCAAAGCACCTTGAAATAGCAGTTTCTAGGAAGAGCACTCCTGGTGAAAATATGCCTAAAGTTGCACAGAGCCAAATGTGGGGTATTTTACTCCAAATACCAAGAGATCTTTTATCCTCCGTGAGACAGTATTAAAGTGATGTAAGGCAGAGACAGGGTTAGAGAGAGTCAAATATGCTCTGGGACTAGGTGGAGACAAAAGGTTTAGATGTCAACTGTGAAATATCTTGACAAATCATATCATGGTAAAACTGCTGCCCATGCTCGGAGGGACAGCCGCTGACCGTGCTCAGAGGGACAGCCGCTGCCCGTGCTCGGAGGGACAGCCGCTGCCCGTGCTCGGAGGGACAGCCGCTGCCCGTGCTCGGAGGGACAGCCGCTGCCCGTGCTCGGAGGGACAGCCACTGACCATGCTCGGAGGGACAGCTGCTGCCCGTGCTTGGAGGGACAGCCGCTGCCCGTACTCAGAGGGAGTGCTGTGTTCCCAGGGCCTGTCACACACCCTGGGCTATGGGGGGTGCTGTCATCAGCACTCAGGGCCAAATCTCCAACAACACCGGAGCTTTCTGTTTACTTTAAAAGACGTGCAAAGTCTAACTGTTTACCAAATCTGGGCTAGACTGTATGACCTCCAAAAGAGTCTGATTGTGGGTTTTAGTGTTTTCTTAAACACATTTCAACATGAGTAGAGCAATTTGAGACAGAAAATAGTGAAATTCACTCAGATCCCTTTCTTTTCTCCTGTGATCTCTCACTCCCAAGGAAAGATGGAGGAAATGAAAGGACTTTTACCACCAAGAACGGTGACCCCGTAACATCACCTGTACTGACAGTTTTTAAGAAATATTTTTTAAGGCAAGTGATTTAAAAAAAAAAAATTTCCTCAAGAATTTTCTCTCCTCATATTAAAAAGAATAAATAAATAAACACTCTCAGCAGAACTAACATTTATGGTAAATGTGAGGCATTACTGGGAACAACTGGGCAGCATTTGCTGCTGTCAGCCGTGTCTGCAGCATTTGTCTCCTGGAGCGTGTGGTGAGATAACGTGAGTGCTCGCATCCTCTGGACCCCAAACACTCGGGATTCAAAACTCTGTCCCGGCACAGGGCTTAGTGAGAGGCAGAGCTGAGTGGTGGAGGCACAGACCCTTCCCTGTGTCTGTAGACGCAGGCCTGGCGGTCACATGGAGAGTGCAATCCTGCTGACTTGACTTGTTAAACGACCTTTCAAAGCAGTTGTGTGCATTTGAACTTTGCAATTCCAAATCCAAAAAGACAAATAAAATGTTCTTTATTAAAGATTTATGGAAAATTAAAAGTATAAATTACTGACTTTTTTTGATTGTCTCTCTCCCAAAACGTATTTTGCTGAGAGCATACCGGGTGAGCATGGCCAAGACTTGATCTGTGATGCTAGCCAAAAAGAGCTATAGGGTTTTCTATTTTTATTTTGATATTATTTTAGTTTAACTTTGCTATTTTTTTCTGGTATAAATAGAAAATACAAGCATTGTTTTAAAATGTAGAAAATTATAAAGAAATAAAAATCACCTGAAATTGCAACCTCGGCTGCAACAAACCTACTGTTTTGATCTGTGTTTTCTGGTCTCCGTGTCTATATGAATGCACACTATAATATCTGGATATTTATTTACTTGCAAAATTGAATTTAAACTTTTTAATTTTTTCCAGTTTTTGGCTGGGGCTGGGTTTGAACTCGCCACCTCTGGCATATGGAGCTGGCACCCTACTCCTTTGAGGCACAGGTGCTGCCCTTGAATTTATACCTTTTATCTCCCATTTTGCTGAATATATCAAGGAGATTTTAATATATCATTAACTATTCTTTGAGCACAAAATTTTTAATGACTGCATACTATCATTCTTTGATCAATTCAATAGTATTGGGTATGGAAATTGTTTTAAGTTTTTTATACTTATGAATAATGAAGTGATGAGTATTTTGCTATGTAAACTTTATTTTCTTTGGATAGGTTCTAGAATTCTAATCATTGAGTAAAATATAAAAGTAAAACTTTTAAAAGTTTATAATGCATTTGCCCTTATGGTTCTGAGAAAATGTGCCAGTGTAAATTGCATAAACTCCTGCCCGCCACTTGTGGAAGAAGAATGTGTCCAGGCATCGCATCATATTCTCATCCAGACTCAGGAGCTTTCAAAACATAGTTTCAGCTTGATTTGACAAATATAGCACCCCACTGTTGATTTAATTGATATTTCTTTAAAACTAGTTAAAAATTAAAGCATTTTGGAAAATGGCAATTTATATTTTTTCTTAAAAAATTGTTCTTTTCTTTTACCCATCTTTTTTCTTTTTGCTGTTTTGAGTTTTTCTTCATTTTTATAATGAAAAGCAAATTTTCATTATAAAAATTAAACAAACTATAATCATGTATAATAAGAATATTAAGTTACCTTTGTCTTCCACACCTAGACAGTTTTATATGCATATTTTTATAAACCTTTGCTTTTACAAAATACACAGACACATATCTATAGGATTTTTTTAAATTAAATCATAGCTGTGTACATTAATGCAGTCATGGGGTACAATGTGTTGTTTCTATATACAATCTGAAATATTTTCATCAAACTGGTTAACATAGCCTTCATGGCATCTTCTTAGTTACTGTGTTAAGACATTTATATTCTACATTTAGTAAGTTTCACGTGTACCCTTGTAAGATGCACCGTAGGTGTGGTCCCACCAATCACCCTCCCTCCACCCATCCTCCCCCCACCCCTCCCCTCCTTTCCCCCTTTCCCCATATTCTTGGGCTATAATTGGATTATAACTTTCATATGAAAGCTATAAATTAGTTTCATAGTAGGGCTGAGAATGGAAGAAACAGTATCCAATGTACTCAGCCCTACTATAGGATTTTTTTTTTAACACACAGTACATCACTTGTTTTATTCACTTAAAAGTATATCATAGACTTGTTTGCTTGTCAGTCGTAAATATTTCTCACTTATTTAAAGACCCCTGGAGTAGTGAAGTTTGGATATTCCCATTCCTTTACGTACATCCTCACACTCAGATTCCTGTGCTCACTGTCAAAAGCCTGTGACCTATCTCCATGCCTCACATCCCGCTCTTACGGGATTAAAGTATGGGTCTAATTCTACATTTAGTGGTTTTCTGAGGGAAGAGGCTTCTGTCCTGCAGGCTGAGGTCACAGTTTTTACAGACCAGTTGCAAGAGTCAAGAGCAAAATTAAGTGCTCAGACAGGCTTCCTTTTCCACACTCAGAAATGATGAAGCAGATTCCTAGGAAAGCTGACAGCTTGCTCCCCGACCCTTATTCCAGAAATCAAAGAACATGGGCAAGGTGGTCACAGCGCTGGCGGGCATGCGCAGCCGAGTCACCTCGCTGTACCATGTCCTCTGTGAACTGCGGGCTCAGGGCTGTTGCTGCCGGGCAGGCATGAAAGTGTGCCAGTGCTTTAAACAGCGGGTCCTTGGGTGGTCAGACAAAGAATTGAAAGACATACCATGAATAAACACAGAGCCGTAAGAACAGACCAGGATGGTGACTGTCCCCTGTGAAAAGAGAGCCAGAAAAAGGAAACCTGCTTGCCACCCTCAGGGCAGTCCATCCACGCTCCTTCCAGGGACGCACTTCAAGCCATGCCATGGTGTACTGTGGCCACAGCTCTTCAGTTGACTCACCCTGGTGAGCAGAGGGGACAACCCAGATGAAGTAAAGAGCCCACGAGAGTTCATGGACAAACACAAGAAAGCTCCACAAAGTTAAGACAAGGCTTACCAGGAGAGGGGGCGGAAACCGCTCACCAACCTTTACTCAGATTTCTACTTCTTATATCCCTAAAGTCACCTTTCTTCAACGTGGTGTTCTTCCTTAATTTGCAGAGTTCAAAGCAAAGATCACATTAACTGTTAGCATAACTCAGTGACCTATTACAACATTCCACTTCAAAAGTTAATCTCCTAAATCAGTCCTCCTGAACTATTCAGGATAGGCCTCTTTAGGGTGGGACCTAACTTTACAAAACAGTAAGAAGGAGACAGTGAAGGTCGGGCAGGAGCTACCCCAGCCAGGCCAGCTGTGTCCCATCTGCCCGACTCTGTCTCATTCCCACCACAGGTGCTTTCACAGGCACACTGCCCTGTTGTTCCATCTGCCTTTGAATAAGTTCATTCCCAGTTAATCTTCTCTAGCCTTGTGCTTTGTTTTATCACTTTTAACTACTTCCCTCAGGGTTGCTTTCTGCTTTGCAGAGTTCCCTCTGAATAATAGACAGAGACTCCTGTTTACTTTTCAGAGACCCCTTGAGTACCACTGGATGTGTGGGCCACATCGGCCCTGTTTCCAGTACAAGAAGCTCCAAGAGCGGGTGGAGCTCTTAGGCTGTGGGTTTCTGCTTGCAGGAAACAGCTCAAAGCCAAAAGACCTCCAGAGACCAGGGAGGGAGAAGCTGCTGGGCTCAGCCTCACCCCACCTCCTGCCCTGAGAGCCCTCAGCTTGGATCACCTGGAGAACGGCCGCCTGGTCGCCTGTCCAGGTGAGTGAGGCGGGTGCATCCTCTGTTACACAACCCTCAGTCACAAATTCTCAGTTCCAGAGATCTAAGAGGGGACACTGAACCCATCCATGCCCCTAGTCATCAGTCTCACGTCTGGTGAGTGCCTCTGTGACAGTTTCAGAAATCCGGTGGGTAACAGGGACAGGACGGTGAAGAAACTTGGTCTTTGATTTTGGGCAGTTTGCCGTCCAATATGAAGAGGTGGGTGTGAGAAGTGACGGAGTGATGGCGTGCCTGGGGCAGGCCGGAGGGGTGCAGGGGCGGACGGCACGAGGGAGGCACTGCTGGTGACCCAAGTCTGTTGGTCTCTCCACACACTGACCTCCTCTGTGACCCATCACTGTGTCTGACTCCAGAGCCAGGCCCTCGGTCGCCAGAGCAAGTGCCCACTTGCTGGGCATGGCCACCCCGGAGACAGGCTGAGGTGAGCAGCAGCCTGTGTGGTAGGTTTCTGAGACTGAAGGCAGTGGCTGCACCTGGGTCCAGATCAGAGACAATTCTCGGAGGAGACGCAGATTTGAACCTCAGAGGAGTTCAACTTGGCATTTGTCTCCACTTGGGTTTCCCAAAAGCAGGCACTGAGACAAAGCTAATCTTCAAGAAAGGGTAGCGAGAAAAACAGATTTGTTGATGATAGTTCAGAGTCACAATTGTCTCCACTCCTGTTAGGTCAAATACGAAGGTGAGAGCACCTGTCCACACCTGTCGTGGAACCAAAAGGCCATGGTTCGCCATCCAGGATCCTGCTAAGGACAGTTGTTCTGGAACAAGAACTCCTCAGTGAGGAATTTCTCAAAGGTAGTACTTTCCTCTTTCCTTTCGTTGGGAAAACATGGTTAAGCATTTAAATAAGAGGAATCCCTGTGAACAAAATTCATTCTATTCTTCAAATCAAACTTCAATCTATTAAGTTGAAACCAATATTATGAAACAGACACGCCACTGACAGAGAATTCTGGAGTCTGACACTCCTCACAGAAAGAGCACTGCCACTACCACTCATTTGGGGACAGCAGCCTCCCAAGCTGAAGTCAGAATGCAGGCAAAGACACTCCAGGGGCCGAGAGCCCCAGACTTCCCAGCTGCCCTCCAGCCTGGACCAGCTCAGGCCAATAGCAGTGGGCATAGTAGTCACACACCGAGCTAGCCCAGCTCAACCCTGCCTAGTCACTGTGACCACTTCAGTGCAGGAAGCCACTTTGCTGGAGAGTCACCTGGGAAATGGCAGCCCTGTGTGGAAGGTGGCCCTGGCTCTGGGCTGAGGCCAGAGGGACTGGGCTCAGTGTCCAGCAGAGCCAGTTGCCAGCTAAGGGTGGAGTCATTCGGCTGCCTGGTGCTGATTCCTTATCGTGAGATGGAGATAGTAAAACCACCCTCAAGGGCTTCAAGAGGCCTCGGAGTCCCCAGATAGGACTCAGACACTGAACCTTCCTGAGAGGGCAGGGGCCTCGGAGCCCCCAGGTGGGGCTCAGACACAGAACCTTCCTGAGAGGGCAGGGGCCCTGAAGCCCCCGGACGGAGCTCAGACACTGGAGCCTTCTGTAAATGCTGACTCTCCTGAGGGGCTGCTGGAGAGGGAGGGACCTCTCACTGTCTCACACCTTCAGAAGCCACACAGGGCTACTAAGGGGCTGTGTGGTGGCAAAGTCAGACCCTTTATACTCTGATCACTTACAGCAAAGTTGCTCAAACTTCCATGTGCCTGTGACCCTCTGAGGGGGTCTGTTAAAATGCAAGTCTGAGCAGGTCTGGGATCCTGCAATTTTTTTTCTTTTTTTTTTTTTTTTTTTTGCAGCTTTAGCCAGGGCCAGGCTTGAACCCGCTACCCCCAGTATATGGGGCCGGTGCCCTACTCCTTGAGCCACAGACACCGCCCAGGGATCCTGAATTTTTAATGAGCTCCCAGGTAGTTTGATGCTGCTGGTTTGTGGTCCTTTAAGTAACAGGGACTCAGGCTTTGTTTGTAAAGATACCAGCCTGGAGGCCTCTCTAGTGGACCCATATTTATAAAAAACATAATCGCATATTATGGTACTGAATTGGAAACCTATATAGTACGGAATTTAAAAGCAGAAAATTTAGAATCAGATGAAGCTGGATTGCAGCCCTGAGCATACACCAGTTACACGTCCTTAGACAAATCCCTTCCTGTGCTCTGTTAAGAGGATACGATGCTGCTGGGAGAATCAGGCGCCTTGGTGAGCTGAAAATCCTGGGCCAGGAGCACCCAGGCTCCCAGCCCCTGGGGCAGCAGGAGGTCCTTCCTGAGCTAGGAGGGCATATCTGGGAAGCCTATTCCATATTCCTTTGAGTGTCTAAGCAGGACAAATGATATCCACAAGGATTAGCATATACTCTGCCTTGCCCCCTCCCTCCAACAGAGACAAGACAAGTAGTAAAAGGCACGACAGCATATACAACAACTGATCTGTACTCGTCCCGGAAGAAGTGCTGCACACCTCAGTCCTGACCATCTCTACGGTCACCACTGAAGTGCTCCCCTTGGGAAGCTGTGCACCGACACCAGTGCCTGGTCCACCGTTCAAGGCAGTTATGGAACTCTTTCTGGATGGTCATCAGAGCTATTGCACAGCACACAAAAACATACAATAATGACTCCACTCAGAGAGACATCACCACCTGGGGACACAAACACAGCTCTGACACACTGATAAACAAGGTTATGAAACCTCACTGAGCTGTGTGTACAGTGCTGTCAACGTAAGTGCAGGGTGCCAAGTTCATAACCTTATTGGTTGGACCTCACACAGTGACAGCTCTGATGGCCATTCTAGAAAAAAGTTCCAAAGTTGCTGTGATGGGTGGACGGGGCTCTGGCGTCAGTGCACAGCTTCCCAAGGGGAGCACTTGGAAGGCGACCGTGGTGATATTCTGCAATGTGCTGCACAGCACTTTCTCTAGGATGAGTTCACAAATGTACTTGTCTGACCTCGTAGCTTCTCTGGACTTGCTCCTGAGTCTTGTCTGTGCCCTCTGTCTGTTCTGGCCTGTTCTCTGGGCCGAGGATCTGCCACTTGTCCTGTCTCATCTCTGCCTCAGTGCACGGCGAGCTGCCCCAGCTGGCCTGTATCCTCCTGAGGGCGGTTTGGCTCTGCACCAGGTGCACTGGGCTCCCCCTTTCCCAGAACAGCCTTTAAATCCAGAAACATTACATTTTTATATTTTAGGTTATTCCTAATCCCAGTTAAGATTTGGTTTCCATATTACATTTTAGTAGACAAGTTATAAACCTGTTCTATCTTGGGTTTTAATTAATTGACAGATCCATTCTGGATGTTGATTATTGTCAAGAAACGGATTCTAGGCAGCACCTGCAGCTCAGTGGATAGGGTGCCAGCCACATACACCCAGGCTGGTGTGTTCAAATCCAGCCTGGGCCAGCTAAACAACAATGACAACTGCAACCAAAAAAAATAGCTGAGCATTGTGGCGGACAACAGTAGTCTCAGCTACTGGGAGGCTGAGGCAAGAGGATCACTTAAGCCCAAGAGTTGGAGGTTGCTGTGAGCTGTGATGCCATGGCACTGTACCTAGGGTGACATAGTGAGAATCTGTCTCAAAAAAGAAAAGAAAAGAAACAAATTCTAAGGAGCACATTCAATTCATCATAAAACATTGGTCTTAGTTAACTTAGCATATCTATTATTTCTGGAAGCTATTTAAAAGATGCTTGCTCCACTGAAAGGCTTCGCAAGAATTCTCTACCAAAATATGTTATATTTTCTGCAGTGAAGGATCTTGATTTCATTGCTTATCAGGCAGGTGATAAGCCCAACATGCCATATTATCTTTCAGATTTTTCACAATCTTGATATTTTTCTTTCCTTATGTTTTATTGCTAGGTCTCTTTTGCTAAGTAGTATTTGTTTAAAAATCTAAACTATGGCCGGGCTTGGTGGCCCACACCTATGATCCCAGCCCTCTGGGGAGGCAGAGGCTGGAGGAACTCTTTGAGCTCAGGAGTTTGAGACTAGCCTGGGTAAGTGTGAGACCCATCTCTACTAAAAATAGAAAAACTAGCTGGGCCTGGTGACAGATACCTGCAGTGCCAGCTACTCAGGAGGCTGAGACAGGATAACCACTTGAGCCCAGGAGTTGGAGGTTGCTATGAACTATGATGATGCTACTATACTCTAGCCTGGGTGACAGAGTGAAAGTGTCACAAAAAATAAGTAAAATAAATAAACAAAATAAAATAATAAAATAATCCAACTATTATAGTGCTGCTCTGAGCTATAAGCACTATTACTTTGAAAACAAGTGAACAGATTTATGAAATTATACAAAAATTCTAACTCTGGATCATGATTCAAAATATAAGTCTTCCGTAAATTGACTCTTATTCAATCCCATGAGGACTTGTGGCCTCAGTACATTCCTGGGAATAAACATGGAGGATTTCTATACAATCCCAATGCATCTTGTCTATTCCAAAGTCTCTATCTAGTAATCACTTAACAAGAGTCTCAAGACTTGGGCTGTATTATTGCCTTCGACAATGAGGATATGACCTTATCCTCCCTCTGGTGCATTTCTCCAACTAAAAATTAGGGCTGTCAGTTTTCATTATAGACCAATGGGTGGGGGGAGTAGCTTAAAAACTACTGCACCGAGATTCCTTTCCTTGTGGCTTGCAGGCAAGAAGGCTGGAAGCAGTGCTGGGGAAACCTGTGTAGTGGGGGGAGGAGGGGAGCTTTCAGTTGTGTGGTAGGCTGTTAGGACTGAAAAGGAGAAAGAGAGAAAGAGAAAAAAGAAATAAAGGCCTTGTTTTTGTAGAGTGTGCCAATGTCTACGGTGTAAATAGTCCTACCATGATGTATTTGAAGGTACCAATGATTTAACAACCAGCTAGCCAAACGTTAACCATCAGATCTTAAGACAGAGAGAGAAAGAGCAGAGAGAGGGATTGCATAGCACAGCACTGGATTTTGATACAGAAATGGTCAAAATTCTCATGTCACCAAGGAGGTGAATGTGATAGGGGAAAGTAGTCAATTTAACGTTAAAATTCAATACCTTTCGACCTGTGCTGCAGGTAACAAGCGTCTGTATTTTAGAGTGTTGGCAGAAATGTTTGAGCATTTAAAAGGGCGAGTGGTGGCTCACACCTGTAGTCCCAGTCCTCTGGGAGGCCAAGGTGGGAGGATTGCTTGAGGCCAGGAGTTAAGACCACCCAGGCAACATAGTGAGATTCCAGCTCTAAAAAAATTTTAATTAGCCAGACATGGTGGTGTGCACCTGTAGCCCAGCTGCTGGGGAGACTGAGGCAGAATAATTAGCTGGGGGTTTAGAGGTTTCAATGAGCTGTAATTTACCACTGCTCCCAGCTTGGGTGACACAGTGAAACCCTCTCTCAGGATTAAAAAATTCCCCAATTCTGATATTAGGCATGTATATTTCTTTAAGAATGGAGAAAAATAAAAACTATAATAACAGGTACATTTTCATGATTCACTTTCCAAGTATGTATTTAAAAATAGGTAACCATTTCCCTGTTCTCTCTCCAGCCTGACGTTTGCCTAACTCAAAATATACAGCAAAACTCCATCCTGAGGATTGTAAAATTCTGTGGGTGAATTTGTGATTGTGCGATATTTCTATTTTTTTTTTTTTTTTTAGTTTTTTTGTCTAGGGCTGGGTTTGAACCCACCACCTCCAGTATAGGGTCCGGTGCCCTACTCCTTTGAGCCACAGGCACCGCCCTCTGTTTATTCTTGTAAATTCTAAAAGGGTCTGATTCCTACAGAGCATATTACTAAGTTTGCCTCTCTTGTTTAATCAAAGGAGAAGATAACACTCCAAATAATTTTCTAAGTTGTATTTTCATAAAAGTTTAGGGTTCTGAATTTGTAAGTCAGAGTTTGGAAATTTTTGCCTCAGATCAGTTTCTTAGTAGCTGACGGTTTGATGTTACCTGCAGGCCTGTAAATCTCGACGTAATGTCTATACAGAGACTTAACCTTTCAACTTAGATTTGATATGTTAAAACTTGGAAGGGCTTCAATTGCTTAAAATGTTCACTCAAAGAAACTAGTTAACTTCATACATCAAACTTTGCCGTGATCATTACACGGCATTGTTCTAAAGTCCTTGTCCACTTTCAAGTTTAAAAATGATGCTGTAGACGTCACAGAAACAATACAGGCTGTAATATTACCTGGTCCTAAAAGTAGATTTATACATTCAACCCAGATTTAGTAATTAGTTCATTAGTGCATTATTATTATTATGATCCCATGGCAATTAAAAATTGGATGAATGGCAGTATTGGTGAGAAGATTGCCTAACATTGCATAGAACTTACATCTGTATCATGGGGAAAATTCCTTATTGGATGAGATGGGTTATTTTTTTCCACAACTAAGGCATTTCACATGGACAAGGATGTAAAAGTAAAATTTTCCTCAACAAGCATTTATTAATGCAATGATGCTTTAGGACATATAAACACAGTGGGGTGGGGACAGGGAGCAGGGGCTGTCCCAAGCAAGGGACGTGTGCAGCTGAATCTTGGAGCCCAAGGAGGTTTAGCACGTGATAAGGCAGAAAAGAGCAGCAGAAGGGAAATGGCAGAGGCGAGTTCCAAGACGTTTGAAGAACAGTGATTCTCCCACAGTGGGAGGCAGATGAAGAGGGTAGAGGGGGCCAGAGACGCAGCTGGAAAAGTAGCCTGGGGCAGGGATGGAGAAAGTCAGGGGTGCTGAATGAGTCTCCTATTGCAGCTACCCAGACATTTGGTGACACAGGTTTATTCTCTTATAGTGCTAACAGTCAGAAGTCTGAAGTAAGTCTCATGGGGCTAACGTGCGGTGTGAGCAGAGCTTCCAGGAGAATCCATCCGCACCTCCGCCCTCTTCCAGAGGAGCCCTCATTCCTTGGCTACCCCATCACGCCAACCTCCTGCTTTGTCACCACCTGTCCTGCTTCTGACCTTTAGCCTTGTGAGGACCCTGGTGAGCACAGTGGCTCGCCCAGGTGATCCAGGACAATCTCCCAATTCAGGGTCCTTAATCACACCTGCCAGGTCCCTTCTACCCTGTGTGGGAACACATTCATAGATGAAGAGGGTTAAGACAGCCTGGGGGGCAGAGGGAGGGTCATTATCCTGCCCGGCACAGGAATCACACTACTGAGAGTAAACTTGTCTTTAGAACGTTATGGAACTATTAATGTTCTAGGCTTCTGAATGAAGTGCAGAATTCCTTCATCAGATTTCCATTTTAGAAGACAACACCTCCTATAGGATAGAGGGGAAGACTCGGGACAGGTCCAGGGGGAAGATGGTGAGTTCCAGGACAGGAACAGCAGGGATGGGGGGTGGGGGACACAAAACAGTCAGAGTGAACCTGAGATCTAGGCATGCTGAACAGGAAATGTGTTTTATTCTTTCTCTCTAAATTCTCATCTGGATTTGAGGGATGAAAGGTAATTTCTTTCTCTCCCAGGGAGGGTTCAGGACCTGAGCTCTCCATGCACTTGAAGAAAGGGCCTGATGATCTCTGCAGCCTTGATCCAGGCTTGGGTTTAATGAGCCATTGAACTTGGCTGAGCGAGGAGACGTGCACAGAGGTGGACCAAGAGGCTGTGAGGGGGAGACTGAAGAGAGAGGGCAAGACAGGGGGTGACTGTAGGTGGACCCAGAAGCCTGAGGAATCAACCTGGGAGGTGTGGCCCACAGAGAGGAAAAGCCCCCAGTGGGAGGAAAGGGGCCTGGAGAAAGGCATGAGTCCTTTGTGGGGATGGCCCAGCTCTCAAGCAGGACCCTCCCACCAGATGCAGCACAGATGTCCCTGGCTCACCAGGCCATTTTGACTTTCTCCTGGGCTCACAGGGAATCTCCAGACCCACAGAACCAGGTGGGATGGTGTACCTGGATCTGGCCAATGAGATGTGGGTGGAAGTGATGAGGGCCCCACCCCAACCTGGAACTCGAGCAATCCCCTCTGCCTGATCTCACCCTCCCTTTCAGCACACCCTGGGATTACAAATGTGGAGACCGTCACTCTGCTCCATCTGGAGATGGAAAGATCTTGGAGGACACTGCCTTGGAAAGCTGCCTAACAAGGAGCATCTTCACTGGAATGAAGAAGAAGAAACTTTGCTTGTGTAAAACCCACTCAACTTGAGTTTTATTTGTTAACGCAGCATAGCTTGTTATGGTATGACTAAAACCCAGTGGATCTTGCTTGTAGTCCACAGGTGAACTTTTACTCCTGGGGCTCCCATGCCACACCCCATAAGTGCACAGTGGGAGGGGCATACTGGTGAGAAGGACTTTCCTGAGATTCCTTCTGATCATCCCCTTGTTATCCCCACGGCTTCCCAGGATGCCGGAGAGCCCACAGGAGGTGACCCTGGACTCCCAGTGAGATGGTGAGGTGGGGAGAGGGCTGACCCCACCCTTGGGCAGGACTGCTCTGGCTGTGTGCCTCTGAGAGGGGACAGCAGGTGTGGACTCCTGGGCTACATCATGTGAGGTTTCTACTTTCAAGATTAGGGTGAGCAGGACCCACACACACTGCTCACCACCTTCACAGACAGGCCTCTGACAGCCTCTCCTTAGCCTGGGTTCTCTCCAAAGCAGAGCCTGACACTCTGACACCAGGGCTGGTACATAGGTGTTCAGCCGCATGTGATCACACAGAGTGAGGGCACAGGACCAGGGAGTACCCAGCAGGGATGGAAGATTGTTACCCCAAGTGGGCAGTGGGAACTTGATGGAGACATGTGTGGGCCATTTCAGAGTTGTCCTTGAAAGGTCCCTGGGGAGAAATATATGTCCACCACCATTGGTTGAAGGTGGCCCCAGAAGGCTGTGACCAACTGATTCTGTGGCTTTGCATGAAGTGGGCTGGGCTGCCTTCTGCCAGGTTAGCGGGTAGGGGAGGTGGCAGCTGCCCCGGGCACACGGCTGGAGGCAAGGTGCCAGCAGCGGGAAGCCACCTGAAGCCCAGAGCACTGCTGGCTGAGGCCTTGGCTGCAAACACTGCTGAGGCTGCCCTGTGAGGCAGCGCCCTGC
This sequence comes from Otolemur garnettii, assembly GCF_000181295.1. NCBI lineage: Eukaryota > Metazoa > Chordata > Mammalia > Primates > Galagidae > Otolemur > Otolemur garnettii. Next base: position 1,604,264 of record NW_003852600.1, on the reverse strand, counting down.
AGGCGTCTCTGACACAGCCCCCTTTCTGTCAGCAACCTGATCTCTTTATGGGAGAATTCTTGGGGGCAGAAATTCTTCCTGGTTCTGATCTCCCATTTCCAAGACCTGAAACCCAGGGGCACAGATGGGCTCTCTGCCTGACCTAAGCTCCTGTCATTGGTGAGTGGACGATTCTCCAAGGCAGCTTGTGCACCCCTCACCAGGGCCTGACAGGGTCAAGTCCAGCTTCCCACGGAGGTGCAGCTTGATAACCCAGGTCAGGCAGAGCACATCCTCATCTCAGACCTGGAATCTTGACAGAGCCTAGTAAGAATGGAGCAACTGGACAACCTATCTCATTCGGCGGTGGCCTCAGCAGCAGTATTCCAGCCAGGTTGTCCCTTTGGGGGGACAGTCTTTATCTCTTGCTTCCTGAATCAGCCCTTCTGAGCCTCCTGGTTTTGCTACCCTCCAGCTTGAAGCTTAGCCTCCCTTGAGTCTACGAGCCTCTGATGTCCTCCCAGTAAATTCCCTTTTCCTTAAGCCACAGCTACACACTGACAGCACAATTACTGAACAAAAAGGACAGAGCTAGGGGTGGGGAAGGGTGGAGAAGAAAAGCCATCCTCTTCCCAAACAATCAGGTTCCAATGTCAATCTCCACTAGCTTGTGACAAATCCCTGGATTCAGCCGCCAGCAGGCGGTTTGTGCGAAATGCATGTGTGTTGCTGTGTGTTAAGTGGAGCTGCTACAGAAACCAGCTCCAGCACCACCTTGCTAGAATTGGCATTGATTCAGAAAGAAATCCCTCCAATTTCTGCCTCAGCAGTCTGTCACTAAAAGTCTGATCAAAATAAGAGTAGGCACTTCTGATGTTATACTGACGTACAGATTTTCTTGGTTCTGCTTCAATCCAAGTTAACTTTAATGATATAATTAAAGAGATGCCTAGAAATGTGAGCTGGACACCTTCATTCTTCTCAGTTTCCACATAAGCTCCACACAAATGATGGCAGAGGAACAAACAGGCACATATGCTTAAGGGCAAGAGAGGAGGGTGGTGGAGGACCAGCACTGACTCATCGGTCTGCAGAAAGCTGACCCCGACCCCGCGGGAGAAGGCGGCAGCAGAGGTGGCTGATTCATGCTGCAGAGCCCTGGGAAGCCTGGAGGATTGGCGATTCCAGGCACTAGTGATGATGAGAACGTGGGGAGATTCTGGAGAAGGAACTAGATGGAGTCTGTGTTGCAGCAGTCACACCCCTTCCTCAGCACACTCACCGGGCAGACGCCCTTCCCCAGGGCTCTGGAGAGGTCAGCCTGGGAAGTTCTGGATTTGAGAACAACAGGCACAGTGGAGGTGTGGGTGAGGTACTTACTGTACTGAAATGATGGGGTACTAAATGTACCTACTACCGGGAAGTATCTGACACGCTGAAAACTTTATGTAGCCTGTAAATAATCAACTGCCATCTAGGTTCTGGAATGTTTAATACGCAGGTGTCTGTTTTAATTTAGTTTTCCTTAGCTGTCACTCACAGAGGCAGCTTCGGGGTCTCCTGGAAGTGAGACCAGCCTTGTTCTTGCTAATCTGCTGCTCTGGAAACTGGATGAATCGAGACTGTGACCCCAGCCCAGGGGACCCCTGCTGGCCTGGCCCAGCAACCCAGTCTGGTGCACCTGCAGGGATTGGCACTGGCCACTGATTGTGGTTTTAATCAACTAGTTCTACAACTGCAATAAATTTAATACTTTCAGCACACACTGAACAAATCAGAGTACTGTGGAAAGGAGTTCAGTTTCTTTTATAAGTCATAATTTCTAAATGTTGACAGGGGATTAGATAATAGTCATCATATCAATGTATAGTTCCTGATTTTATCAATTGTGTTGCAGTTATGAGATTGTCCTTGACACACTGAAGTATTTAGGGGTAAAAGGTATCGTCTGCAACTTAAATAGTTGAGGAAAAAAAAGCGTGTGTGTGTGTGCGTTGGTGAAGGGCACATGGGGATCGTCATGGTACATGTATTTATCCTATCATTTCATATTTCCAAGCTCAGAGAAGTGCTCCGTTCAAGCTACGCTCAGTGCTGTCAGCAAAGAGGTAGTGCCCAGCTCCAGACTCAGCTGAACCTGCAGTGAGAAGGCAGGGGATCAACTACTCCATAAATTCTGACAGAGCTTCTTGCAAGTAGTTTTAAGTAGCAGCTTCTACAGAACAGTGTGGCAGAATCTGCTAGTTGTCACACTGATACTCATTTTTCCCTTCCTACTTCTAGGTAGGAAGAAGGTTTGCTCACCATAAAGGCAATACCAGGTTCCTCTGTATCTCACTGTGCCTTGTTGCTAAATTCTGACCAAAGAGACTGAAAAGAAAAGTGATATGGCAACTGGATCTGATGCCTTCTTAAAAGATACCATGCACAGGGCATCTTACCCTGTTTCTTTGTCACTTCTACCATATTGTCACCTGCAACAGGAACGTGAGGCCTGGATCTCTAGCGGTAACTGGCAACAAAGGGAGGATCCGTGTCCCAGGAATGCTGGAAGAGAGACAGAAGGACCTCATTAAAAGCTGCTGGGCCACCCTACAATGTCTACCTGGTAGACTGTTTTATACAAGAGAAAAATTAACTTCTGTTTTATGTAAGTCTCCATTACTTATAATTTTTATCATTTTATTATTATTAAGGGGCTAAGGCAGTGATTTTAAACCGAAGTACATCACACTGGTGTGCCATGAGAGGATCTCAGGAGGGCTGTGAAGATTTTTAAAGATCATTGCTTAAATTATTTTCCAAAGAAGTTCAAAGCACAGTAAGTATATTCTTTTTTTTTTTTAACTCTTTTTTTTTAATCAACATAATTTAAATGTGCTGTGGAAGTTTAACCATCAATTCAAGTGTGCTGTGAGATAAAAATGGTTGACAAGCACTGAGTAAGGGCCGACTTCAACTCATTATTCCCATATATTTGGGGGAGATGTTTTACTCCACGAAGATGGATCCCATCAGTGTATCTCCCGAGGGCCCAGCAGAGTCTTCAGATTTTTCCAGTTGATGAATATTTTTATAACAAAGATTCTTTTTACCCAAACAACTTCAAAATGTTTCCTACAACAACATTAGAAGTCCATTCCAGTTTGTTGCTGTCCTGATCATTACGACTTGCTTCAAAGAGCGCACTAAGTACGCTTCTTTTTCTATAAACCTTTTTTTTTTTTTTTTGAGACAGAGCCTCAAGCTGTCCCCCTGAGTAGAGTGCCATGGCATTACAGCTCACAGCAACCTCCAACTCCTGGGCTCAAGTGAGTCTCCTGCCTCTGCCTCCCAAGTAGCTGGGACCACAGGCGCCCGCCACAACGCCCGGCTATTTTTTGGTTGCAGCCGTCATTGTTGTTTGGTGGGTCCGGGCTGGGGATTCAAACCCGCCACCTTAGGTGTACGTGGCTGGCGCCTTAGCTGGTTGAGCTATAGGCGCCGAGCCTCTATAAACCTTTGGTCAAAAACAACACGAGTCCTGTATGATCTTCCAGCTTATTAAAGTTATAAAGAGAATTTTAATCATGCTGTTTGCTTGTGCAGGATTCTTCGTTAATGCCTCACAGAGTAAGGTGCCTCCAGCAGCACCAGGGGAGCTGTGCAACAGTCACAGCTCCGGAATCTCACAGTTTAAAACAGTCACCTACCCATGGGGTGGTGGTCAGGAACATGCAAAACCTCCCCATGGCATGTGACTGTTTAAAACAACTAACCTTTACTTCAGGTAAGCAGGGGGCTCTGTTCTGTATCTTCCTTATTCGGGCTGATGGAATCTCCTCCACACAGACAAGGAGGAAGGGAACGTGACAAACTGGCCATTGGTTCTGCAGGCTTCCCGCTGGAGGAAGACATGTCACTTCACATTTCACTGCCTACAGCCGTGCGGCACATCTCACAGGGCAACCCTGGTGTGCACCCAGAGTTACTGGGGAACATGAACTACCAGATACAGCATTTCACAATGAATCCTCAGCTCCTATCTCCTCATCTCAGTCTTCTCCTGAATTTGCTTTCAGTAATGTTTAAAGATGAGAAAGATTTGGTTGGAAAATAGAATGAGCTGGCCATACATGTATTTATTATGATTATGGAAATTAAATTTTCCCAAGGAGATGGAGGATCAGATCTAACTCTCTTAATCGGTCAACACTGCCTTGTGACTACCTGATGGTAAGTCCAAATCAACATGACTTTTTGAAGTCTTGTCAAGGTAGCCTCAGATCAATGGTTTGAGAAGTGCACGGGACACCTGGGAAAGCTCAGGATGCAGGGAAGGGCTCTCAAAATCCTTCCTTGTCCAAAGACATCGGTTTGAAGCTGAATTTTCCCCATGTACTTCGACCCAGACAACATGTCATAACAGACCGAATGCAGAGCAGACATGAGAATCCATTTGTCTTACATTAGGCCAGAACTCACAGAGATTCAAAAAAAAAGATAAGTTTTGAAAAATACAGTTATTTAAAAAATAAATATAAATTTATGTTAATATGCAATAAGTATAAATGTCATTTAAAAATCAGTGTATAGGGCAGCACCTGTGACTCAGTGAGTAGGGTGCCAGCCCCATATACAGAGGGTGGCGGGTTCAAACCCAGCCCAGCCAAATTGCAACAAAAAAATAGCCTAGCATTGCGGCAGGCACCTGTAGTCCCAGCTACTTGGGAGGCTGAGGCAAGAGAATCGCCTAAGCCCAAGAGCTGGAGGTTGCTGTGAGCTGTGACATCTCTAAAAAAAAAAAAAAAAAAAAAAATTAGTATATATATATATATATATATCTCTAATAAAATTTTCTCAGTTTTTTTTTTTTTTTTGAGACAGAGTATCACTCTGTTCTCCAGGCTCAAATGCCATGACCTCAGCCCAGATCACAACAACCACAAACTCCTGGGCTCAAGTGATCCTCCTGCCTCACCCTCCAGAGTAGGTGGGCTCAATTTTAATTTTTAATACAATGAATATTGACAGACATAATCCACATAAACCAGAGGTCTTTGAGATCCTCAATTTTTGTTTTACTTTGTTGTTTTGAAATATTTACCTTCAATAATTTTAATAGTTTAAGTTTCCTAAGACCAAAATGTTTGAGACAGCTGTCTTAGACAAAACCTGGCTTGGTGAATTTCAGCTTAATGTTTGGAAACAGCCACTGAACGGCATTTTCTCTGTGCTGTTTTGAGGATTAACGAGATGATGGTAACAACTGGCATTTATGCGCATGAAGAGTGGGCTGTGCTCACTCACCTTGCTGTGAAGGGCAGTTTGACCTTCAGACACTGAACCCCAGATCAACTGTACATCTGGATTATAAGAGGTGTGTTCCCTTAGTCTACTGATAACACCTGAGAATAGAACCAGTCATTGAATATGAGTACATACAGTGGAAATAACTAAAACCCACCTAACAGAAGCTAACATTAGAATAAGGAATTTATGTATATATATATATATATTTTTTTTTTAATGGGACAGAGGCCTTTTATTGGTCTGATCAGTGTGCATAGTGGTAAGTTCACGGAGAGCTCTCTCTCTCTATCCTGGCTCCCACCTTCCCTCCTAAGAGTTTGTGACTCATCCCGGGAGAGAAGAGTGTCTAGACAGGGTGGCAGGCAGAGCCAGGGTAAAAATTATGGCGTTAGGATCTGAAAGGGGTTCAGGATGATGTAGAAAATGTGAGGTTGCTAGGCCATCCAGATAAAATGTCCATCAGAGCAGGGGTCAGGAGGAAAAGCTTCCTCTGGAGGCTCCCTACTGGGCCCTTCGTGCCATCAGCATCTCCCGGATGTTGTCCTCAGCTTCCTTAACGCTTCGCTCCAGGTAGGATTTTTTCTGCTCTAGTTCTTTAATTTTTTCTTCTGCTATTCTCTGTTTCTCTAACAGCTGATTGTGAATTACCTCCTTGGATTAAAGAATAAACATTCTTCCTACGCCTTCATATATGTTAGTTTCATCTACCAAAGTCATAATCTGTGTATCTGTAAGATGCGCATGCTTTTTCGTTCTGTTCAGCTGTTCGATCTGTATGTCTGCAAGCTTCACCTTCTGTTGAGTATCAATAACCTTAGCTTGAAGCTCTGTGAAGGCCTTTTTCAACTCCAAATCCATGGGGGCCGCCATCTTGATGCACCCTATGCCAGGAATTTATATTCTTATGTAACAAGAAGTCCAGAGGTTGGATATTGCCACAGGCGGCTATTCCATAGGTGGCTCGACAGCATCAAAATTATTTCCAGGATTTTTACATCCTTCCACTCTGCTAGTTTCAGCATCTTGGCACGCGTAAACCAGCTCCCGTCAAAAGCTCCACAGCAAACATGAGATCCACACTTGGAACCCTGGCCAGGGTTTCCCCAGACGCACCTCGCCTTGAGCGTGGACTCCTCCTCTTGCATCATTGGTCAGAACTAGATCACATGACTGCTCAAGCCAATCACTGATGAGGGGGATGAGGTCATCATGGTTGGCTCCAACCAATCATGACTTTGTGGTTAAGGGAGGACCCTGCTTTTCTGGAAGCGCTTGATTTCTTGATTTGTATAAAATTGGGGTTCTTTTAGCAAGAATGAAGGTGGAAGTGGGGAATAGCTATAGAGTACGCACCCAGTAAGGTCTTACATAATCACACCAGGAATGTCTTATCGGTGTAGACTGTGAGATTATCACGGGCTAATAATAGCAATAATTCAGAGGAGTCTGAAGAAGACCGACAGTACTTGCCTGTTTTCCTCTATCAGTTCATCAGGCGTCGTGGAGAGTTTAGTAAACGCCTAACAGAAGTAAGCATTCGTAGTCTCCTCTTCCCGAATCTTCGTTGATAGTTCATTACTAGTTTATAGTTTCCTATCACTCTCCATATATAATTCATCAATAATAACAAAAAGTCAGTTCCACTCAATCTCATACCACTACATTTTTGTTTCCTGACTTAAATTATCATGCACTTGCTTTGCTAACTTATAAAAGTAAGCAAAATAAATAAATAAAAACCTACCTTTTAAACTTGCAGTTAAGATTTGGCTGTCCCATTAAACTGGGAGACATTTACATATTTAGAAGAATATAAATTTCATTTTCTACCCTGGAAGTGAGAACAATGTAACCTTAATCTTTTTTTTTTCCCCCCTCAGTAGAGTACTGTGGCATCACAGCTCACAGCAACCTCCAACTCCTGGGCTTAGGCGATCCTCTTACTCCAGCCTCCCAAGTAGCTGGGACTACAGGGGCGCCTGCCACAACATGCGGCTATTTTCTGTTGCAGTTTGGCTGGATCCGGGTTCCAACCCACCACCCTCGGCATATGGGGCTGGCGCCCTACTCACTGAGTCACAGGTGCCGCCCCTGTAACCTTAATATTGTACCCTCATATTAATTTGAATAAAGTTATTTTTTTAAAAAATTCATTTTATAATCCAAGTAATTCTCTAAGTAATTAATAAAAGTCAGAAACAAATACAGACATATATTATCCAATATGGCCTTCTTTCTCTGGAACAACCCACACACCAGCTGTCTGGCCTCCTATTAATAGTATGAGCCAGCCAGGCCAGGTAGATGCTTTCTGCTGTGATGCTGCTATGGTAGGAATAACTTATAGATAATTTAGGAACCAGTCCTCTGTCATTTTCCCTTTAGGTCTCAGCTTAAATGTGACCTCTTCAGAGGCCTTTCCTGACCACCCTGTTAGAAAGATTCTTCCCAACTGTGCTCTACTAAATCAGTCTTCTAATTCTGACTGTAGAACTCTTGCAGATCTGTAATTATGTCCTTCCTGTATTTATCTTCTGTCTCCCATCTAGAATGTAAGCACTGTGAGTGTTGGAAAATGCTCTGGTCTTATTCTATGCTGTATGCTCAAAGCTTCATCCGAGTCTTGGCATGGCTGATCAATAAATATTTGGTAGTTGAATCTGGTCTTTTTTTCCTGAATGACCTGTCATTGAAATACTTTATATTATATTCTGAAATAAAAGTTTAAAATAAACCTCGGTATTTGTCGTATGTTGTCCAATGATGTTTATTAGTACAGTAACAGTAAATTCATAATGTTAGTGAACATTCAACTTAAAATGTCAGATGTAAACATGATAAGATATAGTTTATAATGGCACAGACAAATTGATTCATGTCAGATAAATACTTTACTACTGTATTTTTATTTTACAGAAATTATGAAGTATGAGAAATTAATGTATTTAGGGTTAATGCAGAAGTTTAAAAAACATACAGAGCTAAAACCATCAAAACCCACAACAGCTTATTTGTTCAAAACTGAACTCTTGCAAATATTTTGTGTCTGCAATATGCTTTGAATTAGAACCCTTTTGTGAACTCTTATTGTGGTTTTTTAAATATAACATCCAGTTGTAATTACGATACAGAGTATGGAATATTTCAGGCCCTTAAATATTTTATTAAATACTTAACTACACTAAATACTTTATTGCCATTATTAACCAAGTAAGAAAGTTACATGAAGAGTGCATTGAAATCTAGCTCTTTTCGGTGGAGATATTCCCATGTCTGAGTGTGATTAGCACAGACCTGCTAAATCTCTCTCGGAGCCATCTGTGAGCACCTTCTGGGTTTAAAACAACACGGCTGCCTCTGCTTAGTGCTAAGTCAGTTTTTGCCACAACTGTTATCTTTATCTTAAACCTGGGAAGATTCTCAAATGCCTGAAGTTTGGAGATGGCACCTCTCACTCAACATCTGATCTTTAAGCTGAAAGATTTCTATTAAATCAACTGTCTCAATTGAGATTTTATTGGCATAAAATGTTGACCACAAAAATTCCAATCCAGCTGCAGGAAAAAAAAACTAGCGTATTTTCAGCTTACTAGTGAGTTTAGAACATACTTACATGCTCCTAACCATCCAAAATGAAATCCCTAAGTCTCTGAATGTCCTTCCTGCCTGGTCCAGCCCAGAACTATGATGCAGATGTCCCTTCACAGTGGCTTCAGGTGACAGCTGGGTTTTGGCAAGTGAGTGGATGGTGGCTTTCCTGACCTGATGGTGAATGAGAATGCTTCCTGGTTCAGAGGCTTAGGTCCTTACTGCAAATCTAGTGTGATCTTTTCTAAAGGACTTGGTCTTATCACCAAGAGCCACAGCATCCAAGTGTGGCCTCTGAAAGACAGCTCAGCAGCAGAACTACCCAGTGCTGCCAGAGATGCTTTAAGACAGCTTCTAAGTTACAGAAGACATTGTATTTCACTTTCTCTACCAAAGATGCATGGTTTTTTGCTTATTAATTGAGACAGAATCTCACTCTATTGCCTAGGCTGGAGTGCTATGGCCTCAGCCTAGCTCACAGCAACCTCAAACTCCTGTGCTCAAGCGATCCTCCTGCCTCAGCCTCCCCAGTAGCTAGGACTTCACTTTTCTACTTTCAGTTGAGACAGGGATCAGGCTGGTGTTGAACTCCTGACCTCAAGGGATACTCATACTTTGACCCCTCCAGAATGCTGGGATCATAGGTGGAAGGCACAGCACCAAATCAGATATATGTTTGGTTTGTTTTCTTTTTGGCAGTTTTGGTTTGGGCCGGGGTTGACCCCCCCCCCCCATATACGAGGCTGGTGCCCTATTCCTCAAGCCACAGGTGCCACCCAGATATATGTTTTTGAAATCTCCAAATCAGAAAGATTTAACAGGTGGAGTGCGGTGGCTCATGCCTATAATCCTAGCACTCTGAGAGGCTGAGGCAAGTGGATTGCTTAAGTTCAGGAGTTCAAGACCAGTCTGAGCAAGACCAAGAGCCTATCTTTACTAAAAATAGAAAAATTAGCCGGGCATTGTGGCACGTGCCTGCAGTCCCAGCTGTTTAGGAAGCTAAGGCAGGAGGATCACTTGAGCTCAATGGTTTGAGGTTGCTGTAAGCTATGAAGATTCCACGGCCCTGTACCCAGGGCAACAGAGTGAGACTCTGTCTCAAAACAAACAAACAACAACAAACCCCAGAAAGATTTAATGTAGGCTTGCTTTTAACTCTCTTAACTGTGTTTAGTTCTTCAAGCCCTAATTGAATATGGTAAGAATCAGTCCTTTAATGCCATATCTAAGGTTTTTATATTGAACTATACTTTGCACACCATAAAATTTACTTGACTGTAGAAGTTAATGACAGTTTACACAATCGTGCAGTCATCACCACAATCTAATTTTAGAACATTTCCATCACCCCAATAAGATCCTCATGCATGTTATGTTTATTTAGCATTTTGTATTTAATGTTTCACAACTTGTCTTCATTAAAACATAATTACATAATTGATATAGAACACAAAAACATTAATACGTTCGACTGTGTGGGCATTCAGACACAAACCAGTAATGTGCCTGGAAAGGAGAACATTTTGCATGTGAGACTTTGTTTCAAAAAGGAGTCCAGACAATTAGGCAGGTGTTACAGTTTTCCTTAGATACTATTCATAAAATCATGAAAAGTGGGGAATTGTGTAAACAAAGGCTAACCCTGTTCTTGCTACAAGTAAAACTGGCATCATACAGGTGGCGAGCACCGCATGAGCAGCTGTGAGTCAATAATCCCTCTCCTTCCTCACCCTGCAGTTTTCCACCTCAGTTTCTGAGTGAGGACTAAGTCATATCCCAGCTGAGGTCATCAACAAAGGCCAGGTAATTCCAGGGCATATTCAAAATGGGAGCCTCATCCAAGCTCCAGTGCTTCTTTCTACCAGTTACTGTTCTCCAGGTAACATAGAAGTTCGCGTCCAGTTTTTAACTCCTCCTTAGGGTCCAGCGCCTCGCAACCTCTCTCTCCAGGATGTGCCTGCTTTCTTACATTCTACAGTATGCAAAGATTCAGAGATTTAAAACCAAGCACATTGGGCACAAAGGTACGGAGTAAAAGGTGAATTTATAATACTTTGACTTAGCATAATATGAAGCTTGGTGCCTGAGCTGTTAGAATGTCGCTTCGTGAAAATAGGGCAGTTTGTCCATTTTGTTCCCTGACATATCCCAAGATCTTGGAATAGTTCCTGGCACGTAGTTGGTGTTCAGTAAATACTCTTTGAATAAATATGTTTTAAAAAAATTTTAGTCCTAATAGATTATTTAGGTTGGTCCAGCCCATTGGTATATTATGAAAAGTGTGTTGTTATGTTATATAAAGTATGTATTTTAAATGCACTAGTGGAAATCAGCATAACATTCTAAAATAAATCTAAACTATAGCATGAACAAGTTATACCTCAGGTTGTATTATTTTATAGTTCTTTATTTCCTTACATTTTCATATTCCATACAGTTTACTTTATAGGTGTGTGTTATCTGTTCTAAAATAATGACTATGACATCCCTGAAAATTGTACTGGTTGTTCTCTTCTCCTGGCACAGCTTCATGTTTCAACTAAGAAATCCCATCTTTGACAGAAATGATCAACTGTGCAAAAAAACAAAAACAAAAAGAAAAATAGCATTTTAGTGTTGACTACACTGGAAATTGGCCTCAAGATCTGAACAAACAGATGGTATAAATGGAATAAGTGTATAAATGATAGGTTTATGATCTATTTCCAATGATCCATATTTCTATTTCTCTGTTTATCTGAATTTGATTAAGTATAAATATTGCCATACTTTTTTGAGTTGGTTCACCCCTTTTTCCTAATAGTGATGCATTTTTTCACAATTTCAAGTCAACTGATATTTCCTCATCATCACACTCTATCCCTCCTTTCCCACCCAGATCCAGTTACTTTTTTTTTTTTTTTTTGGCCAGGGCTGGGTTTGAACCCACCACCTCTGGCATATGGGGCTGGCACCCTACTCCTTGAGCCACAGGTGCCACCTATCCAGTTACCTTTTTAAAGCCTCTTTCTTGGGAGTTCCCAGACTGAGATTACTGTCATCACTGAATTACACACTCCAACCTCATGAAGAGCCCTCCCCAGAGACACTGATCTCATTGCTTCCTTCCTCCTAGAGGACCAGAAACCATTACCCAGCCCTCTCCTCCCAGAAGTCTCTCCTCTCCTCATCTTATAAACATACTTTTGTCTCTTGCACCCCAGAAACCACCCCCTGTCACTGACACCCCCCCCCATTTTTTCTTTCAACTCAGGTTCCATTTCTTCCCCTCTAGTCTACAGGTCAACTTGCTGTGAAAAAGCTTCTGTCCTCACACAGTCAAATGATGTTCTCAAGTCACTTGCATTGCCTTCATTGTGAAATCCAGTCGACACGTCTTTATTGTATTTGGCCTCTTGGTAGCACTGGGCCCTCTCCTTGGTCCTTGGACCTCTCCTGCCTGGCTGGAATCCTTTCTCCCGTTTCCAGCGCACCTGCTCGGCTCACGGGCCTTCTGCCCCCTGCACCACTCCTCCACGGTGCCTTTTTTCTCATATCCCTTCACCTTACAATCAATCAGATGTTTATCTTCAGGCCTCTGTCCATCCAGGCTACAAAATTTACCTGGGAAAAACGAATCAGTTCCTATTCTAATTACCACTTCTTTGTGGTAACTACTGCATTTAAATCTTCAGCTCTAAATTCTCCACTGAACTGTAGACTTTGTATCCTTGCTGTCTCCTGGACACCTTCTCCTCCTACATGTTACTAAGCCTTCTAAAGTCCATCACATCACTTCTGGGCTCTTTTTATTGGGGTGACTGTGTTAATATGTAGGAAGGAAGGGGAACTGAGTAGCCAGAAAGGCAGATTCTGTTTCATTTATATGCTGTTTATTCCAGTTTCTCCTCTTTCTCGGTACATGGTAGACTAGCACTTCCTTGCTCCTTTGAAATTGGGCATGTCATGTGACTTATTTTAGCCAGTGAAACATGTGTCACTTCTGGGCAGAAACCTCTGAAAACTGGCACACAAATAATTGTAATCCCTTCCTCTTGTTATGAGCACTGTCAACATTTTGGGAGTAAGAGGCTCTATCAGCTTGCATCCTTGAGAGAAGATGATGTGGAGTAGATCTACCAACAACCAAAACTGGACACACAGCCTGAGTAACACATAGGAAAAGACCTTTGCTCTTTTGGAGGATTTTGGAGTTATTTACTGCTGTATATCTAGGGTGACCAGACGTCCTGCTTTTGAATAATTTGTCCCGCATCCCGCAGCATTTTAAAAAAGTCCCGATTTTTGGAAAGAATGCACAAATGGGCGGGAGAACAGGAAGGGAATATATGGTTTTAGGCTGCCATGTGGCTATTTTGCCAGAATATGATTTTTATATTATTTTTATTAATTTTATAAACTGTAATAATAACAAATAATTGTTGAGAAATGATTATCGAGAACTGCTTATCAAAGTTTGCATTGTTGTCAGGCCCTGCCCCATCCCCTGCCCCGCCCCGCCCCCCCATGTTGTCCCGCTTTACAAATTTTATTTTTTTTCTTTTTATTTATTTATTTATTTATTTATATTGAATGGTAACTATGTACATTAATGCACTTCTGGGGTACAGTGTGGGGTTTTCACATGCAATCTGAAATACTTCCATCAAACTGGTCAACACAGCCTTCATGTCATTTTCTCAGTTATTGTTTTAAAACGTTCACATTCTACTCTTAGAAAGATTCACTTGTACCCCTGTAAGAAAGACCTCAGAAGTGATCCTTCTAATCCCCCTCCCTCCACCCATTCCCCCCTCCCTTCTCTCTCCCCCTCCCCATATTCTTAGGCTATTTGGTTATAGCTTTCATATAAAAGGTATAAATTAGTTTCATAATAGGGGTGTGTACATTGGATACTTTTTCCTCCATTCTTGTGATACTTTGCTCAGAAGAACATTCTCCAGCTCCATCCACGTGAACATGAAGGACGTAAAGTCTCCATCCTTCTTAATGGCTGCATAGTATTCCATGGTGTACGTATACCACAGTTTGTTGATCCATTCATGGATCGATGGGCACTTGGGCTTCTTCCATGACCTGGCAATTATGAATTAGGCTGCAATAAACGCTTTACAAATTTTAAAATCTGGTCACCCTATGTATATCCCAGCCCATCCTGACCAATTCAGCATCTCAAACCAAATTCATTATTTTTTTCCTGTATGCCATTAATGAAATAAAACAGCATAAAAGTGTCTCATCTGCTCTTCATCCTATACTTCCTGGATACCAACTGCTCACTCAACCAGACTAGAAACCTGGGGGCACATCTGGACCCCACTTTAATGTCAACCCGCATTTTACCATTTAGGTAGTTTTAGAAATTCTATTTCCTAAGTATCCTTCAAATCAATCCTTTCATCTCCATTCTTAGTTCTTAGTGTATCTATTCTTAGCTCTTGTGTAGACTATTATGGTGACTTTGTGTGCATGTGAGACAGAGTCTCACTCTGTTGCTGCCAGGAGAATGCTGTGGACTCAGCCTAGCTCACAGCAACCTCAAGGGCCAAAGTAATGCTCCTGCCTCACCTCCCAGGTAGCTGGGACTATAGGAGCCCACTACCAGGCCCTGTTAATTTTTCTATTTTTAACAGAGATGTGGTCTTGGTCTTGCTCAGGCTGGTCTCCAGCTCCTGAGCTCAAGGGATTCTCCCACCACCACCTCCCAGAGTGTGGGGATTACAAGTGGGAGCCCCTGGGACCGCCTTCACTCAAAGTTTTTCTTTACAACTTTTAAGAGAAAGCTGAGCTCCATTACGTTAAACATTTTGGAAAAAAGTTGTAAGATCTGCTTATCATCTCACCTTTGAAGCGTAACACTTTTCATCAAGTGTAGTGGGTCTCAGGTAAGTCGGGGGTGACTCAAAGGAGAGACACAGGGGCAGGGAGACTGATCTACTTGCCTCCTTTTGTGTTTTCAAGATGTCATTATTATTTCGTACACATCCCTGAAATAGCTGTGTGATTATCACTGAGTGGTTAAGGACCAAGGCACCAAAGAGGTGTATGACAGGTTGGGGGCGCAAAGACGTGAGGATACAGGGCTGCGCGCCCCTCTCAGGTGACCAGGCCCTGGCCGTCTGGGCCAGCAGTCTTTGTAATTCACCTCTCCGTGCCAACATTGTCTATTACCTTCAAAAAATAGGCAGATGTTTGACTACTTTATCAGAGCTGTAAACCCGACATTCTTTTCTTGAAGAAGGCATTCATTCGTCCTTTTTTTTTTTTTTTTTTTTTTTGTGGTTCCAGAAGGAGGAATTAAGGCCATCCCTCCTGGGCTTCAGACCTCCTCCCAGCTCTGAGGACACAGGGGGTACAGTCGGCGGCATTTGCCAAGACCCAAGCTGTGAGACTCTGCGAGTCAAGCCAGCACCGAACCACTTGGCCCTTTTGCAAAAATACACAAAATGTGTGGAATCACTTAATTTTATTCCCTTCTCGCCTTTTCACGTGGAGATTGGCTGCTCGGGCGAATGTTGTTTTTCGCCACAGCCATGTGTCCAGGGGCGATTAACACTCGCTTGACAAAAGCCCTTCCTGGGCCGTTTGGGGACCGCACGCGCCCGCCCTGGGCCGGCGGGGAGGGAGAAGGCCGCGCCGACCGCATAAAGTCCGCGGGCCGAGGCCGGAGCCAGCACTGCCGGCCATGCAGAGCGCGGAGCGCGGGGCGGGCCCGGGGTAGGCTCCGTCCGTCCCCCCGCGTCCCCCTCCGTGTCCCCCGTGCGCTCCCAGCCCCGCGTCACTCCGCGTCCCCCGTGCGCTCCCAACCCCGCGTCTCCGCCGCGTCCCCCGTGCGCTCCCGGCCCGGGTTCCCCTGCACCTGCCCTCTGCCCCCGGCCTCCCCGCGTAGCCTGCGTCCCCGCTCCTCCCCTGTCTTCCCCGTGGCTCCCGCCCCCTCCTTGGTGGCTGGGTGGACCCCCCGTCCGGCTCACGTCCCTTCCGCGCGCCCTGTGCCCTCCCGCAGGCCCGCAGGCTTCTGGAGACCCTGGGTGGACACCCGCGGCGGGACGGAGGCGGTGAGTGAGCCTGGGGGGCCCAGGGACAGCCAACGTCCTGCCCCCGACTCGGCCCGCCCACTCGCGGTCCGTCCGGTACCGACGCGGCAGGAGTGTCCCCCGTGGCGACTGGGCCGCTCGAGTCGGGACGCGAGCAAGGCCCTGGGGTCGCGTTGGCCGCGGGCGCGCAGAGCTCTGGGACCTGCGCGGCTCCACCTTCCAGAAGGCGGGTGGTGACTGGGCTCGGCTCCTTTCTCCCTAGATGCCCGATGGCCCTGACGTGACCGAAGGCTCGGGAAAGCTCGCCCAGGCTGGACACCCCGTCAGGTGAGTGCTACGTTCCCCCCAACCCTCACCCCCCCAAGTTCAGGGCCCCAGGGCACCGCAGGGCCGGATCGGCAGGTCCTGCGGGTGCTCTGTCTGCAAAAATCTTCAAGGTGACTTTACCTTTCCACTCTCAGGCCCGCTCCTCCTCGATTTGAGAAACGTAGGAGCTCAGGCTTTGACGGGAGAGAGCTGCATATTCCCTGGCACGTCCTCAGTAAACGCTGAAGGCGCGCCGGGAGGAGGGAGCGCGGGGCACAGTGAAAACCGTAGCTTGTTGCGCCTGCAAAACAGTTTTTTTCTTAAAATCCAAGGGTCCAAATGAGATGGACTTCAGATGGGGCGGAGTGTGTACGTTGTTAGTCCTTTGCAAAATAGGAGGAAGGGAGGGTTTAACAGCCGCAGTTTTACAGCAAAGCAAGCTTGATATGTAAGAGAAAAATGGAAATATGATGAAAATCCTAAGGTGAGGATAATCATAGACGGGGTCAAAAGTTCTTTAACGTTACAGCGAGGGGCTAATTTACCGTTCCAGCCACAGGAAGTCAGCTTTTTGTAAAATTCTTTGTAGCTTTCATTCAGGTGGCAGGTTAATAATTCTGCGTTTTTCCTGCTTCCGGGAGCGGTTAAATGAAGATATGTGGGGTTCGTCGAGCGTGTAGTGTTTCTAAATGGCACACTCGTGCTCGTGAACCTCTCCCAATACTATCACCGGTGGGGGATGCCGGCCAACAACCACAGCGCCAGCGCGGGGCAGGACCTTGGTTGGTCAGTTTCACGGTATGGACGTAACGTGAAGTGCCTACGGTCAGGGGTAGAGGGAAGGGTCAGGGGAGCGTGTATCACAGGTTGTGGTTACCTGGCTGAGTCTTGAAGTTAGCTGGATGGATGGGAGGTGGAGGGGGGAGAAACTAGGAAGGGAAAGAGGTGCAGGATGATCGTGAACAGCGTGGGAGCTCCAAGGAGCTAGAGCTCAGGTGTGTGAAGCTGTGGTCCTGCCGGGAGGATTGTGTACACCTCGAGATGGATCTTGATCCAGTACGTGGTGTGGGGAACCCATGGGCTTTTTTTCTGTAGGTGGTATTGAGGGTTCCTCAAAGGATTTTAACCACAAGAGTGCTGGGATCAGATTTTTGTTTTAGAAAAATCACTAAGGAAATGTTATGTAGACTTAGAATAATCCTAAAAGCGAAGCTGGAAGCTTTGTAGTTGTCAGGTTAAGAAATGCGAAGAGTCGTTCTAAGACGTTGGAAGTGGGTACAGGACTGGGTGAATTTGGGGAATAACTTAGGTGACGAGATAGAGTAGGCTTTCTAATGCATTGGATATGGCAGAGGAAGAAGACGTGACCGGCCAGAATGGCTCCGGTGTCTGTGTCTGGTGACCAGTGAATGCTGTACAAACAGAATTGACCTAGGGCTTAAAACAGATTTGTGGAGCAAAATGATGAGACCAGTTTCCCATTTCTCATATTTAATATGCCTACAGTGCATTCCAATAGAAATATCCAGTAGAGATTTTCATGCAAGACCTTAAGTGGAATACAGACTTGGGAGCCTGTGGAAAGCAGGGTTGGGGCGATCACAACAGTGGGTCCGGTCATCATTGGGGTCGGGTGGTGTGGAGGGGAAAGCTGAACGTTTCAGTGAAGCCCTGGGTGAAGGCCAGCATCTAACCAGAGCACAAAGAAAGGGAAGTCTGCAAGGGAGCCTGAGAAGAATCAGAACAGGGGTAATTCAGGAGAGCATGGAGTCCCACTCAGTGGTCCACACTGAGAAATTGGGACAGACTGATGATGACTTGTTTTCTCTGTGCATTCTTTGGGTTTGGTAGTTCCAATTACACATTAGAAAATAAATTCTTTCCTATATAAGCAGTTCCTTTCTTTTCTAGACTGCTGTACCAGTTTAGTTGTGCTTCTCTTAGGTTTATTTTATTTTTATTAATTTCTATCTTGATTTTCTATTTTGTGTTTTCTTTTTAGTCAATTTCTTGAGGATAGGAATTATGATTTATTCATCTTTGAATTATGAATTATGTTGGCATTATTGACTGAATAATTGATACTAGTTTAAACATCAAAATTATACAGCATTTTTCTGATTTTTCTGGAAACTTATAAGCTACATTTCCTATCTTTCTGTCTTTTAAGAAGGAACGTGCTGAGCATAATGCACCCTTTCTTTGGTCAGAACCTCTCTGTTATACAGATACATTAAAATGACTGCACTGTAGCTGGCGATTCAACCTCTTCTAGCTTTGTTTATCTTGGGTGAAAAATAATAGAAGACTAGATGCCTGGATTAATAATTGTCAGATTTTTAAAATTCCAAGGTAATAATCTTTACATGCAAATTATTTGTGTAAAACCTGTATCATTTCTTGATATCTCATGTGGTTTTCTTAAATTTAGTTGAATAGAGGTAGATAAGGGAGATGAGATCAAAGTCTGGGTCAGAAGTCTTTTTATGCCTCAGGGTGTGAATGCATAGACAATTTTTTTTTGTAATATTCTAAACTTACAATGGCTACATCTATAACTAATAGTTAACCTGTGAGTTTTAAGCAAGATAGTAGGTGGCTTTTACCATTGTGTAAAGTGCATAATATTTTGTCATTTCCATAATGTTGGCCATCATCACAAATTTTAATAAGTGGTAAAATTCATTTTTCCAAAGGATTCTGGAAACTGGAAGACAAATCTTCTGCATATTGTGAGAATAAATATATCCATAATGCTAAAGTAAGATAAACATTGATCTTATGCTTACACAGGATTTAGTGTGAACTTTTTTGATCCAATTTAAAGCCTGGATAAGGATTTAAAATAATCAACCTGTTAATGATACTTTGGCAAGTAGACTTCATGAAAGCTGCAATGCTTGGATTTTTAAGTTCTGTATGTCAAGGCTGTATCTAAATGAATAAACTGACTGGTAAACATAAGGAGCTCTTGAAATTGGACCATTTCTTGAGTGTAAGGATTCTGAATGTAAACAAACAAACCCCATGTTATGTTGTCTGCTTCTTTCAGACTATTTTGGCCAAAATCAAAGTGTTACGATTACTTATATCAGGAAGCAGAAGCTCTTCTGAAAAATTTTCCAATTCAAGCTACAATTTCATTTTATGAAGACTCTGGTAGTGAAGATGAAATTGAGGAGCTGACCTGTGAAAATTAATCTGATTAATAACTTTTGAAGACATTCAAAGCTTGTAGAATTTAAGTTTAGTGTATAAATGTATCATAATCCTTTTAATTTATTTGTACATAAATTATTAATAAAATGAAATATTTTGTAATTAATATAGTAGTTTGGCCTTTTTTTTTAATCCCTACACTAGAACTAAACATTAGAATTTAAAGTAGGTGCCATTTACAAATGTCTGTTATGTTATAAATATTTGGAACTTAACAAAGGATGAGTTTGTTCTTTTCATTAAATTACAAATTTATCTGTAGTTATAATTTTGCAAAGAAATAATTAAATATTATTTTATAATAAATATTATTTCTTTGTAATATTTAAATTTTAAAATATTTTATCTTTATCACTGGATCTTGTAACATCTTCTATTTCTTTCTCATCTCAATTGGATGTTGTAGTTATAAATTAATATTCTTATTAGATAATGAAGAAAATCACCTTAGGTTACCAATCACCCATTTATGCTTATGGATTTGCTACCAGATGATGAAAAACCCAATAAATCACTATCTATAATTGAGAAAGGGACTCAGTTTTAGAGGTCTCAAATATTAGAAGTTTTAAATAAATGAGTAAAGTAACTCTCACTTTAATATTCCTCTGCTGTCCTTAAATCCAGTAGTAAAATAGCATAGATATTTAATCCTTAATGTACTACATTACGGGTCCCTAAAATGAAAACAAAATATTTAAGTAAAACAATATGTTTATCGTTTACATACATTTTTAAAAAGTGGACTTAAAGAGCAGAATTCGATAGTATTTTCCATTTCTGTACAAAAGGGAGCTAAGAAATTTTGCAGATATGGAATATATTTCAACATTACTCATTTTCCTTTGGTCTTATTTTCTACTCTACATATTCTCATGTAAAATTTTTTCATAAGCAGTGAAATTAATTTTCAATGATTGGTTTTTCTCATGTAAATGCAGAATAATATATTATCACTTAATGGTAGAAAACAGAACAGTTTGCAATGCCAAGATCATATAGTAAACTATGATCAAACATTTCTTTTAGCTCAAATACAATCATCTCACAATAAGCATTTTAATTGCAAATAAAAATATTGCTACATTATTCTAGAATGATAATGGGTAAAGGTGAAGGTCAGAGGTGGTTAGCTGGAAATGCCTCCTACTTGAATGACTACACATATTCACACACTTTTTCTAACATAAAAGGTACTAAAGCCAACTTTGCTTCATAGGCACTTTAAGAACCAGGTAATTAAGTAGAGAAAGTTAAAACCATGCCAATGTGTTGAGTTAGGAAAAGTGAGAAATTAAAGGCCATTGAGGGGATTATTTAGAATTATGTTCTTTTCTCCTGAAAACTTTCCCATTCTCCAAGGGACATGTGAAGAAATTCCAGCTGATTACCAGTCTGAACCTTGAACATTGTGGGCTGGTATTTACTTGCATGGTGTCTGTCCTTACCTGATTAACATGTTGAAATAGTGCAGAGAGCCAACACCATTTGAGGGCCTACTATTAACCAGACACTGCACTGTGCATTTTACATACTGCCTTTTATGTAGTATAAAACCTAAGCTCACTGTGCAGATAGGGAGAATGAGACTTGAGATACCAAAGCCACAAGCTCCATCCCTAAACGGAACCTTTTAGTCAGTTGTCAGTAATCAGCCAGGGGATTAAAGGCGACTATTGGCCTCTGATACTCTCGCTCTCAACCGCGAGCAGCTGTACGGCCTGGGCTTTGCTGGAGAGCGTTTCTGAGAAGCTAGAATACTTTCACTATGTTGCTTTATTCCATACGTCCAGTAGTGTAATGGCGCTGCTTAGCAAGGGGCAGACGCTAGCGTTCTTGGTTAACAGACTGCAGAAACGTATTCTCGGCCGCGTTCAGCACCAGGGCTCAGTGAACAGCTTCGCTTTTGATCCTGCAGTCCGCCGGGTGCTGAAGCGCGGCCCACTGAGCACGCGCATCTCCCTCGTCCCGCCCCCGCCGGCGCGCGCAGCGTCCTATTGGCTCCGCCCCCGCGGCGCGTTGCGTCAGGGTGCACCTCCCCCGCGGCGACCCCGGAAGTGGGTCGGGGCTCGGCCTCTGCCGGCCCCGGAGCGGGAGTGGCAGGTGCTGGCGGGAGAGGGGTCCGGGGCGACCCCGGGCAGGGCCTGCCGGGGGGTTCAGGATGCTGAACGCCCCGTCCCAGTCCTTCCCGACCCCCGGCTCGCAGCAGCGCGTCGCCTCCGGGGGCCGCAGCAAGGTAAGCGGAGTCCCTCCGGGCTCGCCGCGCCCGCCCCGTCCGCTCTCTGGCCGTCCCGTCCCCTCTCTGGCCGTCTGGTCGTCCTGCCCTCGCGGGCCGCCTCTTCCTAACCCCGCGCTGACTCGTCCGCGAGCTCGGCGACCCTCCCCGCTCTCTCTGACTCGCTCGATTCCCGCCTCTGTACCCTGCTCTGCCGGTCTGTCAGCGTCTCCTCCAGGTCGGTCCCGCGAATTAAACTCCGGTCCGTGTGACCGGCCTTGCCTCGCGCTTGTCGCCTGACCTCGGTGTCAGCGCACCCTGCACCCATCCTCGCGGCCTTTGTTCTTCGCTGTCCCGAGGTGCTGACGGGGGCTTCCTCGCAGGAAAGGCTCGGCAGCGGCGATGGTGACCACGGTGGGAGGGTAGGGACTTCGGAGCCAGGGAGCCCGAGAAGGTCTGAGTGTTTCATCACCGCCTTTCCTGCTAGTTTCCCCTGCTGACTTGGAAGCTAATGTAAAACTCCTTTTGACTTATTGTTGAGCATAGTTACTGTTAGCAACAGGTGGAATGCTGTAAAGAATGCATGCTATGTTTGCGAAATTTAATAACAAGTCGTGTCTTGTGTTCATTGCAGCATGAGTGTTGCTTGCTTCCGTTACTAGCTAGTTCCTCATTCTGTGACCAAAACATCTTCTTGTTTTGTTTTGGAGACTTGCACCTACTTGGGCCACTCTTTCTTCATTTGGGACATTCACTAACTTTCTTATTTTTCTCTACTTAGACCTGGAGTTCCGATCCTAGATAAGAATATGGGTTCAGGAATCTGTAGCTTTCATTAGCTTTCCAGAGGTCTGTAACTTTGAATATGATAACAATGGCTGAGATTAAGTCCTTCTGAGAAGCATGTTAGGCTTTACATGGATTGACTCGTTTAATCATCACAGTGATCCTATGAAGTGGATGCTTTTATTAAATTCATTTCACAGAAAAGGAAACTGGTTAGGAGGTACGGCTTGCGATCATACAGGCTTCGTGCAGTGTGGTTCTGTTGTGAAATTTCATTTATTAATAGGTTTATCTTTCAGCCATCCAGTTGTGTGTCTTCTCTCTGCTGCTTGACCTGGTTCTTTAAGCTACATACCTTACTGAGTAGTGTAGCCTCTCCAGAGAGACTCTCTGAATTAGAATATGTCTTTCTGCCCTTCTCGGTTAACATGACCACCTGTGTTCTCAGCATCCATTTAAGGGTGAAAATAGAGGCAAAGACAAAAGTCACACAGGTGGTGCTGGCAAAGGTGAGTCTTTGAGTACAAAAAGACAACAAAATAAGGTTATTGTGCAATTCAAAGGAAGACTCAGACTTCATTCTTTTATATTTCCTGTTCCTTGTGGAACAAGATAATTTTGAACATGTTAGAAACTGAGCCAGGATTGGGTGAAGTGGGTAGAGGTGGAGAAAATGGAACCTGGTTGGGAGATGGTTTATTATATAGCAGGTCCTTGAATAAGGCTTTGTTCTAATGTTGATGAGGAGAAAAGTCAGTTGCCAACAGGGTCCACTGTTTGTGGTGTTTGCCCCTTCTCCCCACGCCTGTGTGGGTTTCCTCCGGGCACTTCAGTTTCTTCCCATGTCCCTAAGATATGCACATTAGGTTAGCTGGTGTGTCACAGTAACCCGAGTCTGAGTGAGAGTGTGTGTGCACTCTGTGATGGAAGGGCGTCCTGTTCAGGCTGGGTTCCTGCCTTGCGCTCTGAGCTAGGGGGATCGGCTCCAGCCACCCATGACCCTGAACTGGAATAATTGGATAAATAATTGTGTTGTTCTCATTAATCTTTAAGGTATGCATAGTTCACATTTATTTCAGTGCTTAACATTAGAAGCATTTTGGTCTTTATTTAGCATTTGGTGATGTTTTGGTGACCAGAAATGTGCTATAGGAATTTAATTCTTGTCCTAGCAGCTGGCTTGTGCTGCTTACTTAAAGACTCACTCTCCAAGAAGCTATGGACTGCATGGTGTGTGGGGTTATTCTCACTGTTCAGAAGCAGAGGCTAAAGTGAGAAAGAGCCAGGTTCTTTTCCCAAATCTCCCACTCATCTCTTTGAGTCTGTCTCTTCACCTGATAGCAGTACTCACTTTACAGTGTTGTCATAGGATTCAGTGAGATAATGTTTCTCTTAGCACACCTTGGAGGCTTGGCAAACTCAGTGCATGCTGCTTGCCCTGAGACAACCTTGCAGATTTGTGTGCACTGGTCTGTGATAGCTATTACTACTTCTACTAACACTTCTACCAGTACAGAGGATGTGGTCCCGGATTTCAAGGATTTCAGTGTCGTAGGCTACACACTCGGTTATAATGTCGTAAGTACTACAACAGAGTGTTATGGCCAGGAAGCAGTTGGGGTGAGAAGCCTTCCCCAGGCGATAGAGGGAGTTGGAGGGGAGACTGATCCAGGCGGAGGGAGCAGCCCTGAGATGGCTTGAATTCATTTTCCATTTGGCTAGAGCATATGAGGGAAGGCGCAGAAGTGACAGTGGGGGAGGGAGAGCCCTGAGGCACAACACCAGGAGGCATGGAGTCAGGATCACAGGGCAACTTGGGGAGCCACTGGAGGAGGGAGGCCATAGTTGCTTTGTGTTTCCAGAAGATGAGTTTTTCTGTGGTTCAGCCCTGATTCCGTTTCGGTTTGGGGGGGATCATTTTCTCACACTTCACTTCATTAGGACCAAGAGTCCTGGTTTTGGTGACGGTCAGAATGGGATATTGTAGATGGGTAGGATGGGTAAGATTGAATAGGAAACTGGGAACTTGGTTTCCTTGGGGGTAGATGGTGGATAAAATGAGCATGACTCAGGTGAGTGAGATGCATGAGTGTTTTTGAATATGCCTCTTCAACATTGAACATTCTTCTGGGACTGTGTCACAGACGAGTTAGAAAGTGTAGACAGTTCCATAGAAATGTCTTGAAAAATTTCCACTAGTTTGTCTTGAGTGGTTAAAATCCCAATAATACCTTTTATCTAAAAGCCTTGGAACCAAACAAAATAAAACCTTCACCTATTAAATTCTCTAGGCAAGGATTGGCATACTTTTTCTGCAAAGGGACAGAGTTTAAATATTTTAGACTGTCAACTCTTCGTAAGGTTTCAGGCTTTTTACCACCACTTATAGAAACAATTCTTAGCTCATGGGCTATATGTGGGTAATTATGAAAGTTTTCAGATACACATAAATCAGAAAACATAAACTATGCACAGATGGAAACAATTGAATTCCTCCCAGCAACACAATAAGCCGCAAGTTGAAACTTGCATGGGTGAATCAGAGAGGATGCTGTCGACTGTGTTTCTTGGAAGTCAAATGACCATAATAGTCTGTCTCAAAACTTTCATAGTGACCTACTGAACAATATCCCAATAAAGCATAACAACTATTTGCATAGCATTTATATTGTGTCAGGTATTACAAGTAATCTAGAGGTGATTTAAAGTATATGGGAGGATATACATAGGCTGTATGCAAATACCATGCCTTTTTATGTCAGGGGCTTGGGTGTCTATAGATCTTGGTGTTCTGAGGGGTGACTGCGATGACAGCATCGTGATAAAAATCTGTGCGACAGAGTTCTAAGCCCAACCTTGTAGCCCAAGTATTTTAAATATTATTCTATTTATAATTCAAATATAGCAATAACAATTTTAATAGCCTTCTAAAGCTGTAAGAGGATTTGCAGCATGATTAAATGTGAATTTTATTATCTTTTCAATGGGATTCAGAGTAATGAAGTAGCCTGAGGACAGAGCAGCACAGAGCAGCCAACTTGCAGAAGCCAAATCCCATTCTCCCTTCTTTCTTAGGTGCCTTTGAAACAGGGCAGAAGTCTTATGGATTGGATTCGACTGACCAAGAGTGGAAAGGACTTAACAGGACTGAAAGGCAGGTTAATAGAAGTAACTGAAGAGGAACTCAGAAAGCACAACAGGAAAGATGACTGTTGGATCTGCATAAGAGGTAGGTAGGTGGTTTTCACAAAATACTCTGAAAAATTTTGCCTGGGCCTCCCAGTCACAATGCTGCGTGACCCAGAGTCATGGTGTTTGGTGATGTGACTCATAATTAGGTAACAGAAATAGGCCTTGGATAATAAATTGGCTAATTCTGATGTTGATAGTACTTCTTCCTTTAGTAACTGCTGCATTCTGATAAGGAAGGAGAGAACTTCTGAAATGAAAAGATTTTTCTAGTGTCCTTTCTAGCATTGCCTTTGTTGGAATCAAGTGTTTGCCAGGCAATGTAGTGCTGTAGAATTACTCGGGAATACCCAGGCTATGTAGAGGAACTTTCTGCCACAGAGCATTGCGATAGAATTGTCAGGAAAAGTGTCTCTGATGAAGTTACCGTGGAAGTCCTGCGTTAAGGCCGCATGCTCGCTTCTCACCGTGGTTTCTTGTTAGGTGACGTGTGTCTCTTAGCAGTATTAGTTACCTGACTTTTTTGAGTTTATAGTAAATAAGCTTCAAGTAGAAATTAGTGTGTTGGAGGAGGTGAGCAGAAAGACAGGAGGGTGGCTGCTAAGGGAGGCCTCACGGTGGCCACTGACCCAGCCTGGAGAAGGGCGGCCATTAGAATGGCAGGTGTGAAGCTGAGACTAAGCCCCGAGTGGTGCCCTGAGCCATCTGCGTGTGACCAGATGTGTCTTGCTCTTACCACAGCTGTGATTTCTCATTGTGCATTGTGTGATTTTGGCTTGTTGTCAGTGATCCTGATTACATTATAACCTATACTGGGACAGGGACCCTGTCAATCTTTCTTACAACAATGTCCTTGATGCCTGGCCTGATTACATTATAACCTATACTGGGACAGGGACCCTGTCAATCTTTCTTACAACAATGTCCTTGATGCCTGGCACACGGAGGCCCTTGATACGTGTTTAAGTGGGTGGTAGTTGTCACGGTGGATTAGTGATATGGTCCACAGAAACCAGAGGTGGTGTGTTAGTTTCCTGTGGATGGTAATAAGGTACCACTGACCAGTGGTGAAACAATAGAAGTGGTTTCACGACTCTAAAGGCTACAAGCCTGGGATAAAGGTGCTAGGAGAGCTGTTTCCTTCTGAGGAAGAATCTTGCAGGCCTGCTGCCCAGTTTCTGTGGGTGTCCTGGGAGGCCCTTGGCTTGCGGAACATACACCAGTGTCTGCCGTCTGGTCCAGAGGTCCTGTTGCTGTGGACGTGTGTCATGTTGGGTCAGGGCCTCCCGCTCCGCTCTACTGTGACCTGATCTCATTGACATCTGCAACAACTCCCTGTCTGAGTAAGGTCACATCCTGAGCTGCTGGTGGGGAGGACTTAAACCTGTGAATTTTGCCTGGGGACATGATTCAACCCATAATAGACACAATTAGAATGTAAAGTTTTTAATGGCAGAGGATATGGCAACATGAGCGTGGGATGACACAGCTCGCTTCAGGACGGAACAGCTGCTCAGCTCCCCGGAGTTCTGCAGGGACAGAAATGTGGGCAGTACCAAGAACCTGGGATGAGGATTTTTGCCAGGTGTAAAAAGCTTCTTTTGCCTTTTTATAGGTTTGCCTTTTTGTGGAGACGGCTTTTCTTTTTGGTTGATTGGCTGGTTTGAAGACCCTCCTTTTCATCCCCTCATGCTGTCTGTCTTTTACTAGGTGCAAGGAACTGGTACAAAATGACCTCCCCACCAAACCTGAGTGTTTCCTGGGTGAAGTCGGGGTCAGTTTCCCACGGACATCTCTCTGCTGGCCCCGGCTGCAGGCAGGCCTGCGCTCTGCCTCTGCGGCAGGAAGCCACTTCTGTAGAAACATGATTACAGGAACCATCATGTCCTAGTGAAGTTAGGGCACATGAAGTGAGAAATAAATGAGGCATTTTTAGAATACAGTCGTGTGTTATTATTCTTACATACATTGATGTATTGGTGGGGATAAGGGATTGGGTCATTGTGTCACTGTGTTTGAAAAGGAGCAGGTTGAGTGTCCCTTATTGAAATACTCGGGATCAGAAGTGCTTGGCTTTCAGACTTTTTCAGATCTTGTAATACGTCTTTAATGGGTAACCGTCCCAAATCTGAAAATCCAGAATCCACAATGTCTCAGTGAGTGTTCTTTGTGTCACATTGGTGCTCAAGAGGTTCTGACTTTGGATCGTTTTTTGATAAATGGTTGCTAGGCAGCAGGCTGAGTGATGTCAGATGGAAGGGAGGGAGTTGGAGCCCAGCAGTCTGGGGCACTGTTGTTAGGGACACAAGCTGGGGAAGGAGCACTGCATTTCAGCCCCTTCCTTTAGGAGGCACAGCCTGGAGGGGAGAGCCCAGACCTCGGTGCAGACACAGAGGAGCGGGGGGCGCTCTGGAGCTCAGGTCACCGGGGAGAGTAAGGACAAAGGCTGGATTGTGGGGGAGGTGGAGAGCCAGACTGTTCCCCTGGAAGGCAGTGTGGGTGTGGAAGGGATTGGAGTGCGGGAAGAGTGTGATCACAGTGTGCCTGGGAAGGTGCAGGAAACTGAGACGGGGTGAGGTTCACATGCATTCAGGTGGGAATGGGTGAGCCAGGTGTTGGCAGAGGAAGTGGGAAGTAGGATGCGTGTGAGGAAAACAGATTACCGGTAACTCCTAACACGATCCCAAATGAGACTTAAATAAAATACATGATGAGGATAGGAGTAGCTGGGTGCTGCCTGCGCAGCTGGTCATGTACCTAAGGATGAGGGTAGGAGCAGCTGGGCGCTGCCTGCGCAGCTGGTCACGTACCTAAGGATGAGGGTAG
>NW_003852600.1:1571304-1574889 GCF_000181295.1 Otolemur garnettii | reverse complement strand
GGCGCTGCCTGCGCAGCTGGTCACGTACCTAAGGATGAGGGTAGCAGTAGCTGGGCGCTGTCTGCGCAGCTGGTCACGTACCTAAGGATGAGGGTGGGAGCTGCTGGGCGCTGTCTGCACAGCTGGTCACGTACCTAAGGATGAGGGTAGCAGTAGCTGGGCGCTGTCTGCGCAGCTGGTCACATACCTAAGGATGAGGGTAGGAGTAGCTGGGTGCTGTCTGTGCAGCTGGTCACGTACCTAAGGATGAGGGTAGCAGTAGCTGGGCGCTGCCTGAACAGCTGGGTGAAGGCTGTGAGATTCACAGGCTGTAAAATGCAGGCGTTGGGCTGGTGTGATCTCTAAGACAGTGTGTGGTGTTCCTGATTTGTTCATTTAATGTTCACCGTCTGCTGTAAAGCGAGTGCTCCCTGTAATGGGGAAGGAGTTTATTGGAAGGTTGAAGGAATGTGTTGGGGGGAGTGGATATTGGTTTATAAATCTTTGTTGAATTCACCATTAACTAATGCTTTTGTAAATGTCTGCCTTATATGCTGTTTCTCCCTTTTTCAAGAATTAAGGGTGACTTACAAACACCTGAAGCTCTGAGCAGACATGTGCATCACTCGTCCCGAGAGCTCTGAGGGCCTCGGTCAGACTGCCTCCCTGTGGGTAACGGGGTCTGATTGGAGGAAGCAGTGAGCGCCGACTCCCACGGTCCCCACGTGGCAGCACATCTCTGTGAGGGTGAGGGAACTGTGGCCTGACAAGTACAGAAAATTTGAGTAAATAAGTGGTTGATTACAGTCAAAGGACTGGTGTCTGTTGTTAGTGTCTCCAGACGGGACTTACTGGATGTCATTTATAATTTAGAAGTGCACACACTTTGATTTTTTCTAATGCTTACTACCACATACTAGAAAATGGCAGATCTGCTTGAGGCCACTGAAGAAGTGACTTTGAATGGGTCTGTATTTTTCAAGTTTCCTAACTGTTTTTAAAAACTTGGCAAATTGATTACAAGGAGTGTTCAGTCTGGTTATATTTGTGTTACAATGTTTTAGATTTTTTGGTTTATTCATAGCAAACCTTTTCAAAGGTCGTCCAGGTCGGGCTCTCTTGGGGTGTCACCTGCAAGCAGCCCCCAGAACCCAACTGTACCATGACTGGGCGGGCACAGGGAGAGGAAACCCAGCGGCAGCAGAGCCGGTGGGAAGAGAAGGCGTCCGGCAGCTGTGGCGGTTTAACAGAAAGGTCTGATTTTTAGGCGGGTAGAACCACGGAAGTGTGTAAGCAGACAGAACACGCCCGAGAGGCAGGTGGGTCTCCTCCTCACCAGCGAGGGGGCCCCTCACAGACCTTTCCCTGGCATTTGTTCCCCAGTTCCCAGCTTTGCTCTGCCTGCTTCTCATGTCCGTGCATTTCTGTCACTTAGTGTCTTGACTACGCTGACTCCATAGTATTCTGAACTGACTTCTTTGGAAAGTCTCCAGGATACTAAGAGGGCATCAGTTAATCATGGGGTGCTGACCAGCTGCTTCTTTAAGCAGTTCTTGCTGGTCAGCCCCTGTAGGGGTCTTAGGAGTTGAGCAGTGCCTGAATTTCAAGGCTTCCCCCCACCATCCTGGCTTCTGCTTCTGCAGCAGCCCAGAACAGTCTGTCTCCCACCTGCTCGTGTCTCAGTGAGGAGCTGTCTCTCTCCTCTGCCTCAGCCGCTGCCCACTTTCCTTTTCCTTCTTACCCTGTTCCTGCCTGCTCCTAACAGTGAATTTTTGTGAATACAGTCAATCCTCATTACTTATGGATTCTATATTTGCAAATTTGCCTATGTGCTAAAATTTATTTGTACTGTTAAATCAGTACCCCAGCGCTTTGGGGTCGTTTGCAGACCCATCCACAGGAGTGGAGACTGTCACCTCCTGAGCTTGCTGTTAGCTGGAGCAGACAAGACGGTGCTCTGGCCCCTCCCTCCAGCTGTCATTTTAAATAGCTGTCTTTTTCAAGGTCTATTTAATGTTATGTTTTTACATTTTTGTGCTTTTTGTTGGTGATATCATTGTGTAAAATGGCCCCCAACAATGCCCTGAGGTTCTGTGTGAGAAGGCTGTGGTAGACACAGAGGAACTGCGTTGGGTAAGCTGCATTCAGACCTGAGTGCTGTCGGAATCCACAGTATGTTTCAAATACTGAATGGTGTCTCAAAACAGGAAATAAACATTAAACAGGGTAAAAATAAAAGTACTCCGGTCAGAGGCTCGCAGAGGCAGCCGTGGCTAAGCATTCAGTAAGTCAGTATTGCAGTGACTTTCCTGAGCATAACTGCTGTGAGGAACAGGAATCAACTGTGCTTCTCAGGCCGTCTTTGATTTACACTGCAGTTATGACACATAATGTAAGTTTTATACTTTTTAGGTTAGATTCAGACCCACCAAAAATAGAGCTGATCTTTCCAACAGTAAGTTCTTTTCTCCGGGATTCCTCAGCTCTCTGCTTCAGTTCTGTCCCAGAAACTGCAGTATTATTTATTTCTATCAGAGAAACTTTTTCTACCTGAGAATTTCTTCTAGGAACAGTTTTTCATGTTTGGAACTAAAGGTTTAATTTATAGCCATGTACTATCACAGCGATGTAGTATCTAAACAAATCGCGTGTTACTAGAGGAGACTGCGTCATATGCTGCTGTTACGTCTCGGACAGCATGTTTTGAACAAGTCTCCTCTGTTGGCACTTGGTGTTTGAGGAGAGCAAGCTGAAGTTGCTTAGAGGCCTGTTTCCCTTCCTCCCTTCTCCCCTGACTATTGATCTCTGAGGTCACCTGCCCTGTAGCTTCAATGCAGACAGTCTTATCCCGGTTAATTCTGTTAGTTCTTCTATCTTACTGACATCTAAGATTATTTGCTTTCTCTTACTTTCATCCTGTCTTTATCTCCTAAACTGTCATTTACTTTTTCTTCCCTTTTTTAATTTTCCGCTGCTTCTCTCTGTACCTGTCTCCCATTTACTGAAGTGTCAGTAAAGCAGAAGGCCTGGGGTCCAGGAGGCTCCATTTAAGCCATAGTTGTTTACTGTGGCTGACACGGGGCTTTGCAGGCTTCAGCTAATATTTTAAAATTTCCTTTGTGGGAAACCTTTTTTAATTACAAATTTAATTTTTAAAAAGGTTACAGGACTATTCAGATTTTCGTTTGTTTCTGTGTCAGTTTTAATAGATTGTGTCTTGAGTGAATTTGTTGATTTCATCTGAGTTAGGGACTGTTTTGGCGAGAACTCCCTTACAGCATCCTCCTCTTCAACATTTTCTGGTTCATGGATACTCTCCACACCCTCTTTCATTCCCGTAGTTGCTAATTTATGGTTTCTTTCATTCCTTTTTCTTTTTTCCCTGATGAGTCTTATGAGGACTTTATCAATTTTCTTAACTTTTCAATGAAACTGAATTTTGGCTTTAATTTTGTCTGCTGCTTGGTTTGTATTTCACCGATCTCTACCCTTTATTAGGAGAGAGCTATTTAAGATGTCTTTTCTTCTGGCGTTGCATCAGCGTCCTTATGGAAGTAGTGTGCACAGCGCTCCTGCTCTTGGTTAACGCCTGAATCGCATCAGCGT
>NW_003852600.1:1564925-1571073 GCF_000181295.1 Otolemur garnettii | reverse complement strand
ACAGCGCTCCTGCTCTTGGTTAACGCCTGAATCGCATCAGCGTACTTATGGAAGTAGTGTGCACAGCGCTCCTGCTCTTGGTTAACGCCTGAATCACGTGGTCATGGCAAATTCACTGTTGTGATTTTACTCCCATTTATGTTTTGGCTGTTGCCGTTATTTTTTAACCAGAGATTTTTGCACGTTGGAACCTATTATCCAGTCACACAATTCTCAGATTTTAAATTAAAACCACTTGTATAGTTCAGTGTTTTTAGTAGGACATGTTTCCTGTTTTAATGCCTGCGCAGGCTGATGGAGCACCAGGTGAGTGTTTTATGCTTATCTGTTAACGTCACAGCAGACCTAGGAGGTGGGCACTGACCTCACAGAAGCCTCATTTTCCAAATGTGGGGAGTGAAGCCCAGGAGGTTTATCAACAGGGACCCCCGTGACAGAAGCAGCAGAAGCCTGGCCTGGCCGGTTCCAGCAGACTGCAGAAACTGACAGAGAGGCCCCAGGTGAGGACTGGGCAGGCTCAGCCCAGGTCCCTAGGAACTGCTCTGCCAGTGTCTTGGCTCCCGGAGAGCACCCTCCTAGGGCCAGCTTGCTCTTCACAGCCACAGGCTGACAGCCCTTGCAGCTCTGGTGACTGTCCAGTTCTGTCCCTCTGACAGCTAAGTGGAGGTCTAGGGCTGGTTCTGGTGGCACAGCCTCAGTGGTGTTCTTGTTGCAGGGACGGTGATTCTATTTAGGGGAAAATGGTGTATGTTGTTCACTTAAGCCTGGGTCACAGACTCCATCCTATTGCCTAGAGTGGGACCAAACTGAAGCACGCAGGACTGAAAGGAGAGAAGAGGGTCCCTGAGCAGGGTGAGGGGGCAGGGACGCTCACACTCACCACACAGCTGCTGAGGAGCCACTGGAGTCTAAGCTTTTATACTTGGACTGTCACCCTGGGATGCCTTCCCTCTCGATATTTAACTCTAGACTTAATCAATATTTAGCATCTGTATTTCTCGCTGTGACATATAAGTTCATTCAGTAAGAAATGACCGAGGGATCCCTGTTCCTTGTGCCTGTTCTCTTGTGTCAGCTGACATCACCCAGGCAGGGATCACGCAGGAGTCCTTTCGAGGTAGTTCTACCTTTAGTAACTTAATGAAACTTTGGTGACTGTAGTTGTCATATGAAAATAGAAAAGAGAGGTTTTAACTTTCTCAGTTCCTTTATTAATCCATATTCCTCATGGGCTGCTGTGTGTCCTGCACTGTGCCAGGTTCTGGGGGATAATGTGGAAATTTAAAGCAGAGATGCCTCAGCTCCTGTGGAATTTACCACCCATGTGGGGACAGGAGGCTTTAATACAGGCAGCTGGGTATGTCAGGGAGAGGTGTGCTGAGAGTGATGTCGCAGAAGACGGAGCTGAGGTCC
Organism: Otolemur garnettii; assembly: GCF_000181295.1. NCBI lineage: Eukaryota > Metazoa > Chordata > Mammalia > Primates > Galagidae > Otolemur > Otolemur garnettii. Next base: position 1,569,660 of record NW_003852600.1, on the reverse strand, counting down.
GGAGGGTGAATGGGAGTTAACTGGACAGAGAGGAATGGGAGCCATATTCCAGGCTCCGGAGGAAAGTGCAAAGCGGTGGGTGGTGTGTCTCACGCAGGATCAGACACCTGCTCACAGGTGTCAGGAGCTGAGGGTGGCGCCCCCTGTGCTCTCCTCAGCCCTGTCCAGCCCTGTCCAGCATGTTGGCCGCTGCATCTGCGTGGACACCCTCGGTTCTTTGCTTTCTCCCGACAGCTTCTCCCCTTCACTCTGTTCATCTTTGAGAGCCTGACTCTGGCCCTGCCTGACTCTGCTTCTTCCCCTGACTTTCTTCGTCTGTACCTGGTGTATTGGCTTCTTTATATTTCTGTCTTTATTCTTAAATTGAGTTTCAGGAGATTAAAATACCACTCTTCTCCCTATATTGCCTGTATCCAGCAGAGGGCACAACTCATGGTTGCTGTTCAATAAATATTCTTTGAATCATGTGTATAGTTTAACATAGGCAGGACTTTAAACCACCTTATGTAGGGATATTCTAGTTATTTCACAAGGTAGTCGGTCCCCAGTTGGGAGACTTTGATTTGCGATATGGAGTGAGGGATGTAGTGGTTCCTTAGTGAGAAGCTTTGCTGTTGCTGGACAGCTCTCTGATGAGAGTTCCCAGATGGGGGGCAGGGGAGCGGCAGCCTGGTGGGGACTGTAGTCCTCCTTCCTTTGTGTAGTTTTGTATTTCCTAGTGTAGATTTTGTATTAGGGATTAGGTAAATATTGAAGATTTCTTAAGGGTAGTTTTGTCATTAAATATTTTTTAATTAAGCTTATTACTATTTTGAAAAAAGTTTCAAACTTACAAAAAACTGCAAGAGTGACACAGTGAATTCCTTAAACCCTTCACCTGCTAGGATTCACCCATTGTTGACATAGTTGTCATATTTTAATGAAATCATTTTATCTCTACTGTTAACTTTTTCTTTATACTTACTGTTTTTTTCTTAGCATGTGCTCTAAGGGTCTGTGGTGTACCTTCCTAACTTCTCACAGTCCGTCTCACAGGCAGCGTGGGAGCCGAGTGGCAGGGTGAGCGTCGTGCGTGGCCTCCCTGTGCCTGGTCCATTCTTGTTACTCACTCTGCTGCTGCGTAAGCTGTAGACCTCCAAGATGTTACTATATACAGTTGCTGTATTTAAAGAAATTAAGAAAATTCCTGATACCAAAACTGGGAAAAGACCCTACCAAAAAGGAGAATTTTAGACCAGTTTCACTAATGAATATAGATGCAAAAATTCTCAACAAAATCCTAGCCAACAGATTACAGCTTATTATTAAAAAAGTCATACATCATGATCAAGTAGGTTTCATCCCAGGGATGCAAGGCTGGTTTAATATATGCAAGTCTATAAACATTATTCACTTGTTTCAATAGAAGTAAAACCAAAGACTATATGATCCTCTCAATAGATGCAGAAAAAGCATTCGATAAAATCCAGCATCCCTTTCTAATTAGAACACTGAAGAGTATAGGCAAAGGTGGTACATTTCTTAAACTGATTGAAGCTATCTATGACAAACCCACAGTTAATATTTTACTGCATGGAGTAAAACTGAAAGCTTTTCCTCTTAGAACTGGAACCACACAAGGTTGTCCTCTGTCACCATTACTATTCAACATAGTGCTGGAAGTTCTAGTCAATACAATTAGGCAAGTCGAGGAAATAAAGGGCATCCAAATAGGAGCAGAGGAGGCCAAACTCACCCTCTTTGCTGATGATTTGATCTTATACTTAGAGAACCCCAAAGACTCAACCACGAGACTCCTGGAAATCATCAAAAAATAACAGTAATGTCTCAGGATATAAAATCAATGTCCACTAGTCAGGTGCTTCTATATATGCCAACAACAGCCAAGATGAGAGGCTAATTAAGGAAACAACTCCCTTCACCCTAGCCCCAAAGAAAATGAAATACTTAGGAATATACCTAACAAAAGAGGTGAAGGATCTCTATAAAGAAAATTATGAAACGTTAAGAAAGGAAATAGCAGAGGACTTCAACAAATGGAAGAATATACCATGCTCATGGCTGGGAAGAATCAACATTGTTAAAATGTCTATACTTCCCAGAGCAATTTACCAATTCAACGCCATCTCTATTAAAATACCAACATCCTATTTTCAAGACTTGGAAAAAATGATTCTGCATTTTGTATGGAACCAGATAAAACCCCATATAGCTAAGGTGCAATTCTTAGTAATAAAAACAAAGCCGGGGTATCGCCATACCAGATTTTAGGCTGTCCTACACGGCCATAGTGGTCAAGACAGCATGGCACTGGCACAAAAATAGAGACATAGACATTGGAATTGAACAGAAAACCAGGAAATGAAACCAGCAACTTACAGCCACCTAATCTCTGATAAACCAAACAAGAGCATCCACTGGGGGAGAGACTCCCTATTTAATAAATGGCGCTGGGAGAATTGGATATCCACATGTAAAAGGCTGAAACTGGACCCCCACTTTTCTCCATTCACAAAAATTGATTCAGGATGGATAAAGGACTTAAATTTAAGGCATGAAACAATAAAAATCCTCAAAGAAAAAATAGGAAAAACACTGGAAGATATCAGCCTGAGGAAAGACTTTATAAGGAAGACTTGCCATGGCAATAGCAACAACTGCAACAATAAACAAATGGTATTTAATTAAATTGAAAAGCTTCTGTACAGCCGAGGAGACTACAGCCAAAGCAAATAGACAACCTACCCAATGGGAAAGGATATTTGCATACTTTGAATCAGACAAAAGTTTAATAACTAGGATATATACAGAACTTCAATTAATCCACAAGAAAAAAACCAATAATCCCATACATTAATGGGGAAGAAAGATGAACAGAAACTTCTCTAAAGAAGATAAGATGAATGGCTAGCAAATACATGAAAAAATGCTCATCATCCCTAATTATTAGACAAATGCCAATTAAAACCACCCTAGGATATCATCTAACCTCAGCAAGAATGGCCTATATCACAAAATCTCAAAACTGCAGATGCTGGTACGGATGTGGAGAGAAAGGAACGCTTTTACACTGCTGGTGCGACTGCAGACCAATACAACCTTTTTGGAAGGAAGTATAGAGAATCCCCAAAGAACTCAACCTAGACCTCCTATTTGATCCTGCAATCCCATTACTGGGCATCTATCCAGAAGGAAAAAAAAACTTTTATTATAAAGATACTTGTTGTACTAGGCTGTTTGTTGCAGCCCAATTTACAATCGCTAAAATGTGGAAACAACTTAAATGCCCTTCAATCTAGGAATGAATTGGCAAGCTGTGGTATATGTACACCATGGAATATTATTCAGCTATTAAAAAAAATGGAGATTTTGCAGCATTTTTACTAACCTGGATGGAGGTGGAACACATTATCCTTAGTGAAGTATCATAGGAATGGGGAAGTATGAATCCTATGTATTCACCTTTGATATGAGGACAATTAATGACAATTAATGACATGGTGGGGCATGGGGGAAGGGGTGAGCAGACAGAGAAGGAGGGAGGGGATGAGGGTAAGGATAAGAAAAAAAAATAGTGACTAATTATCACACAAATCAGATTCGATTTTGACCAAAGTACATTACTTAAACATTAATTTTTACTTCAACTTGTTAATATGTTGTTTAGGATACAGGATACTGCACCCTCATTTAAAAGTGAATTGTTTGTAATTTCCCCTTTATAATAATATATTTTTTCCAATTTTAATATCAGGTGTATCCAGATTAAGCAGAATGATTTTGAAGTATTTCTTCTTTTTCTCTTGTCTATAAGATTTGGCATGATCTGTTTTTTGAAATTATCTTTTATTTTTATTTATAAATATTAGTTGTCTATTTTTGGAGACTTTGGAAAAAAATAAGTTAATTAATGACTCTATATTGAACCTCAGAGTCAAAGCATTCTATAATAGTCATACTCTTATTTGACAATGTGAATGTTACTTTCTTTGCATTACTATTGTTATTATTGCTTAATACTTTGTTGCAGCAATCGTCTGATTTCTTTTCTGAATGTATTTATCTTCATTCATTCTTTACGAGTTTTTGTTTCTAGTCCTTATCTTAAACAATGTTATTGTTGTTAAATTTTAAGCCTTTTTAATTCTGTGAAGGCAAAAAGTGGAAACCTAATAATCACATGTATATGTAAAAATAAAAAAAGAAAATGGAAAAAAAATTACCCTATTGTTACCGTTTTTAACATTTTCAGTGCTTGTTACTCCCTTGTGTTGATCCAGATTTCTCCTGAAGTGAAGAACTTTAACATTTTTGTAGCCCACATTTGTTTGCAGTGAATTCTCTCAGCTTTTGTTTTCTGAAAATGCCTTATTTTGTCTTCATGTTAAAGGTAAATGTATTGTTGGTATAAAATTCTAGATTGACCCTTCTTTTCACTTTAAAGATGTTGCTCCATCTACTAGTTTGGGTAGCTAGAACTCTGCTGCTGTTCCTGACTGTCCCCATAGAGTGTGAGATTTCTTTGTTCTTTGCCTTGGAGAGTTTTCTCATAGGTTTTCAGCAGTGGGTGACACGATTTTCCTTGTGTTTTTCCTGCTTGGCACTCTGTAAATTGGTTTTGGAAGTTTTTAGCGCTCTGTAAATTGGTTTTGGAAGTTTTTAGCGCTCTGTAAATTGGTTTTGGAAGTTTTTAGTGCTCTGTAAATTGGTTTTGGAAGTTTTTAGCGCTCTGTAA
>NW_003852600.1:1560044-1564683 GCF_000181295.1 Otolemur garnettii | reverse complement strand
TTGGTTTTGGAAGTTTTTAGCGCTCTGTAAGTTGGTTTTGGAAGTTTTTAGCGCTCTGTAAGTTGGTTTTGGAAGTTTTAGCGCTCTGTAAGTTGGTTTTGGAAGTTTTTAGCGTTGTCTCTTCACACGTTTCTTCTGCTCCCCTCTCTTCCTGATGTCAGTCAGCACTGCCCCAGGGCTTTGAGATGCGCCCTTCTGTTTTTCACTTTTCTTCCTCTTTGTGTTTTTTCTTTTCATGGATAATTTCTGTCTTTCCTTAAGTTTGCAGCGTCTCCGCTCCGCTGTGTCCAGTCTGTTGATGAGCCGCTCCAGGAACTCTTTCCTTTCACGGTCTCCTGTGCACGGTTTGCCGTGCACTGTGTCCTCGTCCTCGTGCACTTTGTAGGGTCAAGTCAGAGTGGCCAGCGAGCCTCTGCTCAGACGTTTGTCCCTTCCTCTGGTGGGAGCGTGCAGTCTGCTCCTTGTGTTAAGCATTACATTTTAATGAATTGTTGAAGCTGACTTGCTCTGGAAACTGGGACGTAGCCCCCCTGGCACCAGGGCGCATTGGCCTTTCCCCGGCAAGGCAGGTAAGCGCTGGCAGCTCTCCCAGGGAGACCTGAGGCACAGGCGGACAGGGAGATGAGCGACCTCATGGAATTGGAAGAGGTGGGGAAAGGTGGGGAGACGGTGTTTAGGAAAGAGGACACTTGTACAGTATTGACATACGCTGTAAATCCAGGTTAATGATGGTAAATGTGGTTACTGCTAATGACTTCTGGTCTCCCTAGGACAAGTTTATACATTTTTTTCAAAGTATTTAGTGTGACTGATTGCTTAGAATGTTGGTTAATTTTTTATGCTTTTACTGGTCAATTTTCTTTTAGCTAAATGTCAGGGCTATTTTTCCTAATAGTAGGAATGTCTCATAGGATGGTCTTTTGTAATTATGCCCAGTTGACCTTTATCACGTTCTGTTTATTAGGGAGGTAGCTATTTAAAATGGTTTTCCTCCAGCATGGGCATCAATCTTGGGCTGGTCTGTTTCCCTTAGAAGAATCTTACGATCATCTGCAGATAAGTGTCCTGGAAGCCTTTTGGGGAATGGTGTTGATGGCAGAGGGGTGTCAGTGTTCCCACAGGCAGGATTCTGCTTCTTGGTTAGTGCAGATCCCACTTGCGCTGTGTGCATCCCCAGATGCAGCGTCTCTCTGGGTCATCCTGCCGGGAGAGGAGCCTTGCACCTCTCACAGGACTGTCTGGGCACAGTAGAGAAGGGGAGGGGTCTGTGGGTCCCCTCCTTGGATCCATTCTGACTTTCAGAACTACCTGGAATCTCTGACTCCTGCGCCTTTGGGAGGGTTTTGCTGAGAAAATTGGTTTTTTAGAGGTTTCTCTTCAACTTACATATGGTTTTTATTTTCATCTTTCTTCATTCTGCTAAATATGTTAATCATTCATCCTGTTCAAACTGCTAAAACCCAAAGATAAAGAGAGAATCTTGAAAGTAGTCAGAGACAACGTCCTGGGAAACAATAAAAATGAGTGCTGAAGAAAACATGACACTGTCAAGCCTGGGTTCTGTGCCCGTAAAGATACGAATTCTTTAAAGACGAAGGTGAAATACAGACTTTTTCAGATGAAAACTGAGATTTATTACCTGCAGACTTGTGCTGTAAGAAGGGTTAGAGGAGATTCATCAGGTCAGGAGGCAGTGATACCAGATAGAAGCTCAGATCTTCAGGAAATGGTGAATTTGTGTTTAAGAGAGAAGATTCATTTTTGCTTGTTCATTTAAAAAAAAGCATGGCTATTTAAGGCAAAAATTATAACACTGCATCGTGAAGTTACCTGAAATATCTGGAATAGAAAGCAGTAAATGGTAAATGGTTCTTATAGTGAACCATTTACATGTGAAAGGGTAAAATATTAACTTTTAAGTAAGCAGGTGAAAGTTGGTGATACATGTGTTATTCCTTGAATGGTCACTTAAGAGATATTGCAAAGAATTTAGGCTAAAAAGCCAATAGAGACTTGGTGCCCACAGCATAGTAGTTACGGTGCCAGCCACACACACCAAAGTTAAGGGGTTTGAACCTGGCCCAGACCTGCTAACCAACAATGACAACTGCAACAAAAAATAGCTGGGCATTGTGGCAGGCACCTGTAGTCCCAGCTACTTGGGAGGCTGAGGAAAAAGAAATGCTTCAGCTCAAGAGTTTGAGGTTGCTGTGAGCTGTGATGCCACAGCACTCTACCCAGGGCAACATAGTGAGACTCCGTCTCAAAAAAAAAAAAAAGATAAAAAAGCCAATAGATAAAATAAAATGAAATTCTAAAAACAGGTTGTTAGCCCGAGAGAAAGCAGAGAAAGGAAAACAGAGATAAAAACAGAAAACTTGGACTAGTCAAAGGGTAGGTAAACCACATTGGTAACTTTAAATGTAGATAGACCGTATATTCCAATAAATGTGTGTGTGTGCGCGCGCTTGTGTTCACGTATGTATATGTTGAAAGTAAACGTATAGAAGAAAGTGTGCTGTCTAAACGGTAAACAGCGTTGTGGGTTGGACCGTTTTAAAGGGATCTTACCAGAGACATTTCATGATAAAAGGGGTCAGTTCACTAGGGAGACTGTGCCTGTAAGAGCAAAACACCAAGACACATGAAGAAAACACGAATGGAACTGAAGGTGGAGTTAAAATCCACGGTCATAGTCGCATATTGTGACATTTTGCCTCAGCAATTGTTAGAACTAGGTAGAAAATCAGTAGTCACAAAATAATGAAAATAACGTGCAGTTTCTGTGCTGAGCACAGGAGGGCGCACGGTCGCAGCCAGCGGAGAGCTGGTCTGTGTGTTTGGATGCGGGAAGTGCGACTTGACCTTGCCCACTCCGTCTGGGGACAGCGGGGAGCGGATCCACATGCACAGAACACGGCGGGAGAGTGGCTGGTACTCAGTGCATACACGATGGCACCAAATGTCTGTTGAGTGAATGTGGTACAGGGCTTTTGAGTTAAATATTTGAATTTTTTAAAACCCAAATTACTTTTAAATATGATTACAAAAGTACCATTTTTACTTAAAGAAGTGTGTCTCAAACTTTTTGGTCTAAAGATCCTTTTATTCTTTTGAAAATTATTGAAAACCCCAAAGGGCTTTTGTTTCTGATGTCAATTGATATTTACTTTTCAGAAATTAACATTAAGACATTTAAGGAATATTTTAAAATTACATTATAAAAACAAAAACTATAAACCCACTGTATGTTATACATAGTCCCTATGTTTATGAAAAAAACTGTATTTTCCAAGACAGAAAATAGAAAAATGGCATTGTTTTACATGTTGGCAGATATCTTCAGGGTGTGGTTTAATAGGTGACGGCCGTATTCTCGCGTCCCCTTCTGCATTCTATCTTCTGTCACATTGTGTTGTCTCTAGAAAACTCCACCCTCATGAAAGAGTGAGTGTAAGAAAGACGGGTGAGCTGGGAGGGTGGCTCATCCCTGTAACCCAGCACTGTGGGAGGCCGAGGCTGGAGGATTGCTCAAGCCTGCAAGGTTGAGGTTGCAGTGAGCTATGGTAGCACCACTGTACTCCACTGGGTGACAGAGCAAGACCCTGTCTCCAAAAAAAAAAAAAGAACATCTCAGTATTGCTCCGAGAAAGTTTTGGCTTGGGTCATAGAGAGTCTTTAGCCCCCTCAGGAGTCCCTGGACAGTCCTGGAGACTCTGCCATGTAGAAGAGAACAAAGAAGAAAAGAGAAGTCGTCAGTTGGTGGGTGTGCGGCCTGCACCTGGGTGACGCAGCTCGCTCCTTACTGTGGCCCTCATGGCTCATAGGTATGGCTACGTAACCTGGAAACCTGGGGCAGCTTCATCTGAAAGAAAGATCAACAGGCATGAAATGTCCCTTGAGTACTAACGTGGCGCTGTCTGTAACCAAACGCTGTCACATGGAGCTGCATGTGAGGTGAAGTTGCGGCGTGCTGTGGCCCAGGCCTGAATGCGGCCACCTGAGATCTGTGTGTGCAGTTTCTGTGGATGGGAAAGGGTTTTCCTCCCGCTGGGGAGTTGGGGTATTGACTAAGAAGAGCTCTCTGAAGTTGGAACCTTCAGACATCACTGGTGAGACTACAGTTCCTCAAAAGTTTCAACATGGAACACAGTGTGACCCACTGAATTCACTCCTGGGTGTTTACCTCAGAGAAGTGAGAAATTCCCTCACAAAAACTTGTGCACCAATGATTACAGCAGCAACATGCATGAGAACCAAAAGTGTAAACAACCACAATGTCCGCCGCCCCCCCCCCCCCCCCCCCCCCCCCCCCCCCCGTGAACAGATAAACAGACATGGTGTGTCCATAGTGGGATGTCGTCCAGCCATTAAAAGGAAAAGATGGAGACCAGCATCATGGGTGAACCTCGACGGCAGCCACAAGTGACACGTGGCATGTGACTCCACGTATGGGCAATGCCCAGAATGTGCAGGTCTGTAGAGACAGCCCGGAGGCCTGTTACCTGGACAGGGAGGACCAGGATGATGACCCCTGGTCCCCAGGGAGTGCTCCTCTCCAGGATGATGACCCCTGGTCCCCGGGGAGTGCTCCTCTCCAGGATGATGACCCCTGGTCCCCGGGGAGTGCTCCTCTCCA
>NW_003852600.1:1555006-1560024 GCF_000181295.1 Otolemur garnettii | reverse complement strand
GGTCCCCGGGGAGTGCTCCTCTCCAGGATGATGACCCCTGGTCCCCGGGGAGTGCTCCTCTCCAGGATGATGACCCCTGGTCCCCGGGGAGTGCTTCTCTCTGCTGTCAAATCGTAATGTGGTCAGTGTGCTCTTTACAAGGACTGAGTTCTTCCAACGGCAAGAGAATTCCTCCCTTTTATAGAACTAGTGAGTCTCCCTTTTTTGTTTGATTTATTTTAATACCTTTTAAGATCAGATAAGGAGAACACTGTTTACTCGTGTCTGTTTTGGCCTTGGCTGCTAGGAAGTTCTGGGCTATGTGAAGTGCTCAATCACAGTAACGTTGTTAGCTAGATTATGCAAGTGGTTTATTTTCTTCTCTCCTGAGTATTTTGTTGTGATTTTTAAAGGCTTTTCTAAACAAATTTTCACAAATACAAAAGTAAATACTTTATTGCAAGATACCCACAGCCTTTATTAGAGGAAGTAGGGATTCAAATTTAAAACAAATAAATATTAAAAGTACCCGTGTGGAGAGGACATGACCTTTGCCAAGATAGAAACAGTTTTGTTTTTTTTTTTAATTGAGACAGAGTCTCACTTTATTACTCTTGGTAGAGTGCTGTGGCGTCACAGCCCACAGCAACCTCAAACTCTTGGGTTCAAGCGATTCTCTTGCCTCAGCCTCCTGAGTAGCTGGGACTACAGGTATCTGCCATAATGCCTGCTATTTTTTTGTTTTAGCAGGCCCAGGCTGGGTTCAAACCCACCAGCCCTGGTGCATGTGGCCAGTGCCCTACCCACTAAGCCACCCAGAAAGAGTTCTTTGTGTCTAAAATGTCGACGTTAGTTTTCAGGCATAAAAATGATACTAATCTTCAACTAAGCTTTAAAAATGGGTGAGCTCCTAGACAATAGGGCTGTTCAAGCAGGTGACAGCAGTGTGCTGTCTGTGGCCCTGTGGAGGTGAATCCAGTGCTGGTGAGGGCCAGGCTAACGGCCCCCACTCTTAGGATTGTCATTCTGTGATGGAATTGAAGTATAAATTTCTGAAAAGTACTAAATGGTAATTTTGAAATGGGTATTTTTTTTTATTGTTTGGGTTTCATTCAGTTTATACTGGAGTTCAAAGAATTAAATTATACTGATTGCATTTGTTAGGTAAAGTCCCTCTTGTAATTGTGTCCCACCCCTAAGAGGTGTGCCACACACCAGAACCTCTATCCCCCTCTCTCTTTCTCCCTGCTCCTTCATTTCCCCCCCACTTTGAATTGATTAGAGTTTTTCTCTTATGTGGGCGTATATTAGATCCTCTACTGCTTCATATTAATACTGAGTACATTGGATTCTTGTTTCTCGATTCTTGTGATGCGTTACTAAGAAGAATGTGTTCCAACTTTATGCTGGTTAATATACCAAAGATGTAAAGTCTCCATTTTTTGTTAATGGCTGAATAGTATTCCATGGTATACATATACCACAGCTTGTTAATCCATTCCCGGGTTGGTGGGCATTTAGGTTGTTTCCACATTTTGTCAATTGTAAATTGAGCTGCAGTTAACAGTCTAGTGCAAATGTCCTTATGCTAAAATGACTTTTTTTCTTCTGGGTAGATGCTTAGTAATGGGATTGTAGGATCAAATAGGAGGTCTAATTTGAATTCTTTGAGGATTCTTCACACTTCCAAAGGTTGGATTAGTTTGCAGTCCCACCAGCAGTGGGACTCTACATCCACACCAGCATCTGTAGCTTTGAGACTTTGTTATGTCGGCCATTCTCATTGGGGTTGGGTGATACCTCAAGGCGGTTTTGATTTGCATTTTCTGATGATCAGGGATGATGAGCATTTTTTCATGTTTGTTAGCCGTTCATCTGTCTTCATCAGAGAAGGTTCTGTTCATGTCTCTTGTCCAGTGGTGGGTAGGATTGTTTACTCTTTTTATTGATTGACTTTAGTTCTCTGTAGGTTCTAGTTATCTACCCTTTATCAGATTCAAACCCTGCAACTATCTTTTCCCATTCTGAAGGTTGTCTTTTTGCTTAACTTGTGTCCTTAGCTGTGCAGAAGCTTTTCAACTTAAGTCCCATTTGTTAATTTTTGTTGTTGTTGGGAGGGCCACTGAAGTCTTTGCCATAAAATCTGTCCCCATTCCAACATCATCAAGAGTTTTTCCCACACTTTCTTCTAAGATTTTTATCATTTTATGTCTTAGATTTAAATCTTTCTTCATCTTGAGTCAATTTCTGTAAGGCGTGAAAGGTGCTGGTCGAGTTTTTGTCTTTCACATGTGGTTATCCAGTTCTCCCAGCACCGTTTGTTGAATAGGGATTATCTTCCCCCACTGTCTGGTTTTCTTTAGTTTATTAAAGATCAGATGGCAAGTAGAGACTGGTTTCATCTCTTGGTTTTGTACTCTTTTCCATATGTCTGTCTCTATTTTTGTGCCAGTACTATGCTGTTTTGATTACTGTGGACTTATAATATAGCCTAAAGTCTGATAGGGTGATGCTTTGTTTTTATTACTAAGAATAGCCTTAGCTATGGGGTTTTTTTGGTTTTTTTTTGAGACAGAGTCTCACTGTGTCGCCCTCTGAAGAGTGCTGTGGTGTCACAGTTCACAGCAGCCTCAAACTCTTGGGTTTAAGTGATTCTCTTGCCTCAGCCTCCCAAGTAGCTGGGACTACAGGCTCCCACCACAATGCCTGGCTATTTCTTTTTTTTTTTTTGGTTGTAGTTGTCATTGTTGTTTGGCTGGCCCTGGCTGGATTTGAACCCGCCCGCTCTGGTAGCTACAGGCGCTGAGCTGCTACATGGGGTTTTTTCTAGTTTGATACAAAACGAAGTACTATTTTTTCCAGTGCTTCAAAATATAATGTTGGTATTTTAATGGGGATTGCCTTGAATCCGCAGATTGGTTTAGGTAGAATACACATTTTGACTGTGCTGATTCTTCCTTGCAGAGAGCATGGTATGTTCTTCCATTTGTTTCTGTCTTCTGCAGTTTCTTTTCTTCGGGTTTCATAATTCTCTTCGTAAAGCTCTTTCACCTCTTTTGTTAGTAATATTCTTAAGATTTTAATTTTCTTTGAAGCTAAGTGAAGGGAATTGTGTCCTTTATTTGCTTTTCAATGTGGCTCAACTTGTTTCTCGAACCAAGTTGAGAAGCAAATTGTTGGCATGTAGAAAGGCTGGTGATTTGTGAACATTGGTTTTATACCCTGAGACATTGCTATATATTTCTTTCTCACTTCCAGGAGTCTTGTGGTTGAATCTTTGGGCTTCTCTAAGTATCAGACTGTATCGTTGGCAAAGAGCGAGAGTTTGTCCTCCTCTGTCCCCATTCGGATGCCCTTTGTGTCCTTCTCTTGCCTGGCTGCATTGGCTAGAACTTCCAGAACTATATTGAATAATAGTGGTGATAGTGGAGATCCTTGTCTGGTCCCAGTTCTAGGTGGAAAAGCTTTCAATTTTACTCTATTCAGTATAATATTATCTGTGGGTTTGTCATAAGTGGCTTCAATCAGCTTAAGAATTATGCCACCTATGCCTATTTTCTTAAGTGTTTTTGTTAGCAAAGGATGCTGAATTTTGTCAGATGTTTTTTCTGCACCTCTTGAGAGGATCATATGGTCTTTGTTTTGGCTCCTATTGATATGCTGTATTATGTTTACAGACTTGCCTATGTTACACCAGCCTTGCATACCTTGATCATGATGTATAATTTTTTTAATGTGTTGCTGCACTCTGTTAGCTAAATTTTGTTGAGTATTTTTGCATTGATATTCATTAGTGAAATTAGTCTATAATTCTCCTCTTTAGTTGGGTCCTACCTGGTTTTGGAAGCAAAGTGATGTTTGCTTCATAGAGTGTGTTGGGGAAAGTTCCTTCTTTCTCAGAGTTTTGGAATGGTTCTTTGGAATAGGTACAAGCTCATCTTTGAAGGTGTGATGGAATTCTGATGTGAGGCTATCTGGTCCAGGGCTTTTGTTGTCATTTTTCTGGAAGCTTTGAGCACCACTGCTGTAGACAAAGCAGCCTTCTATCGGATAAAGATGCCGTAAGGACTGTAATAGCTAGTGAGGAAAAGCAGAGAAGTCGATGCCTGGCTGCACAGCGTCAAAGGATAGGCTGCTTCTCTTGTTTGGGGCTAATGTAGCTGGTACTTGAAGCTGAAGCCATTGCCCACTTATAGTTTCGATAGTCCCAGGGCCCTTCACCCTGTGCTGACCTCCTCTGCCCTTGCCCTGTAGGTAGGACAAGGAAGCCAGGGTGGCAGTCTCTACTGCCAGAGGAGCGTGCACAGTGGAGATGTCATGTGCTGTTTGTCCCTCGCTATGATCAGCAGTGTCTGGCTGCTGACAGGAGCACTGGGAACACCTCTTGTAATTGCAGAAGTTAAATGTGACTTGTATTCATCTTTTGTTATTAGTGTATATTAAATGTTACAATTTCAATACAGTTTTTTTCCTTTTCTTAAAATGTGTGTACATTTTTTGGCCCCCTCTGTGTTTACAGCATGGTTTTCTGGATATTTTAAGCCCACTGTTGGGACCTATTGCGCAGTAAAAAGATTGCTTAGAAATTGTTACTGCTCATTGGACAGTGCACGGGTCACCCTGGAGCTCTGATGGAGATGCACAGGGATAAATGTGGTTCAGTGCTGGCTAGCACATGCCCATTCTGCAGCCGTGGACTGAGGAGTGATTTTGATTTTTAAATCTTCTTATTTAAGAAATACTTTTTGTGAAGGTATGGGTGCCACAGGTAATGATTCCCCTGAAGGGTCAGGGCTAAATAGATGGAGAACCTTCTGGAAAGGACTCTCACTGTAGCATATATACTCCCAAAGCAAGCACAGGATTCGTGTTTTGGATGCTGCTAGGAACATTCATGGTTTCTGTGAGGAGGTCAAAACATGAGCATTAATAGGAAATTGGAGCAAGTTATGGACTTCAGTGGAGAAAGTCACTGCAGTGTGGGGGAAACAGCAGGTGAACTAGGATCAGAAGCTGGGCCTGACCCGGGCCTGATGGGG
>NW_003852600.1:1554177-1554889 GCF_000181295.1 Otolemur garnettii | reverse complement strand
GGGGGGTGAGGGTCCTGATGGGGGCCTGATGTGGGGGGTGCCTGACTGGGTGTCTGATGGGCCTGTTGGGGGCCTGATGGCTGGGGACTGATGGGGGCCTGCTGCAGTCTCCTGGTGACACTCCAAGGGGTGAGCAGCTGCTTCTTAGAGAGCAAAGGACGTGGCTTACTGAGATGGACCCTAGCCCTGGGGAAATGATGTGAACATTGTTGAGGTGACAGTGAGGATTTGAAATGTGACGTAAGGTCAGTTAAAATATTGCTGATGTATGAGAGGCAGGATCTGAGGGCACTGACTGCGGTTCTGAAGGGGTCCTGTGGGTCAGTGCTGCCGGGTGGCACTGCGTGCTGCAGAGAAGTCTGTGAGAGGAAGAGTCTGTGATGTTACAGACTGCACTGTCGCCTTGTTTCAAGAAATTGCCACAGCTGCCCACCCTCAGCAGCCCACCCCCACCTCCCCACCCGCCTCCGTCGGCCCCCGTGTGGGCAGCCACAGCATCCAGGCAGGGCCCACAGGTGACTATAGCAATTTTTAGCTTTTTAAATTAAGGTGTTTACATTTTTTAGATGTAATGCTGTTGCCTATTCAGTAGACTGCAGTGTGGTGTAAACGTAACTTCTGCACTTGGGGGAGCCGGACCGTGTGCCTGCCCTGTGTGAAGTCTGCACTCGGGGGGGCCGGACCGTGTGCCTGCCCTGTGTGAGGTCTGCAC
>NW_003852600.1:1545058-1553478 GCF_000181295.1 Otolemur garnettii | reverse complement strand
GGAGCTGCACCTGCGCTGTCTCTGATGGGCCTCGAGTCGCGACATGAACAGAACTCCTGAAGCCTGTACTTCTCTCTTGCTTTCTTCTGCCACATGCAAGGGCCCAGGTTTTAGTTGTAGGAAATGCTTTGAGAAGAAGAAGGAAGGAAAGAAAGGTAGAAAGCCTTTCAGAGAAAATGCACCGTCCCCTCCTAGGGTTGGTCTGAGTCTCACAACTGGCAGGTCTCTCACACCGCCAAGTGCGGTCGGGTCAGCTCTGCTCATGCTCTGGACATTCACAGGCTTATTTCGTATAGTGAGGGATTGTGGACACATTTCTAATTTGTCCATCGCAGAGGACAGGTTGTTCCTCAGGTTTCAGAGTGGTCCTAGTCTGGAAAGAGGTGAGGTTATGAAACAGGGTCAATCTAAAGGCCCAGGAGGCAGCAGGGAACACACTGGGTGGGCATCTCTGGCTGTGGCTGATCATGGACAGACGTTAAAGTGACCCACAAAGCCGGTTGCTATGACATGTGAAATTCATCAACAGATAGTCATGTGTTTGTTCTTGAGAAACTTAGCACTCTAGTGAAGACTTGGTTGCAAAGGAGGTTCAGACCACTCATGCAGGAGGCATTCTCTGTCTAAAGAGCCTGGAGGAATAATCTGATCCTAATCATCACCACTCAGGTTTGTGGTCTGTGGATTTTGGAGCATAAAATAATAAAGAAAATTTCTTCTAAATATGGTAAAAAGCAATGTATGGGGAAAGAGAAAGAAAACATATTTGGAGGACTGCTAAAGAGAGATTCTGTGAGTCCATTTCCTTTTGTGCTTGATTTTAAGCAGTTTTACAAAGATATCTGGAGTGGTTATTTTCTAAAATTTAGTGGAGAAACTGTGATACCTTTCTTGCCTCTAAAATCCAACCTCTCTTGTTCCAAGATTATTGTTACATTTTAAGTCAGGGTTCCTCAAACTTTTTAAACAGGGGGCCAGTTCACTGTCCCTCAGGCCGTTCGAGGGACGGACTGCAGGCCCTGAGATGAGTCGGCTGCTAAGCAGGACAGGCAGTAGCGGCAACAACACCTGGCAGGCCGGATAAATGTCCTAGGCGGGGTGCATGTGGCCCGCGGGCCGTAGTTTGAGGATGCCTGTTTTAAGTTATCTGAAGTTGTTTAAATTTAGGGACGTCGCCATGTAAAAGGGGGTGTTCCTGGGTTAAGAAACCTTTTCCTTGCACTTTCGAGGTATCTTTAGGGCTGGGCTCACTTACTCTGTAGTTTTCCAGTAGAGACTGAACAAGCGGCTCACGTCCTGGGAAAGGCTCTTCACTAAGATACTCTGCTCTTTCTGCTGTTCTTGATTCTTCTTTCTTAAAAGATTAAAATAAAAAATAGTTGAACATATGAAGTGATGAGATGAATATTTGGGGAAGATAAAAAGATTCAGATATAAATAATAATCTTTGTTTCTTGGGCAGCTGAGGGAAGACTTGGGCTTCCTTTTCCCGGAGCCCGCCTGGCCTTTGCTTCGAGGGTCAGACACGTGGATGAGATGGCGAGTCTTTTTCATCAGTTCTTCCACCAGCGCAGCAGAGGATAGAGTATAAATAATATTTTTGTGTAGAGCGCGCGTGTGTGTACTTTCAAAAATCACACACACGCATGTGTGGTCCCGTCTGTGTTGGGAGGTGCTTTTCTGTAGGTCATCTTGCATTTCTGCACATCTTGTGGCTTGTGGGCAGTGGAGCCGACTATCTCTGTCCTGGGCAGTCTTTTTAAGGATGTTTGTGTAGAGAACCATCTTGGATAATAGTGTCTGTAAAGCAAAAGATAGGGTTAAAAAGACAATGGCTTCCTCCAGAACAAGGGCAGTGGGGCTGGTAAAAGGCTCTGGTTTCCTGAGCCGAGGTCCCTCTCCTGTAACGCGGCACCGTGCGTGGGCAGGCACACGGCCATCTTCAGGTGGCTCTGTGGGAACCGGGGTTCAGCGAGCAGCTGCAGATGCCGATAACTCGTGTTACTTGCAGGTGAGGTGAAATCTCAGACCCTAGACAGTTCTTGATACTTTGAAATAATAATGATTGTTGAATAGAATATATTTGGAAAGATTTATTGGAACTTAACAGCCTTTGCAGTTTTTAAGATGTTCACTTAGGATATTACTTCTCCTTGCTTCCACGCAGGGCTTGTTTATAACGTCAGCCCGTACATGGAGTACCACCCGGGCGGGGAGGAGGAACTCATGAGAGCAGCGGGCTCAGACGGGACGGACCTGTTCGACCAGGTAAGGTGCTGGGAGTAACCCAAGTGTTCTGCAGAGGAGTTCTCATAGGTGTAGCAGTGTGACATTTATAAAAAGAAAGAAAATAGTGGAATAAATTTCAGATGTGTCGCGGCATTTTGAAGTGTGGGAGGATGCTCACACGTAGCAGCGCCTCCGTTTGCCGTTTAATTTTGTTATTACTGAGATGGTTTCCAATCTGTGTCTAGGACCCTGCTTCCTCTGCTGGCCCGTGTTGATCAATTCTGCTCACGTGCTGACTGGTTTGTGGGAGGCAGTGACAGCTGGAGGAAGGGCCTGGGGTCCGCTCTGAGGGGCTGGAGCACTCCAGCAAGGCCCTGGCTTCTGCTCTCTCATGAGGGGTTCTTGGGGGGGCAGCTGCCTCTGACTCCCCACACTGTGTCTGCGGGTCCCGCAGGAAGTCAGGTGGCGCTGGGTGATGAGTGAAGTCCTAGATTTTCCTGGAGTGAGAACAGAGTCCATTCTGGTATCTCAAAGGATATTTAGTCACTTTTCTCCTTATATTTACGAAAAAGCCTTTGCTCCTTATATTACGAAAAGCCTTTGCCACTTCTAGGGAAGTGGCGGAGTCTCACACACTGTTAGTGTTCTTTCTGGGTGGGGAAGCCGCATCCGCCCCTGGCTCCCCACAGCGTCCTCCGGGGAGGTCCTCACTCCATCACCTTCTCTAGCAGCTGAGACAGTGGTTGCTGCATCCCCTGGGCTGTAGTGAGGCCAGCCATGCTTAAAGTACTGACGACTTTGACTCACCACCAAAAGTAAACTGGAAACTTCAGGGGAGCTTCTCTGAAATTCTTCAACGTGAGAATTTCCTTGTGTCCAGGATTTGGGCTGTGAAGAGAAAATTGCAGGATCTCCTTGCGGTCGTATTTCTGCCCTCAGGTTTGACCCCACTCTGACCGTTTTCTGTCCGTTTTCTACACATTCGCTATTCTGGTGTGTGTTTATTCAGGAGCATAACACCGTACGCATTGTGATCTCAGTATTATTTTCGATGAGATTATTTTTCCGAGTATGCAGGATTGCACTGAATGATATGCCATGATTTTCCTTTACGGATAGTTTATAATTCGACGTCTGCATTGTTACAGTGGTTTGTTTACACAGTGCTGTGGGAAGCTTCCTGGTACCCACATCTTTGTACATGTGCGCATACCTTCTCAGGTAAATTCCTAACTCTCTGAGCACGAGAGCTGCCTGTTTTAAGGCTATCAGCATATTGAGAACATGCCCCATGGAACTTTCAGTTCAGTTCCTCCCAGTGGTGTCTGGCAGCAGACACCTGCACCTGTGCGGTGACAGACAGTGCTGGGTCTGCTCTGAGCAGCCGCTCTGCAGCCTTCCCGTCACCGCCCTGCTGACCGGCTGCATCTGCTGCTGGGTTTTTAGATGCTGTGTTTAGAGCAGCTCAGGAAGGTTAGTTTTGCTTATGACGGCAAGACCGTCCTGTGGGGATAGGGTCACGTTGCTTCTCTGTCATTTGGTCATTTGTCTTCTGTACCAGGTTCATCGCTGGGTCAATTATGAATCGATGCTGAAAGAATGCCTGGTGGGCAGGATGGCCGTTAAGCCCGTGGTGCCCAGAGGTAAGTGGCACTGGGGTGCGGTGCACGGGGGTCCGTGTCTGACTGGGTTTCCAGGCAAATCTAAATGGATCACTGCTTTCCTCGTTTTCACTGCTTTCCTCACTTCCACTTAAACATTAGACGTGTTTTGCAGGTAAAATGCGTAGTGGGGGGTCAACGTCATGGAAGTGAGAATTGACTCTTGTGTTTGGCTTTCCTTAGTCTGAGTCTGGTGTTACAGGGCAGATTCACTATAACACTTACTTAGAATTTATTTTTAAAGTTTAATTTTTTGAATAAGTAACACATTCATATAATTCAAAAATCAAAAAATACAGAACATTCTACAGTGAAACTTTCTCTTCCAGCTTCGTGTCTCCCCTTTGCCTCGAACCTTCCCACTCCTTGCCCCTCGTTACAGATGACTCCGTATTACGATTTTAAGCTTCTTTAAATTATAACCCATTTCTTCTCCTGACCTCTGAGCTTGCTCTGCACAGTGTGGGGGCATGAAGGCCATCTCTTCACTAACTTTCCTTCAAAAGAGCACTCTTTGGAAATGCTAGAGGTGGAGTTGCAATAACGAGCACTGTGCACCCCTTTTTCTAGGAGGGAACAGTAGTTGTTTCTTTTGAGTAACTCCTGACCTTCATACTAAAATTTGGGTAAATTGGTTTCTTCAAATAGTCATTCATGACTTATTCAGTGAGTTTTGCATTTTAAGATTTTATTGGCAGCATGGAAACATCACAGGTGCACCTGGGTCTGGGCCCTGGCTGATGTCTGAGTCTCAGCTTCCTGATCTGTGCAGTGAGTCATAGGTCTAAGAATTAATAAGTTAATCTTGCATAGTGAGTGTAAAGGATGATCAATAAGGATTACTTTTTTTTCCTTTTATTGCTACAAAACAAATAAGCAATATGTATATAAACAAAAACCGAGTAAGTTTGTACTTTGGTGTTTGGAAGTTCTTCTAAGCTGGGTTACTTTTGTAAACGAATCCCTTTATCTTCTTTAATGACTCTTAAGTTCACTGATTCGGTGCCAGCAAGAGAAAGGGTCCCGACCAGGTTTCTAGATGACTGACTTGAGCTCTCTGTGTATGTTGTGTGTCTTATTTCTACCATCTGGTGGGAGAGGTCGCGTGCCCTCTCTTGCTGGCCTGTGGTGTGATGGGCCACCTGCCGGCTCCTCGGGCTGCTGCTCATAGGAGACTTGAAATTACAGAAGGAGAAGGACTTTTCTGTTTCCCACCTTCTTCTCTAGCAGTGAAGGATAATCATGGTGGAATTAGTTAGGAAGAGAAGACGCCATATTTCAGGGAGAAAGGTATGTCCCTCACTAAAAAGATTCAGGTGTAAATACACTTAACAGTGGGGAAAATCTCCTCTGTCTCCATAACTCAGTTTTTGAGAGAGTTGCAGGAGGAGAGCAGTGGGGTTTTAAAGGTGATTCAGGCCATCCAGGCTAAAGTTATCTTCCTACTTGTACTTCTCATACTAAAAAAAGGACTTATTTAGCAGAATCCAGAAAGTTCTAGCAGATTAAAATCCTTTCATATCAGGCAGGAAGTAATCATATGAGGTAATTTTTTTCCCTAGAAACAAATTACCTAAGACAATTTTTCAAAATCTGTGAACCTCTTAGATGAAAACAAATTGTTTCTCGTGATAAATGAGGCTTATCAGGCCACCAGCTATGTTGTGCACTGAAAATAGAAGCAATTTACTTAAGTTACAGTGAATGTGCTGTTTGTTCTAAGATGAAGAATCTCAAATGTCACAGCAAAGACAGGTGAAACTCACGGGGAACAGGGGCCAAGCAGGACACGGTGACCCCTGCACACTGTAATGGGATTTTTATCTGGCAGTTGATAAAGCCCATTTTAGATATAATTGAAATGTTTTTTAAGTCTTACATCTTTTTAGGATATGTGTACTGTAGCGATAGCTTGTCAAGAAAAGTAAGGCTGAATTTTAGGGAGGACAAGTCTAACCTTAGCTTTGCAGCTGAGGAGCTGTAGATTTCAAAGGCCTGGACCTCTGATTTTCAGTCTTAAATGAGGAGATCAGATGATAATTTGCTGTATGTTGTTAAGACCCTTTTGAGTTTTAAAATTATTTTGGTAAAAAGAGGTAAACAAAAAGGATAGTCTTGGCCTCCGTAGTCATTTGGTGAGTGAAAATTAGAACATAAAAAATTGGAAAGCTTTGTCTTCAAGTGCATTCGTTTCTTTCTCTATAAAATGAAGTGATGACAACTTAAGGGTTTTCCTTCATTTTGACTCCGTGGGTGTTTTGTGTTAGCTTACCGTTCTTTTTTTGTTTTAAGCTCTGACAGCTTTGCTGAGGGCTTTATTTTGATTACAGTGGTATAGCACTTGTGGTTAGTAAGGTGTAATGCACAAGGGCTGTCCGGAAAGTATCCAGCATGCATGTGTCTGTTTCTCGTATTACGTGGCTGGATACTTCCCAGGCAGCTTTGTAGCTTTGTGAGTTGTCTGCCATCCTGAAGGAAAATACTCGTTAATTTTTTTCTGGGTTGTAATTGTAATAATTGCATTAAGAGAGAGTCTGTCTTGGAGATGGCTTGTGTTTCATTTATAAAGTGTAACCTAATAAATTCTGGTTAGTTAGACTAATTTAGAATATGATAACCTGGATAAAGCTCAGGGTTTATGTGTTCTCTAAGGAAATTAAACAGAAGGTTAGAGAAAAGTGAACAAAGTAATAGAAAAAAGCCGAGTGAAGTAGGGTGCAAAAATCTGGAGAAACAGCTCAGCAATCTTTGAGGTGGGCCTTGCATATTTCAAACAGAAGCCAGACGTCAGTCTCCCCCCAGCCCTGAGCAGGAGGTCTCTCAGGAGAGAAGGGCTGCCTCTGATCAGCAGCGCGGCTGACGCTCTCTTTGGCATGTATAGTAT
This sequence comes from Otolemur garnettii, assembly GCF_000181295.1. Taxonomy (NCBI): domain Eukaryota; kingdom Metazoa; phylum Chordata; class Mammalia; order Primates; family Galagidae; genus Otolemur; species Otolemur garnettii. The sequence continues at coordinate 1,546,704 of NW_003852600.1, read as the reverse complement.
ATTCTTACCTGACTTTTTTTTCTGAATCACTGTACAGACTGTCGTGAGGAAAAGAAAATCTTAAATGGTAAGTCATATAAATTTATAATAAAAAAAGAATCATACTCACATGCTTATGTACAGTATTGCTTCACAGAGTTTCTGAGTGTTTAGATTTTGATATGAAAGATGTCTGTACGAGCTCAGACTTAGAGGATTTGAGAGCAGTCCGCAGGCCCTGTTCCAGCTGTTACCCTTGCAGAAGCCCCTGCTGCGACCCCTGAGCACTTCGTCTGCCCTCAGCTTGGGCACTGGTTGGGGTGAGCTCCATCCTCAGGCACAACTCTGTGCAGGTCTCTTTTCCTGGGTGTGGGAGCTCACTCCCGGGTCTGCCCGCCACTGACTGATCTCTCTGAGTCCAGCGGGGCTGGCTTCCCTGCCATTCAGGACTACCCGCAGCCGTGATAGACATGTGCCCACCTCCCCCAACAGAAGTTCAGTGAACTATATTTATGCACATTTAGAAATAGTTTTTTTCTCTCTCTTTTTGCAAATGAAAGTCATGGAAGGCACTTGACAAGTTAGATTGGCACATAAGCTGCCTGCTCTTTTAGCCAGAGCAAAGTCCATCTCATAGACTAATTGGTGGGAATTTTCTTTCCTACCACACTAGGTTTCCAGAACCTTTACTTTTCTGTTGCCCTCCTTGGATGCACTGCATTAAACTAATGTCTCAGCTGACGTGGCTTGAGAGTGGAATACAGCATTCCACAGGGGCAGCCGGCTTCCTGTTCCCTGTTGTGACCCGGCCTCATGGGACTGGAGTGTATCTCTCTATATTCTTACTAACTGCCCCTCACATTTGGCTCATTTAAGTGTATGGGACGTCTGTGTGTTTGCAAATAGAATCTGTCTGCCCTTGATGTCATTACTCCTGCAGCTGTGTAAAATCCTGAAGGGGTGGTACTTCACACTCCACTGCAGGCCCAGTCCCTCCGATGGTGCCGGTCAGTCAGCATGTGAGAGGGAAATGCTCTGGCCACCTCCCCTTACCCACTCCTCAGCCACCTCAGCCACAATTTGGATATTATACAAGGCTTCTTAGTTTGTCTTTTGCAAATGTTGAAATCAAGGCACATTCTACTCCATGTGACATTAGTCTAACAAGTGGTATCTTTAAGGTGCTGGGCAGTTTCTAGAACAACTGGAAGTACTCTCATTTGATTTCTCATGGAATTGCAGGGCAGAGTTCATTGCTAGTTTTCAGTGCTTGTCAAATAATTTAGTAAGATTATATTTTCTTGTTTTTGGTATTTCAGAAAAAAAAATTAATTCTTGTGGTCCTGTCTTTTGTTATACCTGTAGTTTTATAGTAGGGCCCACTACTGGTTAGTTCACAACTGCAGAATGTTGTCAGATTTTATTGTCACATCTCCGAGGCTTCCTTTGTTTATTTGGAAATTAAGCATGTTCTTCAGAGTTGTGTAGGAAGAGCTGGAAGCTGGGTGAGTGTGGCCTCTGCTCAGGGCTCACCGTGGCCACTCAGAGGGGCACGCCTGTTATACTCTGTGCTTGCCCTCTATGCTCAGGGCTCACCGTGGCCGTTCAGAGGGGCACGCCTGTTATACTCTGTGCTTGCCCTCTATGCTCAGGGCTCACCGTGGCCG
>NW_003852600.1:1539599-1544911 GCF_000181295.1 Otolemur garnettii | reverse complement strand
TTGCCCTCTATGCTCAGGGCTCACCGTGGCCGTTCAGAGGGGCACGCCTGTTATACTCTGTGCTTGCCCTCTATGCTCAGGGCTCACCGTGGCCGCTCAGAGGGGCACGCCTGTTCATACTGTGTGCTTGCCCTCGAGTGTGTCTTTGAACAGAAGAGTCTGTGGCTAAAAAGAATCTTGAAAACCTCCAAACTAGCTCGTTTTAAAGGTGTATCCCAATTCTGACTTTATGTAAAATATGGTGATTTCTAATTTGAGAACTACAGTCCTCACCAGAGACTAACAATTAATTTTTTTCCTACGTAGTTTGAAAAATAGTCAACGTGATTGACGGGATGGTTTTCAGAAGTCATTTAGCAGTAGTGCTCCTTTTTTTTTTTTTAACCAAACTAAATCTTTCAGATGTTTGCAGAATCTTGAGTTCTCCCATACCAAGTTTTTTGTAATGATCTGAGGACTACGGCTTTAGTGAGCTTGTGAAGTTCTGTGTTGGTGCAGCCCAACACAAAGCAGAGTGGAAAGGGCCCTGTGCTGGTGAGGCCATGGAGCAGCCACAACTCTCGACTGAGGGAGACCTGTGAATTAGTGCAGCCAGTTTAGAAAGCTGTTCAGTAGTATCTGCTAAAGCTAAACATACGCGTGCCCCTATATGCCCACCAGATGTGTGAAATGCATCCTCTAAGAACATAACGTGCATTAGAATGTTTATAATAGCACTGTGCATACCAGCTCTAAGCTGGAAACCCAAATGCTCACACTCCGGGAGAGTGAGTAGATCACAGCACGTTCGTACAGTGTGATTAATACTTCCTAGTAATAAAAAAGATCCGTCTATTGATGCTCCCTCAGCATAGAGGAAATCTCAGGGAGCCCTGGTGTGATTTGCTGCTTAGTATCAGTCACGCTCATCTGACAGACACATAATGCCCGTAACGTTAGACATAAAGCCAGAGCAAAAGAGAGCACGTCATGGGTTTTGCTTATATGAAGATCAGGCGTGCGAAAACTTAACATGGGGTTCATAGTCAGAGTAACGTTCCCCTTGTGGGGAGGGGGCCTGGAGGGGGTGTGAGGAGAGTGCTGGCATACAAGGGCATGTTTCACTGTGTGAGAATGTGTGGAGTAGTACCCTTACGATGTGCTTTTTGTGTATGTATTTAACATTGCAATAAGAAATTAAATGCAAAGATGAAGTTTTAAACGCTGCATGGGTGAAGCTGTTCTGCCTGTTTTCTTTGTGAAGGCCTGGTGTCCAGGAGCCAGGCTGCGGACGCGCCTGCCACGGAAGGGCCTAGGCCTCCAAGGTACGCACCTGCTTATGTTCTAAAGCTCAGTTAGTTCCACACAGAAACACACACACTTAAAAAAGGGAAGTAGCTCTGGGTTTAATTTATTGTTTTCTGTCAATCATGCTTCTTTGACACAGGAGCTGTAGTGCCTTATTTATTGGACAGTGTCAGAGAATGAGCTAATCCACAAATGTGAATTTTAAATACAACTGAAATTTGATTTGATCCTTTTTTTTTTTTCTTGGTAGTTTTTGGCCAGGGCTGGGCTTGAACCCACCACCTCCAGTATATGGGGTCAGTGCCCTACTCCTTTGAGCCACAGGTGCTGCCCTGAAATTTGATCCTTTTTAAAAATTATTAAAAAGTATTTTTTGGTCATAAAAATATATTAACAGTAGAAAACAGAAAGAAACAGAAAAGATAAAATCAGTTGTAATCTCACCAACACAGATACACACTTGGAACATTTACCCCTTCGAGTTTGATTCGTATGATACCAACTTCTGTATTACTCTGTTTTCATAATACAGTAGAACCTCCATCGTTACCACCTCCCTTCACTGACCACTTCGTTAGGTTGACCTAATTTCCACAAACCAGATGTGCCCCACGTGAGCACGTCAGCACAGGAGGCCTCGCTGCTCAGCGGGCTGCCTGTGTGCCGGCTGGCGGGTTTGTTACCGTCCCGGGTGGTCGGCTCCCGTGGGCTCTGCCGTGCTGTCGCTGGGATGGGTGAAGGTGATGAGCAAACACATTTCTTTATGCTCCTTAACAAAAACACATTGTTTTGTTACTCTGATAAAAGAAGATTTTAGTAAGGAAGTGTTTAATCTTTATAGAAAGTATCTTGTTATAAGGATATTTTGTTTTTATGTAAGTGGAAATACACAAAAATATAGATATTTGACATTTGGAAATAATTGTCATATAATGAACTTAACATGGTAAGACCACTATTATTTAGAAAAATGTTTAATCTAGAGAAATCTTTTTCTCACTGTAAATTTTAAGCATTATATGTTAACATGCATGAGTACAGATAGGATTATTCACTCATTTCTTAATATTTTACAGTTATGACTGGTTCCAAACAGACTCTTCAGTGACGATTGCCATATATACTAAACAGAAGGTAGGCACGTCTTTAACCGTTCCTGTGGTTCATATTGCAAGGGTACATGTCAATCTATTAAGTATAGCGTATAAAATGTCTTAACACAATAATTAAATAAACGAGGTGAGAGCTGTGTTAACCAGTTTGATGTAAGCAGTCTGGCTCCAGAGATGTGTTCTTAATAATCATGGCTGTAGTTTCTTAAAAACTAGACTAGGAAGGATCCTATGTACTTTTCTGTGATTTATTTCTTTTTTAAAGTATGGATAACAAAAGTGCATCCTGGATACCTTCCCAAGAACAGATTTCCTGAACACGTGTTGGGGTTGGAGAGCCTGCTTGCTGTGGTCAGTGTATTTAAATCACTGCACAACCAGGGGGCAGCAGCTGGGGCTCGGATGCCCTTTGAAGCTAAAGTCAGGGAGACGGTTCATTCACTAAGTATTTATGTGAGGCCTGCCTTCACGTCAGAGATGTGGTGGTAGGCGGGATGCAGAGACCTGGCTTTCACAGGGCTGACGGTCCCGCTGGGAATTCAGTCCACAAATGAGCAGACAGCTCACAACATGTCCAAACACATCCTTCAGCCACTGTGAGGTTCCTGTACTCTGAAGAACCATGTAGCTGGGAACTTTTAAGAATTTCTACCACTTCCATAGTAGCAGAATCATCTTCAACCAGCAGGTCCCTCTGACTCTTGCAGCATGATCTGGCCATTTCAGAGTGACTGCCTCTGCCCAGCACAGCCCAGAGGACCCAAGGCGCTGCTGGTCTCCCTACCCACCCTTGCTGCTGTCCTCTTGTGCAGTCTGAGACCAGGAGCTCCTACTGATGATCCCGTGTTTCCCTGAAAATAAGACCTACCCAAAAAATAAGCCTGAGCAGGATTCCTATGCATTTGTTAAATATAAGCCCTACCCAGATACTAAGACCTAGTGATGGGCGTGGATATGTAGCATATCTGCGTAACCACGCCCTACATTTCTACGTGGAGCAGTAAGGAAGACTGGAATATCCTTTATCTGCCACAGCTCCTTCCTCCAAGCTGTTCGCACTTGGCATGGGTGCACGTGTGGTAGCCAGGGTCGCAGGCATCCTATTGCGCACATACAGATGGCTAGGGGAAAAAAGTCCACGCATCATTAGCGCCAGCCCCACCAAGGTTGGCTCCCCCGTCAGGTTCCAGAAGAGGATGACTTAACTGTATTTGAATAAATGTAGGTTGTTGTATTATACTTAATAAAAATAATATATCCCCTGAAAATAAGCGCTAGTATGTCTTCTTAAGAAAAAATAAATATAAGACAGTGTCTTATTTGGGGGGAATCACGGTATCCATGAAGCATAGAGGAGGGGCGGCTAAGGGAAGGGGGACGATTTCCACAGGAATAGAAAGTTCAGTGTATGGCACAGATGACAGAAAGCAAGAAACTTCACAGCAAGGCTGTGTAGAAGTTAGAGACATTCAAAAAGTATTAGCGAATTGACTTTTTTGATAAGCTGAGGCTGAGAGGCTGTGTAACTAGCATCACACTCTAGTGTGAAGATTAAAATGAATATCTAAGTATATCCTGGATATCTAGAATCTGGTCTGATAGGAATTTTTTCCTGCATTGCTTATTCAACAAGCACTTAGTGGACACCTTTTACTTGCCAAGCAGCCTTATAAAGACAGTCCCTTAAGCTTAGAGACTAGTGTGTAAAATAGTGACTAAAGAGAGACTGGTGTGGAGAAATTAAAATTGTGATCTGTGCTTTGAAGAAGAATTGGATTAAGTGAAAGAAAAAAACAGTAGTAAAATTTATTTAACATGGGGATTCAGTAAAGAATCTGCATATGAACTTCCGTGGGTCACCTTAGAAATATAGCTGTAGATATTTGGGGAAAAGTTTTGCTTTCTAATCTTTCTGTTTTTGCTTTCTGTTTAAGGATATCAGTTTAGACTCAATAATAATTGATAATCAGGATGATTCCTTCAGAGCGGAAACAATTATCCAGGATTATTCGTATCTTATACATATAAGTGAGTACTTTATTTTTATTAATAGAAACCGCTCCAGTCTCAGGTCTGGATAAGTTGGTCTACAGTCAAGGTCACTATAATATTTTATATACTGTTGTCATTTTAATTTGTCATTTTTGATCATTTTTTCCCCTGTTATTTCTTTATACTAAAAAAATTGTATAGTAAATAGCAATCTGACCTCACGTTTCCAAGTGTAAGTGGTCGGATGCGGTCAAGGTCAGTAACAGCATGTCTGTGGGTCACGTGCTCCTGCTGAGCACCGTCCGTCCCGCCCGGTCGTGTCGCCGGCCTGTTACTCCCAGCTCTGCTGAGAGCCGCTGGACTGCAGATCTGTGCTGTGCCCCTGGGCTGCCTGTCCCTTCATGGCTACAGACCACTTTGTATTGTTTGGTCGGGATAAGTGGAGAAGGTGGGGAAAACTGAGGGACCCCTACCCACACCAGGATATAGATGAAAAAACAGAAGTTCCATAGTCAAAAATAAGAAATTCTTAGTTGCCACTATCACATTGGAAGGACTGAAGTAATGCAAATTATAAGTTCCAGGTAACCATACGAACACAGTGAGATTTAGCGTAGACTAAATATTTGTAAAAATATTCCTTGCTTCTCCCTCTTCTAGAATCTAAGTTCCTTAAGGGAAGAGATTTTTCTTTGTCATTAATTGTGTCTGTAATATCTAGAAAAGTGCCTTTGGCACATACATGCTCAAGTTTTTTTTTCATCTTTAGAGAACAGTAAGAAAAGAAAAACAAAGCTAAGTCCAGGGTTGGCCTTTGTACACACCTGCATGGATATACACATAGACATGTGCACATGCACACACTCACACATACACACACAGACACTTGTGCACATGCACACACTCACACATACACACACA
>NW_003852600.1:1536580-1539146 GCF_000181295.1 Otolemur garnettii | reverse complement strand
ATTTACTGTTCAGTTCATAGGGAGGGAAATTGAAGAATTAAAGAAACACATGTTTAAATAACGCGATTCTCCATTCTGATTGTGTGCAGTTTCTTTCCTTTGGTCTCTCAGAATGTGTTTTCCTTGTGTTGAGGGGTTTGAAATAATGTGTAAGAACATTTAATCTTATGTCGTATAAACGATAAACTGTGTATGGGTTGAAGCTGGATTTTTAACTAAATTCATTTTTCTATCCCAGGGCTAAGCCACGAAGTTCAGGAAGATGTTTCTGGTAAGCTTCCAAAAAACAAAATTATGTGTGTGCCTGCCTACACACACATACAAAAGGAAAGTCAGCATTTGTCTCATTTCATATGTTTATTTTCATGGTGCACATAACCGTGTGATATGTATATATTAATTATTAAATATTCTCCTCCCTCTTTTCCCTTTGTTCCTTTCATTGCTTTACCCTTTCTTATTTTCTCCTTAAAAAAAAACCTTGTATCCTTTCCATTCTTCCTTCCTTCCCTCCTGAGCTTTGACCTGCTCCTGACACGCAGGTAATGAAATACTAGACTCGGAGGTGACTTTTCCTTACTGTACACAGTTGAGATTGTCTGACGCTGCCAGGACCCTCTGAGCTGTGCGCACTGCTGCCTGCAGCGTGTGGTGTTGGAGTCACACACTGTCCAGCAGCAGGAGAGCTCGTGCTGGCTTGGTGACGGCACAGGACTCGGGGGTGGGGGTGGGGGGGCACCGTCAGGGCACAGGACCTGCCAGTGTCTCCCTTTCCCGTACGTCATAGTGTAGATAGAAATTGTAAGTTGCATAAATTGTTGAATTATATAAAATAATCTTTGAAGTTAAGGACCATGGTTTTGTTTTGGTTAAACTTTAATTGGTGCTCATTGAATTGAATTCATCTCTTAAGAAGTTGTAAATTATTGAGTTCCATGTTTGCAGTGAGGGAGAGTAACTGTGTTTTTTGTCTTTCAAAACATGTTCAATTTATAAAATTTATATCAGTATATAAAAGTCTATTTTATTAGACTCTGTATTCTGAACTATTTTAATCATTTAAAAAATAAAAAGATAATCTAAAAGGCTTCTAATTAAAGGTTCACACTTACTTTATTAATTCACTCTGCATTTAGGAGGCCCTCATCCCCCTGAGGCTGTCCTTGTGTTTATTTGGCTCGGGGTTGGGCCACTGAGTTTACTCATAAAAACCCCTTAGATTCCAGCTAAGAACTGTTAAAAGGGAGTAAATTAAATTTGCATTTGACTGAATTTTATACCTCAGCCCATTTTTTTAATCCGTGTTAATTTGTTGCTATAAGCATATTTGAATTTTTTTGAAAACTAGCAATGTATATTACTTTAGCCCTTGATAAATTAGTTTGAAAGAAGTTGATCTGAATCTAAAATAACTTAAACTGTATTTAATGCCACGTAAGGCATAAACAGTTATGATGAGTGTATGAACAAGGTCTTACTTATCCCATTCATGCTCAGTGTCATTCATACCAGGCTCAGACATTTAGGCTATTTGAGAAATAATGATTTTTAAATAAAATGTAAATCCAAGTGAAATTTATCTTATTTTCAGCAAGGATTGTTGAGAATGTGGGAAAAATAGAGATTGTCCTGAAGAAAAAAGAGAATACTTCTTGGAAATGTCTTGGTCATCCCCTGGAGAATCATAATTCATTTATTCCAAGAAAAGATGTGGGTATGTGCTATTATTTTATTATGCTAATTCATGTTCACACAATTGTATGTTACATAATTGTGCCAGAGTTTGGAAAGCTGCTTTGGCACGAGCTGAAGGGTCCTCATATCTAGAAGGTCTGAAAGGAACCAGAGCTCCTTGGTCTCTTGTCCATCGTCTTTTTTTGGTAGAAGTTAATTTCAGACTCTGCTGTTTAATGCTCAGATAACAGTCAGCAGGTACTGACAGTTTGGGTGGAGAAGCCGCTGTTGCTAAGACTGTTGACCAGCCGTTCACTCCTCGGGCCGTCTCTTAGGAGAGATGCGAAAACAGTTCTCAGTTTGTGCCCTGTACGCACATAGGGCTTTTTTTCCTATTATAGAAAGCATAAGTAAACCAGTTTCTCAGTTTACTCCTAAAGGATGATGCCATTCATTTCCTTCTGTTTCTTTAGCTTTTTTTTAAGTCTCTAAGATATAGAGAAAAGGGTGCATGTTATCAGTGCTCTGCTTAATGAAATTTCACGAAGTGGACACGTCCTGACGTTCTGCTTGTTTTCAGCAGATTGGTCCTCAGCCTGCAACCAGGTTCATGCTCTGAGCTCACCACAGGCTCACGCTCTGAGCTCACCGCTGCGGCTGGGCTCACGCTCTGAGCTCACCCCTGTGGCCGGGCCCACGCTCTGAGCTCACCCCTGTGGCCGGGCCCACGCTCTGAGCTCACCCCTGTGGCCGGGCCCACGCTCTGAGCTCACCCCTGTGGCCGGGCTCACGCTCTGAGCTCACCCCGGGCTCACTCTCTGAGTTCACCCCTGCAGCCGGGCTCACGCTCTGAGCTCACCCCTGCGGCCGGGCTCACGCTCTGAGCTCACCC
>NW_003852600.1:1534348-1535424 GCF_000181295.1 Otolemur garnettii | reverse complement strand
AATGCTTTCTTGGAACGTCTGCTGACCCTTGATGACCCGCTCCCCTCTCAGGGTGGGATTCCAAAAGCTGGTGGAAACCATGTGTGTGTGTGTGGCTGGGCACCAGTACACTTCCTATGTGGCTGGGCTGTTTCTCAGAGAAGTTCAGTAACTGTTTTCTCAGGGTCTAAAGGGAGCAGTGTCCTCCTTGAACCCAGAGTCTCAGCAGCCGTGTGGGGAAGGAGGCTGAGGAGTCTAAATGTCACTTAATTTCTTTCCTTTCTTCCTTCTGTTCTCTTCCTAGAATACTGCATTAGCTGGCAGGGCTGCCCGGCAGACCGTATGGCCTGGGGCTTGACAGCAGAAACCGTTTGCTCGCAGTTCTGAAGGCTGGAAGTCCTGGTCAGGCATCAGCAGGGTTGGTGTCTTCTGAAGTCTCAGCTACCTTTGAGAGACCCATCTCTGTGCACAGCCATGTTCTAAGATGCTGAGAGTTACAACCTCACCGTGTGAATTTGGGGAGGAGACCCAATCCAGAGACCTTTGGTTTTACCTTTCTGGAGCGCTGATTTCTGATACGTGGTTCATGGTGTGGCTGCACTAGGTGGGGAGGATTGAGGGCCGGGGGATGTCCAAGCTCCTTGACTGAACTTACATCTGGAGCAGGTTTAGCTCCAGTGTGACTGATGGCAGCGGTACCTGATCCCGCCAGTTTCTGGGTGTCACAGGCACCCAGAGTTGGTCTGGGTAGTGTGAGAGTAGTGTGAGTTGGTCTGTGGCTTTCCACACCTGCAGCTTAGGACTCTCTTTGTCGGGTCTGCTGGTCAGTGGCCAGTCATTGCTGCCTTGTGGGCTCCAAGTTTATCGCTTTTGTCTCTGATTCCATTCTTTATGCCTGTGGCTTGTACCTTATAAAGTAACAAACCACACATAGCTTCTTTGCTGTTACTTTAGGGGATTCAGAGGAACTAAGTGCACGTATTTCCTTTATCATCTTTAAATATTTAAAATTATTATAAATACTTGGAATTGTTGCATGAGATAGAGAAAGCCAAACTTTTTCCTCCTTTCACCACTCAACACAGAACTCAGCTGGT
>NW_003852600.1:1504611-1517248 GCF_000181295.1 Otolemur garnettii | reverse complement strand
TGTGAGGCGCGTGGCCTCTCCCCGCCTTGTTCCCTCTCTGACAGTGGCTGTGAGGTGCGTGGCCTCTCCCTGCCTTGTTCCATCTCTGACAGTGGCTGTGAGGTGCGTGGCCTCTCACTGCCTTGTTCCATCTCTGACAGTGGCCGTGAGATGCGTGGCCTCTCCCCGCCTTGTTCCGTCTCTGACAGTGGCTGTGAGGCTCGTGGCTTCTCACTGTTGTATTCCTTTTTCTGTCCATGTGGCCTGCATGTGAAATCTGGGCAAACACACTATAGACAGGGAAGTCTGTTACTGAATTAAAGTTATTTACTGTACTAAGAAAACAGTGGGATTAGTTTGAAAACTTAGAATTCAAGTCATGTGAGCTCTGGAGTATCCATAATTTTACTCATGTACAGATGTGTACATGAGTGGTTAATAGACGAGAAATTAACTGGAAACTTTATCAAAATTAGTGAAAAACAATAACAAAATACATGCAGTCATGTAATATTTTAAGAGGTGTATATTACAATAACTCAAATGTCGTTTCTTTAGTACTATATATAGGAAGGTATTCTGATGACTTCATGCGTTTGTGTTATTTTATCAGTCACAATTTTGAAACATTTGTGAGTTGCTTGAGAATAGTTTGTTTCCAAGTATTCTGAACATCACCCCTGGAGTCAGGGCTGTGCTCCTCGAGATCAGTGTTGTGGAGCAAGCAGACGCCTCGGGGCTGGGTGCGCCGGCCTGCCCTGTGAGCCCCGGCCAGTTCTGATGGGATTCTCCCATAGAGCTGAAAAGCTGCAGGTGTGTCTCTTTCTTTGTGGTCATACCTAGATGTTTATGCTGTGACTTAAATATTGTAGATGTTGGTGTGTTTGTGTTATTCCTTTTTCATAGGTTGCATCTGAGCTGCGTAGTCCCACCAGTTGGTTTAGGAAGTTCTTACTGGAATAAATGAGAAAAAGTAGATTGTGCATTAGGAGATCAGTAAAGTGGTATTTAGGTAATTGAAAATAGTAAGGAATGCTAAGGACAAGTGTTTTGACTGGAACAGAGAGTCATTTTATAAAGTTCATTTTTCAAGTTACAGAAGAGTCTCTAAGTCTCAATAGATATGTCGGGAAGCAAAGTGAACAGATAAATGTTGATGAATTCCTAAAATGCACAGAGTTTCCGTGGGGTGAAGCTTCTCGGAGAGCGGCAGCTGGGTTGCTCTCTCCAGGGGTCCGTGGCTGCTGCTTACTAACTGGTGGGTCACGTTCTAGGTCTGCACTACAGAGAGTGCCAGTTAATCTCCAAGGAAGACGTTACTCACGACACAAAGCTGTTCTGCTTGAAGCTGCCGCCAAGCAGTCACCTTCAGACGCCCGTCGGGCAGCACGTTTACCTCAAGCTGACTGTTACAGGTACGCCAGACGGAGGCTTTGGGAAACACTGTCTCCATTTATGAGCAGCTGGAAGTCAGTGCTAATCTCTGCAGGGAACAACCACCTAAGAAATTAATTAGTGTTTCCAGGCAGCTAGCTCAGTACAGCCAGAATCTCGGTTTGTGGACGCTGTGTTTCCTACATGTTAGAACTAAAGCTGTGCCCCGTCAGTGTACAGAACAAAGAAATTGCCGCTCATTGGAGAGTGGTTGCCCTGGTATTGTGCTATGTTACTGACAGAACTCGACCTGTCAGGGCCAGGGAGCCCACGGACGGGCCTCTGTGGAGACAGCTGCCGAGGCTCGGAGGAGTGCCTCTTACAGCTGGTTGTTTACATTATGGGTAAAGTATTGATTTGTTAAAATTATTTCAGCACATACAAGCTTGGGGTGCATATACCTACATAGATAAGTATATTTTGTATGTATACAGACACATATACCACGTTTATATGTGGAACATGGTGTACAGTTAGAATTATATATGTATTAGGTATATAGTTTTAAATAGGGATAGCATAAAATTTATGTTTTACCCTTATTAAGAGCTTTTTGATTTTTAGAGTGTCTTGGTTGTGACTTTTTTCTAGGTGCAGAAATAGTGAAGCCATACACACCTGTGTCTGACTCCTTATTCTCAGAGTTCAAAGAACCAGTTCTTCCCAACAAGCAGTACATGTACTTTCTGATCAAAATCTACCCTGCTGGCCTCTTCACACCAGAGCTTGACCATCTTCAGATTGGTTAGTATCTTACATTGTCTAACCTCAGTCGTGCCCTAGATTGGACCAAGCTGCCCTCCACACACCTGCATGTGGGCCCTGCCTAGTGTCCCGAGGGCAGCGTGATGCAGTCACCTCCCCTCTCTCACCCGCCTGTCCCTGCTCCGTCCCACCTGTCTTCACCATCTGCAGCATCCCTGCTCATCCTCACTGACCTGGAAACTCGAGTCCCCCTTGTCTTCCCGCTTTCTCTCCCCAGTGCATCTGGCCTCCAGGTTCCTCGGGGTCCTCCTCTCAGCGACTTTCCAGTCTGTGCTCCCGTCTCCTCTGCTGCCCTCTTATGGAAGGCTCCGTCCTTTCTTTCTCGGCCTCTCACTGGCGCCTCTCAGTTGACACTAACTGGCATCTTTCTCTGTATATCTGCATTTTCCAACTCTTTCTCCAAACTGCCCTGAGAATAGATTCAGTCGTGTTGCTCTATGGATTTGAAACCTCTGCTGGGTCCCTGTCACCTCCTCTGTGTGGGCTGCGCAGACTGTCAGTCTCTCCAGCTTCATCTGCAGCTGTGCAGACGTACACTGTTCTGCACACGGCTCCCTAGTTCATCATCCTCACTCGCTGGTGCGTGTGGTCACCTCGTACAGGACACCATCAGCCCTCTTCCTGACAAGGGCCTTTAAAAAAAAAATCTGAACAAAATATCGTTTCCTTTCTGAAGGAACTCCCAGTAGCTAACGCTTGTTCTTAGCCCTGCTGTATTAATAAATACATTCATTCTTCTTTATAAGACTCCAAGGGCAAAAGTTGTGTTGTCTGCACTGCCTGGCGAGGCAGTCGGCGGGTCACAGCCATCAGCCCCTGTGCTCTAAGGATGGACAAGGAGCTGCGGGAGGCCCCGTCCGGCTGCAGAGCCTCTCCTCACTCCTGCCCCTTTCTCTGCATCCTTCTCATGCTTTTTAGCTAATGGCCAAAGCGTCCTTCCTCTCTCTAAGGCAGCATTAGCAGTGCACAGAGGTAACAGTGAAGTGGATCACTAAAATTTGAAAATAAAGAAAATTGTTACTTTCTAAAAGTTAAACTGAGGAATTTACATAGTGGATGTGCTCAGTCATCTTTGGTTGCATAAACCAAAATATTATATACAATGTGAACCTGAAGCATTTTGAACACCTACAAATGCAGTGACGGTGACTGTCGCCCTGGGAAGGAGCATGACCCGTGACTGCAGAATAGGTATCATGAGCTCCGTGTGGAGACATTGTGAACATAGGTGGGTAGAGAGCGCCAGAGCACGGAGAAGGAGAGCCCAAAGTAAGACAAGGGGGGTTTCTTCAGTGTAACAGAGAGAAATTTTATTTAAGAAGAAAGAGAAAGTTTAGGGAATTTCCAAAGAGAGTCAGAAGTGGGTCCCTCTCATGAAGGAGAAGAGGGGAGGGAGGGGGTTGGAGGAGAGAGAGAAAGAGCAAGAGCAAGGTGAAGTTTTAGTATTATTTTACCTTCATTCAGGCGAGTGAGACATGGCACAGATACTGTGCCCCTGCGGGGGCTGTGCACCTTCAGGGCGGCGGCAGCTCCGGCAGCCTCATCCCGGCCTGAGTGAGGGACCCAGGCAGTTATCCCACATCTCTACCCATGGTCCTCAGGCAACTTTCACGTGGCTAATTTGGCCTTTCAAGTGTTGTGTTGCCAGAAATAAGGTGCCTGGACGGGACACGTAGCGTACAGGTCTCCAGGCACGTGTGACCCCAGCAGAGGGTCCCCCGCCCTCCTGGCATGTGCACCCGAGCCTCTCCTGAGTTTGGGTGGCGTCGTCCCCCTGCCTGGCTCTAGTCAGTCTGTAACATTGAAAGGACTGAACTGTGGCTAAGAGGTGCCGAGTTAGTACCATCCTGTAAGGCTTCTTTAGTAACCAGCTGTCTTCTCTGGGTTTTTCCCAAGGACATTCTAATCCTATGATCCCTTTCAAACTATAACAAGGAGTTTTATTACTTTCAAATACTTTATTCATCAGTTACTACAAGATTCTTACTCTCCTAAAATGGAAAACAAAGGCTAAATGGGAACATCCAACATTTTAAAATAAACTATTAATAGAGGGCCAGGCATGGTGGTGCACTCCTGTCAGAATCCCAGGACTTTGGGAGGCGGAGGTTCAGGGGTTCAGTTGAGCCTAGTTCAGGGTTACTTTATAACCCACCACTGCACTCCAGCCTGGGTAACAGAATAAGAACCTGTTTCTAAAAAAATAACAAGATAGAATATTTGAAATCATTTTAAAATTATGAATTCCTTTATTTTTTCATTTTTTAAATTACATTGGAAATTTCTGAATCTAGTCCTGAAAGCAGTTTTCTTACATGGGTGATGTGTGGTGATTGTACCCACTGCCCTGTGGACAGTGGGCCCTGATTTCTCAGCTGTGAGTTCTAGATGGGAAAACAGCGAGTGCAGTTGACTCCTTCTGCTCTTGCTTTGTTATACAAGTTAAACTCAAAACAGCCCTTGTTTTAATTGATAGGCCTTTTCAAAAATTTGATGGTGGATCGTCACATTTATCAGAATGAGATTTTAGGATACATTTCTGTTTGATCTCCTACTAATACTATTACTATGGTCAATAATCAAGTAGTAAATGTCTGTTCTCTGCCCTGTACCAAGCAAGGCAGGTGTAAGTGGACCTGCTTTTGAGATACTTATAATTAATTTAGAATTAAACCTGTACTGACAGTTTTCAGATAAATACTTTGCAGTAGATTGTAAATTTCAGGTGGGAACTGATGTTGTGACCCTTCCTTATGAACTTGGTTGTGATGATGTCCCCTGGACACGCTAGGGCACAGTGATCAGAATGACCGCCCCAAACCTCCTCGGTGTCACGGGCCTGGCCGGCGTCCACCCTGCTCCTCATCAGCCTTCTCCGTCCCTCTGCCGTTAGCCGCCGGGTTTCTCTGCTGGCTGCTCTGTTTTTCTGATTTAATTTATGTTTCATTGTGTAGGAGATTTTGTTCCTATAAGCAGTCCTGAGGGCAATTTTAAAATATCCAAGTTCCAAGAACTGGAAGACCTCTTTCTGTTGGCAGCAGGAACAGGCCTCACACCGATGGTTACAATCCTGAACTTCGCTTTGACTCGTGTGCGGAGCCTCAGGTAGGTCCCTCCTGCTGTCCTCTCTGCAGCTGCTGTTGAGACAGCCTCAGGCTTCCTTAACCACTTCCTGCTCGGCACCCCCCAGTGCTCCTCGCTGTGGTACTAATGTGGTTCTTAGTTTAGTTTTTTATACTTCCATTTATCTACTTGGTACTAAACATTTACCTAGTTCACTGTAGACGTTCCATTTTAAATGTAATTAGTTATTTCTGAGTCTTTTTTTTTTCTTTTAAGGAAAGTGAAGCTGATGTTCTTCAATAAAACAGAGGATGACATAATTTGGAGAAGCCAACTGGAGAAATTGGCATTTAAAGATAAAAGGTATCAAGCTGTGTTTAAATATTTAGACCTGTACAGTAAGTCTAGACCTCATCTCCTTTGTTTGGAGCTTTGAATTGATCGGGAAGCATCTCCAAAGAAAACACAAGCTAATAATTACCAAATGTGAATGAGTTAGACCCCACCCTCCTTCAGAGAAATGCCCTCTGGGGAGACCCAGGTCAGTGAGAGGCGTCCTGGGTTTCTCTGGCTGTGATGTGTGGTCTGTGTTGCCAGTTTGGTAATTCAAGATTGTCTTGTATGAAGAGAGGTAGATAAAATGAATTTGGTGAGGATGGGGTCAGCAGAATTAAGAATGGTACAGGATTTCTTAAGTATGCTGCTGTCTGTTGAGACTCTCAGGAGAGGGATTTCTTACGAGTTGTTTAGCAAGACGCTCTTCATTTTTGTTTGTTTGCGTTAACCCTTATTAATGGCCTGTAACCATGGTCCTCAGTCTACACTCTGGGAAATGCTGGTATAGACAATAGAAAAAAGTTCTAGTCAAGCTGAACTCAGTAGTAGAATGAGGCAGAAAATATAGTAAAGTAAAAATGTATTTTATGGAAAAAAAGAGTTTAGCACAGTAACTGAAATAAGAAAATAATTTAAATGAGAGTATGTCCTCCTCCTCTGAAAACATTTGAAAGCAATAGAAAGTTCAGAGCAAGTTTTTTACAAGCTGTTATACTTTTTTTTTTTTTGGTGACAGTCTCACTCTGTCACCCTTGGTAGAGTGCCTTGGCATCACAGCTCACAGCAACCTCAAATTCTTGGGTTAAGTGATTCTCTTGCCTCAGCCTTCCAAGTAGCTGGGACTACAGGTGCTGGCCACAACGCCCAGCTATTTTTTGTTACAGTTGTAGTTGTTTGGCAGGCCCGGGCCAGGTTTGAACCCACCTGCCCTGGTGTACATGGCCGGCGCCTAGCTGCTGAGCTACAAGCGCCAAGCCCAAGCTGTCATACTTTCTAAACCATTTCTGTAGTCACTAAAAGCTATTTCTAAGATTTCAGGACTTTATAAGTTGCACAAAACATCAGACGTAAATATTTGTGTTTATGATAGTCCAGTGTAGGTCTAATTCTGGGCCTGTTGAAAGTCAGAGGTAAAGCATTTAGAACTCAGGGAGTTGTCTCCGGGGCGCAGGTTCTGAGCATCAGCTGGAACCCTTAGCAAGGCCGCACTGTGGCTTCCTCCTCCTCTCCCCACTGTCTCATCCTCCTCCCTTAGTCACTTACCCTCGGCCTATCTGCTGCTGTTTACACACTGCAAACATGGACCTCAGAGGAGTCACCATATTGGGGTAACTGTATGCCAGTGGAGAGAAGGACCTGAGGAAAGGCGGGTGCTGAGATTTTAAGTCTCTTTCACACTGGCTTCCCAGGTGAAAAATCGGGAGCATTCATCAAGAAGCCTGGAGAACCAAACTCTAGTTCCCATTCTACTCTTTGCTAACGTGAAGCTTTTTCAAAACTTATTTAGTTCATTTTCACATCACGTAATGACATCTTTCCCACTCAGTCCATGGAGGAGCTGTACAAATTGGAGACAGCGATGTGAATTCTGTGGCCGCTGAAGCCACCTCAGGCGTGTGACGTCTTTCTGGAGGACGTCTATGAACGTGGGTTTCTGCCTTCCTGTTAGAGCTTCTGTTTTCCTCAGCAAACATTTAAAAGAATTTAAACAGATAGAGCTAGGCTTTTTTAAGCTAAGTTTTTAAAAAATATATTTCTGGTGGGTTTTTGACAGGTATTCTTTAAGATAGTTCCCTTATAAAGGAAATGGAATATAGAATTTTCAGAAGAAGTTGTCATTATCTTAATAAATAGACATTGTTCTTCCACTCAGATTAATTAATAAAGGAATGTGCTGGCAGCTTCTGAACATAAAGTGTTTTTAACAAAGTCAACTGTGTTTTTTGTTTTATTTTGTTTTGCTTTGGTCTACGTAATTTGGGTCAGTGGAATTGCGTAGGCTGGAGTTTTGAGGATGACGAAAGGTCTCTTTTCCCCTTCTGGGTGCCTGGCTCTCGGGCACTGACAGGTGAGCCCTGCTCTGCTCCCGTGGCGTTCCCAGGTCCGGCCTGCTCTGACCCCCTCTCTGGCCTCTCTCCTCTGTTCCTTCTTCCCTTGTCCGCTGCCCTCGCTGCCTCCTGTGCTCTCTCCCTCTCCTCCGTGACCTTCTCCTTCCTCTGGGTATGCTGTTGGCACTGCCTTCCAGCCTGCATTTACAACCCCCAAGGACTTACGGCCTTTTTGAGTGAGATCAGGCCAGGCCCTTGCTGGAAAACAAAAACTCAGTTCCAAATGACTTTGGAACATTTATCAGAAGTTTTGCATAGAGGCTTTATGTAGAAACAGACTCTAGTCTTAAAGAAGGGTTTGGATAGTACTATTCAGTTAAAACGTAACTTTTACTTACCTAAAAGGAAAGTAAAAGTTTAGATTTAATTTATGGCAATTTAATTAGTGACAGTTGTGTTTTAGTTAGCATTTAACGTTATTCACTTGTTAATGTATTAAATCACCCTATTCTACATCTGGACTCCCCCCACGTCATTTCTAGTTTTAGAAATAAAGTTCTTGATGACAAAATGTGTTGTCTCAACAGATTTCCTTGAATGATTGGATTGTGAAGATTAAAAATCTCTGAAACATTTTAGTTACAAGTGATATGCCCTGTTCTCTGTAGAGTTGGGTCTCAGCCTTCCACTTAGTCCTTTGTGGATCAAGGAACCATGATGAGGATGACACTGGGAGTGTTCTCGTTTTCATCAGGCGTGCGATGCTGTCCTCAGAGTTGATCTGGATGTTATTAGCAAATGAAATTGTCTGAAATAACATTGTACAATGGAATCTTATTAACCTTGTGACCTTGGGCAAGTAACTTGATCTGACAGAGCCTCTGATTTTCCATGTATAAAACAGACATTGGCTGGGCTCTGACCTATAATCTCAGCACTTTGGGTGGCCAAGGTGGCAGGATTGCTTGAGGCCAGGAGTTCTGAGACCAGACTGAGCAAGAGAGAGACTTTGCTACAAAAAAATACAAAGATTAGCCAGGAGTGGTGGCAGGTACCTGTGGTCCCAGCTGTTCAGGAGTCTGGGGCAGGAGGATCACTGTGAGCCCAGGAGTTTGAGGTTTCTGTGAGCTATGATGACACCACTGCACTGTAGCCACAGTGGCAACAGAGTGAAGCCCTGTCTCAAAAATAAAGTAAAATAAAAGCAAAATAATAATAAAATAAAAAATAAAACAAAACTAAATCAGACATTAACACATTGTAGAATCATTTGGGTGTGGGCTCCATGAGCTAGCGAGTGTGTTTGTGATAGACATCTGTTCAGTCATTCCGTTACTTGTTCATTCCTGAAACGTGAGTGAGCGCCGGCCGTGTGCCTGGACGAGGGGTGTGAGCACCGACTGTGTGCCTGGACGAGGGGCGTGAGCTCAGACCGTGTGCCTGGACAAGGGGCGTGAGCGCCGACCGTGTGCCTGGACGAGGGGCATGAGCTCTGACCGTGTGCCTGGACGAGGGGCGTGAGCTCGGACCGTGTGCCTGGACGAGGGGCGTGAGCTCGGACCGTGTGCCTGGACGAGGGGTGTGAGCGCTGACCGTGTGCCTGGACGAGGGGTGTGAGCGCCGACCGTGTGCCTGGATGTGGCCTGTGGCAGTGATAAGACAACATGTTGGTTTGTTTTTATTTTCTCATGCAGTTCAGGAAACGTGTCTCCTTATTTTCCTTAATTACTACACTCAATAGGATTGTAAAAATACAGGTATTTCATAAATAATTATTTGAGGTATTTGTCTTTTGATCTAGTTTTCATGTTATTAAGTATGAAATTTGAATACAAAAAAGTTAGCTTACCTGAGTTTTATCCAAATGTGTAATTCAAAGTGTCCAAGTCTAACAAAATTCTATACAATTTTTTTCTTAGAAAAAAAAATGAGAGAAAACTGAAGGCAGCTGTGCAGTGGTGGGATTAGCTGGACCCTGTTCAGAGCTGAGGCCTGGGTGAACCTCGTTCATCCACTCGGCCCAAGGAGCAGTGCCAGGAGGCTCAGCCAGCCCAGCCCCTGTCAGGAGAGTGCCAGGCTGTTGGCGGGCTCTGCTGTCGCACAGCCAGTTTTGAGGAGTTTGAAAGCATAACAAGAATTTGTCCTTCCCATTTTAAGTAGTCATTTTTGGTGGCAATTAACCTTATTTGAGTATAGCTAGTGGTACATTCTCTTTATAAACGCATTCGTTGATTCTTGCTCTATTTATAAAATGAATATGTATTTTTACAGAAGAGTACAGAAAAAGTAAAAGGAAGAAGATTGCCGTGAATCTTGTCACCTGAGAACAATTATTAACAGCATGGTCTGTCCATTAACTCACACCTTTTTGTTTTGTTTTTTATTTTGAAACTAATGTGGTCATACTGTTACATTTTTTATAACTACATTTTCTACTTACTGTATTTTGTGTATTCTGTGGATAGAATATTTTGCACATTCTATGGTTGGTTCTCAGCCTGGAGCTGCCCCACCAGCCCAGGAAGGTTTGTGCCTGGAGACATGTTTGGTTCAGTGATGCCCGGTAGGTGGAGGCCGGGGGGGGAGGGCTGCTGACCATCCCGCAATGCATGGGACGGCCTCAAAGGATTATCAGGCCCCGATATTAGTAGTGCCAGTTGGGAAACCTAAAATAGACCATGATTTTTAATAACTGCATCATATCCGGTCACATGAGTATGCCGTAGTTTATTTACCCAGTCCCTAACTGTTTGACATAGAAACCAGCACTTGCTCTGTACCTCTAACAATGTAAAAATTCTCAGAGGACTCATCAGGTGAAAGTGTTGAAGACTATTGATAGGTTTTGACAAGTAGCTTCTGAAAGATAAAAGTGCCCAGCACAGAATAGTGTACACAGCGTACTTGATACTCCCAGTGCCCTTGTTTCATAGGAATGATGGGGAGGGTGGTGTGTGGGGAGTGAGAGAAAGAAAGAAGGGATCCCAAGCCGCAGAGGAGCAGGTCACCAAGGAAGGGGTCATGCGTCCAGGGGTGCGCCTGCGGAAGCTGAGGGAGGCTGCGTCGCTTTGGACGTTCGTGTGCTCACTAACTGCATAACCTGCTTGATGTTGGGGAAATACACAGATAAGTAAGACTCTCCCTTCTTCCGGGGAGAAGTCCAAAGTGCATCAGTAACTGTAGAGTCTGCCTTGAGAGGGACAAAGGATACGCCATAGAAGTCTGGGGAGAAGACGGGGTAATTCCATCTCGTGAAGGAGGATGTCGGAGCTTCTGAGCATTTCTGTGAATGGGAAGAAATGTGGGTAGTGGGATTGCAGGAGTGAAGACAGGATGCCAGGTGTTTTCATGTTTCAGTGACAGCAGAGTCATTTTGTTGCAATAATGAGTGTATGACGGGGGAACAGTGTGACTGTAAAGCTGACCCTACACTGTGTCATCATCATGGAGAGCCTTCCCTCGCCTCTCATTTTACAGCCAAAGAAACAGGGCAGGCTAAGCCCCAATGATGACAACCTTGACTGTAATAGGTGGGCTGAGTAAAAGTCACACAAGAGACAGACACAGGGAGGCCGAGTGCTGACAGGCTCTGTAGATGGTGTCTCTGTGCCCTGGTGTTGGACTCCAGACTAGCAATGAATCAGTTTCATTTAAGGAATGAAACCCAGTGATTCCAGAGTGTGAATAAGTTGAGCGGTGCCCCTGAGCCCTTTCCCCAGGCCTGGTGCACACAGATGTGTGGCTCCCATCCAGACCTTCGCACCCTGTCTGCTCCCGGACGGCGTGTTTCTTGGAATGTGCTTCTTGAAACACTGTGTTCCCACTCGTGGCTCTATGAGTGAGTAAGTTTGGGAAGCAACATGTACCTTCTTGAAGATTTACTCTGAGTTTAGTATATTCAGAACTTTGAGATATTCTAAGGAAAAGTGTTTAATATTTTTTAACCCAGTATGTCCCCCACTTACTTGTTAGGTTAACCTGTGTTCATGGCAACTGCTAACATGTTGGAGGCATACTAGTGTTCTGTCAGATTTCATTCTGGAAAGTATTTCCATAATTATGCATATTTTACCTAATTTTAATCCCTAGTTTTGTGAGCTATATTCCCTGTGAGCAAATAGCAAGTTTTCTGGCAGTTCCAAGCATTATTCCTTAACTATAAAATCCGGTAACAGCTGGTGCCCCAAGTACCCTGAATACTAATCTGCGTGCACTGAGGAACTACTGGTGTTTTCTAAGCAAAGTCACAAGGTTGGATCTGGGATTTTAGGGGAACTGAGATGGCAGTGGCAAGCTGGGTATATGAGAGGCCAAGGCGGTGTGGTGGTGTGTTTTAGACCAGAAGTACTCGGGTGGGTCGGGAGCTGAAGCAGTGAAGACAGGCGTTTGGGGCATGTCAGGGGCACGGAGGAGATGGGCTGTGCCAGCCAGTCGACTGGAGGGGAGCAGACCAGCTGTTGTCAGAGTGCGCACTCCCACACGGGTTGAACTTGGCCAGCACGTGTAGTTCCAGGCTGCTCATCTCAGAGCAGCATCAATCTACTTCAGAGTACAATTTTGACAAACTAACTTACTTTCACTGGCTTTTCTGACCACATAGGCTTTTATCAGAAGCAGATCTCTCTCTCCCTCTCTCTATCTTTCATGATGCCTTGCATTTTATAAGTTATCTGAATTTATCTTTAAGTAACCTTTTCAAGAGTCCTAATTCTTTCTGATACTTTTAAATTGTAGAATTCCAGAATGCTTACTAATTCCCTCCTCATGTCTCTAGCAACTCAGGGTGGTAATTCTTTCAGACAGTAAGTGTCCTCTGTTCAGAAAAACCCAGGAGAGGAACTTCCCGGGAGTCATCTGTATTTTGACCTGCTATGAGAATCCTTCCTGGTCTGACTGGGTTGCTCTGTATTTTGACACATATGAGAATCCTTCCTGGTCTGACGGGGTTGCTCTGTATTTTGATCTGCTATGAGAATCCTTCCTGGTCTGACGGGGTTGCTCTGTATTTTGAC
>NW_003852600.1:1502870-1504097 GCF_000181295.1 Otolemur garnettii | reverse complement strand
CACTATGAGAATCCTTCCTGGTCTGACTGGGTTGCTCTGTATTTTGACCTGCTATGAGAATCCTTCCTGGTCTGATGGGGTTGCTCTGTATTTTGATCTGCTATGAGAATCCTTCCTGGTCTGACTGGGTTACTCTGTATTTTGACCTGCTATGAGAATCCTTCCTGGTCTAACACGGCTGCCCAGGTCCAGGTTCAGTTCTTTTCTCTTCTTGTGAAGGAGGCAGGATGGCAGCACAGTGTCCTTACAACACAGTCACTCTGCTGTTCTCCTGCCAAGTGCCTGAAATTACAGCCAAGGGACCACCATGTGAATAAATTGAAAAATGCATGAGACATTCATACCATTCATGTAAGACTCTCTGCTATTTACTACTATCCTGCAGAAAATGTGCCACTGGTTAGACATTTTTTAAGCATCTCAATAAAGGAAAATTAGCAAGAGGTACTTTCTGCAGATTACGTGGACCTTAGCATGCATGTAAACATCTTAGCAACTTTATCCCAGTGATAGGCTCTTTGGAAAGAGAGCCACAGGAGACTATTTTTATCTTATAATTCAATGGGGGAAATTTCTATCATGTATCTAAATATGTGTGTATAATTGGAAATTTGTTAAAATAGCAGGTTGCAGCTGCTTTGGGGTCCCCTTGGATAATCTGATGAAAGATTATACACATTCTTCCCAGAAAAATGCACTTTTGAATTCAGACTCCTTTTTTTAAGAGATGGAGGCTCACCCTGTCCCCCAGGCTACAGTGCAGTGGCCCGATCTTACCTCACTGCAGCCTCAAATTCTTGGCCAGAAAGGATCCTCCCGCCTCAGCCTCCCAAGTTGCTGGCACTGCAGACGTGTGGCACCCAGGCATATACTTTTATATGTGATTTCACGGATGCCCACGCATGGCTTTGCTTCTAGGTATAATTTCTATTTTTAGCCAGTATGGCTTCTTTCTACATAAATTCATGTATTTATTCAACAAGAATACTGTGTGCACATACATTGAGCCAGGCCTGGATACATCATTGGCTAAGATATACAAAGACCCCTCCTTCAGGGAGTGATAAGCCAATACTACATCCTGAACCTATCTAAAACTGTCTGAAAGTGCCAGGACGGAAAAAAATAGGTCAGTGACTGTACCCGGGGAGGCTGAGAACAGGTCAGTGAAATACCCGGGGAGGCTGAGAACAGGTCAGTGACTGTACCCGGGGAGGCTGGGAACAG
>NW_003852600.1:1501845-1502712 GCF_000181295.1 Otolemur garnettii | reverse complement strand
ATACCCGGGGAGGCTGAGAACAGGTCAGTGACTGTACCCGGGGAGGCTGGGAACAGCTCGGTGACTGTACCCGGGGAGGCTGAGAACAGGTCAGTGACTGTACCCGGGGAGGCTGAGAACAGGTCAGTGGCTGTTCCTGGGGAGGCTGAGAACAGGTCAGTGACTGTACCCGGGGAGGCTGAGAACAGTTCATGACAATACCGGGGAGGCTGGGAACAGCTCGGTGACTGTACCCGGGGAGGCTGAGAACAGGTCGGTGACTGTACCCGGGGAGGCTGGGAACAGGTCGGTGACTGTACCCGGGAGGCTGAGAACAGGTCAGTGACTGTACCCGGGGAGGCTGAGGACAGGTCAGTGACTGTTCCTGGGGAGGCTGAGGACAGGTCAGTGGCTATTCCTGGGGAGGCTGGGAACAGGTCAGTGACTGTTCCTGGGGAGGCTGAGAACAGGTCGGTGACTGTTCCTGGGGAGGCTGGGAACAGGTCGGTGACTGTACCCGGGGAGGCTGAGAACAGGTCAGTGACTGTACCCGGGGAGGCTGGGAACAGGTCAGTGACTGTACCCGGTGAGGCTGAGAACAGGTCAGTGACTGTACCCGGTGAGGCTGGGAACAGGTCAGTGACTGTACCCGGTGAGGCTGGGAACAGGTCAGTGACTGTACCCGGTGAGGCTGGGAACAGGTCAGTGACTGTACCCGGGGAGGCTGAGGACAGGTCAGTGACTGTTCCTGGGGAGGCTGGGAACAGCTTGGTGACTGTACCCGGTGAGGCTGAGAACAGGTCGGTGACTGTTCCTGGGGAGGCTGGGAACAGGTCGGTGACTGTACCCGGGGAGGCTGGGAACAGGTCGGTGACTGTACCCGGGGAG
>NW_003852600.1:1499697-1501521 GCF_000181295.1 Otolemur garnettii | reverse complement strand
AATAGGTCAGTGACTATCCCCGGGGAGGCTGCTTCTACAGGGCAGCTGAGTGTTGCTGCAGGTGCCATGGGATGCTTGAAGGTAAGAAAGGAAACCCAGTTCTGTAGGCTTTTTGAATGTAGAACCATAGACTATTACAACTGTAACAGGTTCCATGAATGGACTGGTGAGACCTCGGAGCTGGGTCTGTGTGGAGCCACCTGGGCCAGGTGCTCTTGCTGGTCCCTGTGGCTTCCTGCTGCTGGGGAGCCTGGGCTGGTGAGGGACATGGATGTGAGGACAGTGCACCAACCACATCTTGCTTTTGTTCCCATCCCTTTTCTAAGAGAAACTAAGAGTTAGATCAGGTGTCCTCAAACTACAGCCCGCAGGCCACATTTATCCGGCCTGCCGGGTATTTTTGCCACCACTGCCTGTCCTGCTTAGCAGCCGACTCGTCCCAGGGCCTGCAGTCCGGCCCTCCAATGGTCTGAGAGACAGTGAACTGGCCCTCTGTTTAAAAAGTTTGAGGACCCCTGATAGATGATGTGTAACTAGTTCCTGCTTTTCTTCAGAAAATATCTCAGTGGCTTACTGGGTCACGTAGAAATGCATTGAGTCTGAGACTGTTGACTGTGGTCAGAAGTAGTTGTGTTTGCTCAGACAGAGCAGTGCTTTGCAGAGTTCTGAATTTATTGTGGCTTTCACCAGCAGTTTATTTAGTGGTTGACCAAGCCTGCAGGACGAGACAGTCTGTGGTCACACTGTGCGATAGTTGCTGTTCTTTCTCATTTTAATTCTGTCCACTTTATCTGTTCGTTCTGTAGTATTGAGTATATCATTGTTTTGGCCACAAGGGACCCAGTGACAGCCAAAGCAGACATGGTCCCTGCTCTCATGGAATCTGTGGTCTGTCGGGGCTGGTTGACAGTAAAATAATCTCAGTGACCACATGTTCACAACCTGAAGTAAGGGCTATGAGGAAAAGGGAAAAAATTCTACAGCACATAAAACAGAGGACCCAGTCCTGTGCTTTCTGTGGAAAAGGTGCTCATGCTGAGAGCTGGAGAGGGACCAAAGGAATAGCCAAGAGAGATGGGAGCTGGACCACAAGGCAGAGAGGGGGCGAGGGGTAAATCCTGGATTCTGGATCGTGCGCAGGTGGGCTGGGCGCCATGTGCAGAGAGGACAGCGGGTGGGCTGGGAGGTTAGGACCTTGGAGGCAGCAGCAGTGAGCAGTCAGACAGGCCTTGTGGTCACACTGATCACAGGGGCTGGAAATCACTGCAGGGTTACAATGCATGTGTCACTGGTAGTGGCTCTTTACTGCAGTCTATGTGAGCAGATTATTAACAGAGACATGGCATATTCTGAAATCTGTTAGAGTTCTCTCTCTAATGAAAAATGCCAAATTACTTTCCTCATCTATAGCAAAAGCTAATTCTTAGTAAATACGGACTTAAGTGTTTTTGTTATATCTTCTAATCTATCCCAGTGGTTTTCTAACACTTGTGTCAATCTTTATACACAGTATTAAATTATTCTTCTGTAGGGGTGTTCTATTGGATTTGAAGCATGTTAATAACATGTTAATATAATAATAGGCTTTAAAAACTGTTTTTTTCCCTAGATTTGATGTTGAATTTGTTCTCTCAGCACCTACTTCTGAATGGACTGGCAAGCAGGGACACATTTCACCAGCTCTTCTTTCTGAATTTTTGAAAAGAAATTTAGATGAATCCAAAGTCTTCATCTGCATTTGTGGGCCAACACCATTTACAGAGCAGGGAGTGAGGTGAGCAGGGGTGTGGTGGGAGACAGGGCAGGGAGTGAGGCGAGCAGGGG
>NW_003852600.1:1495524-1498677 GCF_000181295.1 Otolemur garnettii | reverse complement strand
GCTCACAGAGATGTGTCACTGTCAGGTTTGAGACATTTGGCTCAGTCCCTTCCTCACCAAAGCTCTGTAATGTGCAGTAATTAAGGACTAAGAGCCTTGACCGTGTTAGCGTCTCACCTTCTGTGCATCTGGGTGGAAGGTAGTGAATAAAGATGTGATCAGAAGCCAGGAGGCAAGACAGGAAAGAGAGGCCAGAACACAACAGGCTGGGAACTGGAGCCTGGACAGTGCGGCATCGGGGGGGGGCCATCCCGTGTGAACTCCCCTTGATGGGATATAACTCTAAAGTGATAACTGTAATATACAGCGGACCCTCCATAACTGCTCATAACCTCCCCACACTGGCCACCTCCTTAAGGTCACCTGACTTTCACAGATGGGACATGCCCGCATGTGTGTGTTCAGGCCTGTTCCTCCGTGCGTTGACTAGCTTGGTACAGCCCTTTGGGTGGTCCCTTCCAGAGTTTAAGTAAAGCCACATTGGGTCTCTAGGAGAATGAAAATAGAATGATGAGGGCACCATCTCCTTACTCTAAAAACCAGTACAAACGCAGGAAGAATCAGGCTTTGTCTCTGTCTTTCCTCTATGAGCCTTACTATTGGCTAAGCACATAGTAAACGGGCAGAAGTTTTTCTTTATAGACTCTTGCTAATTAACGAGAAAAGCAGGGTGGAGGAAGGGCACCCCCTGAGTTGGTGCCCAGTGAACTACTGAGTCTGTCCCTGGTCAGCACCCAGCAAGAGGCAGCTGCGAGCTATGGCCCCTGATGGAAGAGCAGTATCTGAGAAATAGTCTTGACAGAAGGCTTTGAACTCCATCCGGTTATTAACTGTAGGAATAAGAGGACATGGGAATGCGTTATTAAAGACTAGCATCAGATTCGGCAGAATGCAGGCTCTGGGAGGCATGACGGATCCTTCTGGTGTTTCATCAGCAGATAAATTGCAGAGCAGAGAGAGTGAGTGTGAGCAAGGGAACAGGGGAGGTGGGGGGGTCTTAGAGAGCAAAAGATTCCCAGCAGACATACCAGCTAAGTGCCATGAGTAAACTTAACTGGATCTTGATTCAAACTATTTAAAAATTACAGCATTTATGAGAAAATTGAAGATTTGAACACTGATTAGGTATTTGGTATTTGGGGATTAGTGTCAATTTTTTAAAAGTAATAATTGTGGTTTTTAAAAGAAATTAACTGGAGAAAATGAAAAAGTAGCACAGTTATAATGGTAAACTTTGTATTTCTTCGTTTTTAAACATTTTCCCTAAGAAACACGTGCTTTTTGTTTGTTTTACAGGTTGCTACATGACCTTAACTTTTCCAAAGATGAGATCCATAGTTTTACAGCATAATGAAGAGCTGTGATTGTCTTTTACT
The DNA here is from genome assembly GCF_000181295.1 of Otolemur garnettii. Classification (NCBI taxonomy): domain Eukaryota; kingdom Metazoa; phylum Chordata; class Mammalia; order Primates; family Galagidae; genus Otolemur; species Otolemur garnettii. The sequence continues at coordinate 1,497,301 of NW_003852600.1, read as the reverse complement.
CAACTAGTTTATCTGAATTTGTGACCATTCGGGTTTTTAAAGAACACTTTTGTATATAATAAAAGGTTAACTAGTATCCAGGCTTTGGTTTCTTAAATGAAATCAAATGTTCTCTCGGTAACTTTTTGGCTTTCTTTTGTACCATAACTTATTTTACTATTGATATTTAACTTGGAAAGTCAGTCGTAGCAACAAATACATCCAGGATTCTTTGTTATGAATCACAGATTTCCTTACCATTTAAATTGTGTCACTGTTGTACAGTAAGCAGTTGTGTTTTATGATACGGTAAATGATCACTTTGATCACATTTCTATGCTGTAAGATGTCTAATTAGCAATACGATTAAGTTTTACATTGCACTGTTAACTCAGGAAATGGTCTTTTATGTCCTTGTTATTAATATTAAAACATGGAATGTTACAACTTACTAAGTGATCCAGACATTTGTGTGTGTGTGGAATTGATGCAGATGGAATAAAATTATTTATACTGAAGAACTTTTAATCCTTGCGGTGGAAATGTGCTTGGCTGCAGCAGAGTCGGAGTCCTTGTCTTCAGGGAACAGGGAATTAAAGTGGCCAGTAGAGATGGTGACAGATTTGACACTTCCCCCTGCGGCCCACTTGTTTAGAGCTGGGACAGCCTTGACAGCCGCCTTAAGTCTTAGCCAAAAACAAAGGAATCCGGAGAGAGAATGAAAGGAGCATCTAGTCCCATGGCCTTACAGTTGTCCCCAGTGCTTTGGAACGGTTGAATTTTAATTATTTTTGAGGCCGTCTAGGCCAGCTGGGAAAACGAGGGGCATCCTTCCCTGAGCAGTTCCTTCCCTGCTGGCTGCTTCCTCACCACTGATGACAGCTGGGCATGGAGCCACCCTGGGCTCTGGCCACAGGTAGCTTGTCCTTCCTTTCTGCTGCTGGACACAGCATTCAGGTGTTTTCACAGATGAGGATTCAGCAGAGGATGTCAAGAAAAGCCATCGTGAGCTTTTCATGAGGATGCTGTATTGGGTGCTCAGGCAGCTTCTGTGTGACCTAACTTGGATTTTCTGCCTTTCTCAGCAAAGGGGCACTGCTCCCACGGACCCAGGGGAGGGCAGAAGACTCTGGTTTCCTTGTAAATGATTTTGTTAGTGGCTGAGACTCCACTGGGTAGATGACATGCTGGGGAGAAACACAGTAACAACATTCCCCAAATTACAGACCCCTGGCTGGAGAGCCTGTATGCAAGTGCCTGGTTGAACTCTGTCACCATGTTCTGTACCTCTGTAGCTAATTCCACCCTCATCATTCACCAGGACAGGACTCAGCTCTCCTGGAATGGTGGTGCCCTCTGGGATGGCCATGCTTCCCAGGAATGGCTGTGCTCCCCAGGAATGGCTGTGCTCCCCAGGATGGTGGAGCCCATGGGAATGGCTATGTTTCCCTTGGGTAGCTGTGCTCCTGGGATGGCTGTGTTCCCAGAATGGTGGAGTCCCCTGGGATGGCCGTGTGTTCCAGGATGGTGGAGCCCCCTGGGATGGTAGTGTTCCTGGTGGAGCTCCCCAGGATGGCGGTGTTCCCTGGGATGGTGGAGCCCCTCGGGATAGTGGTGTTCCCTGGGATGGTGGAGCCCCCAGGATGGCGGTGTTCCCTGGGATGGTGGAGCCCCCAGGATGGTGGTGTTCCCCAGGATGGTGGAACCCCCGGGATGGTGGTGTTCCCTGGGATGGTGGAGCCCCTGGGATGGCTGTGTTCCCAGAATGGTGGAGCCCCCTGGGATGGTAGTGTTCCTG
>NW_003852600.1:1483825-1494288 GCF_000181295.1 Otolemur garnettii | reverse complement strand
AAAAAAAAAAAATGTCTCCCTCTTCTATCTTTTTTCCACCCCAGCTAACCCCAGGTGACTATCCCTGACCTGGATAGTGCAGTAACCTCATAATTGATCTCCCTGTTGAGTCTTGATCTCACGGAAATCCATTCTCCATTCCAGTGTGTTCTAGAAGGACTTGGAGGGAAAACCTCTCCATGTGGCCTCACTGAATACAACTGCATGCTGTGGGGCAGAGACGGGAGGAGAGATTATTCTATTATTCTTGAGCAAAGAACTCAAAGAGGGCTTATATCATTTGTTTGCAATGAGGACAGAGAATTATGCTCAAAGTCTCTTTTGCTTGAGAATTGTGCTTGCTTTTTTAAAAAAGATATGTTTATATATTAATTACCACATACTTAGTGGCTTAAAACCACCCATTTATTTATTATCTCACAGCTCTGTACTCAGAAGTCTGGGCACAATGTGGCTCAACTGGGTCCTCTGCTGAAGCCTCTCAAGAGTGAAATCAAGTTTTCACCTTGGCTGGACTCTTATCTGGAGGTTCTAGGGGGAAGAGCCTCCAGACAAGAGTTTTTATAGTCTCACTTAGGTTAGAGCAGAATTAACTTCCTTGTGGTTGGAGGACTGAGCTCCCCATTTCCTTGCTGGCTGTCATCTGAGGGAAAGTCTTGGTTTCTAGAAGCCACCCACATTCCTCCCACTGCTTCCCAGGGGCCCCCTCCAGCATGGGTGGATCACAGAGCCCTGTGTGCTCCAGATCCGTAGTTAGATGGGACCCACTCAGATTTCTAAGGTAATCCCTCCATCTTATTTATAGCTGCAGAGAGTTCCTTCTGCATGTAATATATTCAAGGGTTACAGGTGGGTATTAGGCATTATCTTTGGGGGACCATTTTGTCTACTAGTCTATAAAAAAGACAAAGAAAAATCTGGTCAAGGCAAGATGGTGCGGTGTCCAGATACTGTCGTGTGCCCTCCACTTCTATCTTAATGCAACAGAACATGAGAGGAACTTCAGACACCAGAATATTCTACTTCATAATGCTTCAGTTCATGGGAAATTTCTGGAACAAGGGAATGAACAGAGATAGAAAGTAAATAATAGTTGTTTAGGGGGGTGCAAGAGTAGGGGTGATAACTAAAAAGGCAGTAACTGAAGATAACTCACAGCCATTCCGCACTTTAAGTAGGGGATTGCATGCTATGTGAACTATATCTCAATAAAGGCATAAAAATATTTCCAGATATTAAGACTAAACTAGAACACAAAAGTAAATATTATTTTTAAAAAGAGCGAAGTAAGGATGGCACCTGTGGCTCAGTGAGTAGGGCGCCGGCCCCATATACCGAGGGTGGCAGGTTCAAACCTGGCCTCGGCCAAACCGCAACAACAACAACAAAAAAAATAGCTGGGCATTGGGCCGGGTGCCTGTAGTCCCAGCTACTCAGGATGCTGAGGCAAGAGAATCGCCTAAGCCCAGGAACTGGAGGTTGCTGTGAGCTGTGATGCCACAGCACTCTACCAAGGGCAATAAAGTGAGACTCTGTCTCTAAAAAAAAAAAAGCAAAATAATGTAAATCATAAAAAAAATATATTCTAGAGGAAGTAGTAGACAGTGAAGGTAGGTAAAGAATGTCCAACATGCAAATAATAGTCGTTAAAGATAAAAATAAAAGGGAAAGGAAGTACTAGAAATGACGTTTCATGAGCAGCGCTTGTGGCTCAAGGGTAGGGTGCCAGCCCCATATACAGGAGGTGGTGGGTTCAAGCCCAGCCCCGGCCAAAAAAAAAAAATGATGTTTCAAGGAAAGTCTTCCTGAAATTAGCAACAAAAATGAAATTAATGTTGAAAGAGAACAGCTGGGAATATTTATTCAAAGAAACACCAAAAATTACCGAACCTTAAATCAAAAGGAAATGTCTTCATCATCAAGACCAAAACAAACTCAGGACGTAAAGGGGGAGGACGGAGTTCTCCCCGTCAGACTTGTCCGCAGAGCTGCCCAGTGACGTAAGAAAGTCTCATAGATTTAACATCCGCAAGGAAGAAAACGTGAGCCAAGGACTTTCGTCAACAGAACTTGTAAATACGAAGGCATAAACTGATTGAATGTAAGAATGAAGGAAATCTGTTTTCAGGAGCGTTTTCAAAAGAATCTACAAACGACCACACTTTGGACAAGAGATAAGTACAGAAATAGCAGCGGCATGAGGATTCGTGGGGAACATTCGACTTGCAGAGCTAAGGCTGAGTGGGGTGGAGGTGAAATCCTCTTGCCTGCTGTGCCCTGAGGATGCCGGGGACTGTCAAAGATGGGGACAGGAGGGGCAACATAAGCAAACTTTAAAACAATTTCAGCCATATTAGCAGTGGTTGAATTAGTGTTGTCATTCTGAGGGTGAAATCCTGCAAAAGGGTAATAAAAACAAAATGTCATCTGCCCTCAGCCCCTCTGCACTTCTCGTTTAAATACCTCTGGGGTAAAGAGGATCAAACTATCGTTAGACTTTGAGAAGAATGTTCACCAACTACGAAATCTTTTCTGAAGAGAAAATTTGGGAGAGTTTTTGAGGCAATCACAGTTCTGTTCTTCACTCTACACCTAAAGATTATCAACCTCCCCAAAATAACTGCATGAACCAGGGGAGACCAACAGTGGCTCCAGCGTCCTGGAAGGTGTGGTTCCTGTAGCAGGGAGACCAGGACCCGGGAGGGCTTACAATGTTCATGTGTCCAGTTTTATCAGTGTCAGAAAAGTAGTTATCAGAGAAAATCTTAGATCATCTGAAATAGGAGGAACCCAGGTAAGCTCTGGAGACTGAGTCAGGATGTGTGCCATGAGCCACCTTGGCACGAGTCTGACCAGCGTCCAAACTAAATGGGCCGAGGGCCATCGTGTGCCATGAGCCACCTTGGTACGAGTCTGACCAGCATCCAAACTAAACGGACTGAGGGCCATCGTGTGCCATGACTGATGATGGGCAGCAGACCTGGCCCCTCATTCAAAACTTAGTAAAGTCCAAAAATTGGGTTTATCCCAGAATAATGCAAGAACATAGGGAAAAGAGGAGCGTCATTCCAGAGACTGCCGAGGAAGAGCAAAGCTCTTCTTCTGCAGTTTTAATTCCCGCCGTCCAGTCTCTCACGATACTGATCGTATCTCGGCTGCTCCTTGGCCATTGCTGTGTTGTCCTTTGTATGGTGTGTGTCCAAATCTTTTGCCCATTTTTTTAATTGGGTTACTTTCTTCTCATTAAGTTGAAAGTATTTTTTATACATTCCGAATGTGAGTTCTTCCAACTTGTGACAAATGTGTGTGATTTCATAGTTATTGGTGCTGAAAGCAAGAATAAGCTTTGAGCTTCAAGTTAGTTTAGCTTTGACCAAAATAAAAATGTAAAGCAGTACAGGTGACAACTGTGGGTTGACGTGTGAGTAATCAGGAACTCCTGGGGCAGAGCAGGGAGGCCGTTGGGGGCAGGGAGGATGGGCCTGACTGACAGGCAGCGAGTGACCAACAGGACTAGGACCGTGGTGAGACCCTTCGACTGGGTTTGATAAAGCACACGGTGAATCATGAGAGCCGGAACGTCCCTGAAGCCGAGAAGGCAAATGGACGCCAGGCAGGCTTTGCATGGGCTTGGCTATGCTAGGAGGAAAACCACTTCCATGTGGGGTACATTTCGTCCATTGCTTTGTAGCAGCTGAGCAGCTGGAGATCTAGAAAATGAGCTGGCAACTTTCTCAAATACAAAGAGGTTATGTTGTGACTTGGGATTCTCTAATTAGGCATCTTAGCCCATGGTGATTAGAGCAGTGAGGGAAGTGTTTTCACTGCAGTGTTTATTGAGTCAGCCTGTGGAGACTGTCCTTAAAATAAGTGAGAAGAAGCCAGGAGGGAACTGAGATTGTGGAGACGGACGATGCTACGTCCCAATCCAATCTCCCCTCGCTGAGGACGCGCTGAGGATGCTGTGACGTGTGCTCTGTGAGCGTGTCTGAGGGACACCCCTCTGCGGCGTCTGCTAGGATACCAGGTGTTTGTGATGCCGAGGATCTTCCACTTTCTGAGCAATTAATATTTCATTTAAACAAGAATTGTCACAGGAATTCTCAGAATAGTTTGGCCACATTCTTCAGGAAAAATAGATCACAGAAAATCATGACACAGCATCCAAGTTTTCACTGTTAATTTTCACAAATTAATGGTGGTGTTTTTAAATATATATACTTGTGTTTTATTATTTTTATTTTTTTATTTCAGAGTAATGTGAGGGTACATTTTTTTTGAAAGCCCAGAGTCTTTTTTTATTTTTTTTATTAAATTATAACTATATACATTAATGCAATTCTGGGGTACAGTGTGGTGTTTCCATATACAATTTGAAATATTTTCATCAAACTGGTTAACATAGCCTTCATGTCATTTTCTTAGTTATTGTGTTAAGACAATCATATTCTACTCTTAGAAAGATTCACTTGTACCAAGGGTACATTTTTTACATTTATCTGTGAGGTGAAATCTGAGTTGAGCTGAGTCCTTCACCCAGGAGGGTCATGTACCCCACAGTGTACCCATCAGGCGGGAACTTACCAACCCCTTCCCCCCAAACCCCATCCTCCCTTCTCGAATTTAATTGAGTTTTTCTCTCTTGTCGGCCTGTAGTTACTGATCTTCTCATTTCAGCACAGTATTGAGTACATGGGGTGCTTGCTGTTCCATTCTTGAGATGCTTAGGAGAATGTGCTCCAGCTCTATGCAGGTGAATACAGAAGATGTGAAGTCTCCACCTTTTTATGGCTGAGTAGTGCTCCGTGGTACACACAGACCACGGTTTATCAATCCATTCATGCGTCCAGGGGAGCCTGGGTTGCTTCCACTTCTTTGAGATTGTGAATTGAGCTGCTCTAAACGTTTGAAAGCGAATGTCCGTCTGGTAAAATGACTTTCTCCCTTTTGGGGCGATGCTGAGTAATAGAACTGTGGAACTAAATGGAAGGTCTGCTTTTAGCTCTTTGAGGAATCTCCATACTTTTTTCCAAAAGGGCTTTTTAGTTTGCAGTCCCACCAGCAGCACCTAAGTGTTCCCCCTTCTGCACCTGCAGCTTTGAGACCTACTTATCATGTTTTAAAATCCTGAATTGATTTTTCTAAGCCTTCTGTGAGGTGGGAATTCTGCACAAGAAACAAAGAGAAGGTACATTCTGCCTCACTTGCTCAGGAAGTGGCAGAGGAAACCAAAGTCAGGGTTCTCTGCTCAAGTAGTTGCAGGAAGAGCATGATTTAGACTCAAAGGTCTCATGAGCCAGTATCATCTTCTCACCCAGTGATAAGGCCCTGAGCCAACATGTGGACTGAGTCTCTGCAAAAACCATTTCACTCAAGCCCCAACATACAACTTTGGCTTCAGAGAAGGGCCTTACATTTGTGGGCAAGGTGTTCTGTGACGGGTACAGCAACATTCTCATGGGAGGGGTTTTCACTTCCAAAAGTTTCTGCTTTTCTTTTTCATGGCTGGCCATGAAATCTTAAATAATAGTGACATCTTAAATAAATAAGATTAATTTAAGTGCTTTCAGATTTATATAGTACTTTTTAATTGGCAAAACAGCCTCCAGGATCCCTTTAGGGGTGCTGGGGAACATTGAACAACAGGATCCCCTGCCCCTAGAAAGATTTGATCCGTGGAGTTTGCCAATTTCTGCATATAAATACAGTATCATGAGCCAGGTTCAACATGAGGGACTAAATGTGGTATTGGGGAGGGAGGGACACCACTGGCTCTATGAGTGGGCAGCAGTCTCAGAGAAGTTATGGACCAAGCACTGTACAAGAGTTTATTGTTTGTTTTTTAATAGACAGGGACTCATTCTGTCACCCAGGCTGGAGTGCAGCAGTGCAAACCCAGCTTGCTGCAATCTCAAATTCCCGGGCTCAGGTGATCCTCTTTCCTCAGCTTCCCAAGTAGCTGGGACTACAGGTGTACAGCACCATGCCGGCTAATTTCTAAAACTTTTTTTTTTCTTTTTTTTAGAGACAGTGTCTTGCTGTGTTGCTCAGGCTGGTATCAAACTTCTGGCCTCAGGCGATCTGCCCACCTTGGCTTCCCAAAGTGCAAAGATTACAAGCGTGAGCCACTGTACCAGCTGCAGGAACTTTTTATAATACATGCTTTAACTCACTCAGACAACTCTGATGAGGGAGGTGATATTATCCCTGTTTTGCTGATGAGGTTTAAATCATAAAGTAGTAGAGCCAGGGCTGCAACTCAGTGGGTCTGATTGACCTGCCGAAGGTCACATAGCTGGGCAGAGCAGGAGCAGGGCCTCAAAGCCAGGTGTCCTGACAGCGAGGCCTCACATCTCCCAAGTAATGCCTCAATTTTGTTTTTCAGTCTATGAAATTAGAAAACTCCACCGGGCAGGCCCAGATCCTGTCAGAACGCTGTATTTTATCCATCCTCGCTTAAACATTACTTGGAAGTGAGATATAAATTAAAAGCTGTTTTGGGAGAAGGAGAGTTTTTGAAAGGGCTCTAGAGCCGGCCCTGTCCGGTTGACTGTGGCTTTGGGATTCACTTACTCCCTCAGGCTGGTTTTCCTCATAGTACAATGGGCACATCTGGTACAAGGTAGGTGCTTAATAAGTGTTAGCCACGGACACTGTCTGAAAATGTTCTGGCTTTTTATAAGTTTGATGAAACAAAGAAGCTGAGATTTTGTAGGAAAATTCACAAGTTATTTGTATTAATAAATTCAGAAATATGGAAGGATTGATCAAAGGCAATTTATGAACTATTATCTCTTGCACAGGTCTGTGTTATGAGTTCTTATAAATGCATTTCAGAGTTTGACAAGCATTGGGATTAATATTTTTAGTTGAGTAATAAAGTAATTTCATGTAAGCCCTTACCTTTTAAATAAAAGTCAACTACTTCAGACATGAGAAAAGGTAGAGAAAATGTGACAGAAAGGAAAGTTATCACCCCCGGCCTGGGAAACCCAGCACATGGAACCCCCAGACCCGCTCCCTGCCACCCGCCCCCCAGGGTACCACGACCTTGAACCCTGTGTGCCTCCTTCCCACGCTTGTCTTTATACCAGTGGTTCTCAACCTTCCAAATGCTGCCACCCTTTAATACAGTTCCTCATGTTGTGGTGACCCCCCACCACAAAATTATTTTTGTTGCTACTTCATACCCTTAATTTTGCTACTGTTGTGAATCATGTAAATATCTGACATGCAGGATGTATTTTCATTGTTACAAAGGGGTCACAACCCACAGGCTGAGAACTGCTGCTTTATACATCCCCACGTATGTGTATCATCCTAAACAATCTCCCCGTGTAAGGGGCGGTGAGGTGCAGAATCATCTTTTATGTTTTCAAACTTTACATGTATGATCTCCACATGTCTCTGCTGCTTGCTTTGTTTGAACAGCACGGTTGGAGGGGTTAATCTGTGTTAGTACACGTAGCACTAGCTGATTAGTGTAATTGTGACATATTAATAGTATTCCACAACTGTAAGAATATATAACACTTAAAAACTCAGTTTTCCTATAGATGGACATTTGAATTGTGGCCAATTTTTTGCCGTCTCCAAATAGTAATATCCTTGATTGTGTCACCTATGTCAATATCTGAGAATTGCTCTGGGGTCTATACCCAGCAGTAGATTGTCTTAGTGACAGACAGTGTACACATTTTACTATGAAAAAAAGTCCCACTTTCAAAATTGACAGTGTCTATTTACCTGCTCCATGCCAGAGCACGAAAGTCCTTATCAAACCACATCCTCCCAATGCTTCCTATTGTTCGACTTTAGAAATATTCCAGATGGAATGGATGTGGCACAGTCCAGTGGAGGTGTCCTGTGGTCTGCAGTCCCCGGCTGAGCTCTGAGGTCCTGTATCTGCCTCCCCTGCTCCTGCTGGAGTGGTGGCCCTGGCAGACACACCCCCAGGCCTGTGCCCCTGCAGTGGTTCACTGTCATCTAGGGGAAGCATGATGGGGACTGGGGGCCACGTCCTGCTCCCTCCCAGACGTTCAGCCGTCCCGCAGCACTGAACTCCAGAGACTTGGTCTCTTGCCCTCCCCTCCAAGCAGCAGCTTCCCTGGTTGGCTCCCCTCTGGGGCTCCTGGGCCAGCAGCAGGCTGTGGGGGCAGTTTCCCAGACTGGGGGGCCCAGAAACGTCTTTTCTTTGTCTCCCCTCTCGTCCTACCTTCCCGTTTTTCTTTTACCATTTGTATTTTCTCTGATGTAAATTATACATTTTTGTCTATTTTTCTATTTTCTTTTCTTTTTTTCTTCTTGATTTGTAGGAAATTTTTCAAATTCTATTATTTTATGTGAGTTTTATATAGTTTGCAAATATTTTACTCCGGTCTGTGGTTTGTATTTTCATCTTTTTTTTTTTTTTTTACTTACTTTATTATTTTTTTTGACAGAGTGTCCCTCAGTTACCCTGGGTAGAGTGCTTTGACATCACAGCTCACAGTAACCTCAGACTCCTGGGCTCAAGCGATCCTACAGGTGCCTATCACCACACCCGGCTGGTTTTTCTATTTTTAGTAGAGACGGAGTCTCACTGTTGCTCGGGCTGGTTTCAAACTCCTGAGCTCAGGCGATCTACCTCCCTCAGCCTCCCAGAGCGCTGGGATCACAGGTGTGAGTACCCCCAGCTAATCTCCCAATTGTTTGCGGAGATACTTCTCAGTCTCACTGTGTTGATCCAGCTGGTCTCGGACCCCTGGACTCCTCCATCTCCCAAGGTGCTGGGATCACAGGCCTGAGCTACCGGGTTTTTGGTAAAACAAAATACGAAAACCCTGGGCTACTTTGTGGTTTTTGTTGTTGTTGTTGTTTTTCTTCTGATTTGCAAAGCCACTCTGTGGTACAGAGTGATGCAGCCTGGTTCTTTCAGCTTCGGCTCCTCACCCTGAGGTCACCCAAAATTGCCTCATCTATTCTTGTCCTTTGCTCTTTTATTTAAATTTTAAGACACAGTCACCACATTTCATGAGAAATGTTGTTGGGATTTTAACTGAATTACATTGGTTTTATAGGTTACTTGGGGGAGATTAACATCTTTATAATATTTACTCTAGTTATTCTCAAATGTGGGATATTTCTCCACTTACCTGACACTGTTTTGATGTCTTTCCATAAAAGTTTAGGGTTTCCTTCTTAAAGATATACATCTTTTCATTAGTTTTTTTCCTAGTACTCCATACTTTGTTGCTATGGAATATAATATGCATTAAAAATTACATGTATATGTATGTTTTGTTATGTAGTAATCCGATTTTTTGAGTATATAAAATTAAACTGATTTTTAGATTATATTTATACTTATGAATAAGATATATTTATCTCATGGCCAGTATACATTCTGAGTTCTATTACTAATTCTAATAATTGGTCTATTTTTCTCCTGAGTTTTCTATTTAGATAATGAGGCTACCTGTGAAGAATTGTGGTTTGCTTTCTTTCTTTAAAATATTTATACCTATGAATTCTTTTTTCTTCTTATACTAGAAGTTAACCAAAAGAAAAAAAAGAATGATAGTGGAAAATGTTCATCTTACTCTTAATTCTTAATTATAAGGAAATGCTTCTAATGTTTCACCCCTAAGTAGATCCTTGCCACACTTTCACAGATTTTATCTGTTTAGGGAAGTTCATGTCTATTTCTGGCTTGCAAAGACTTTAATTATCGATAGGGTTGATTTTTATCAAATATGTTTTTTTTTCTATTTTCTCCACTAAGTATGATTTTATTATTGTATTAAAACTTTGGGGGGTTGAGGAAATTTCCTTCTATTTTAAATTTGCAGAGAAATGTGCTGTGTTTTTTGAATTATCTTTTAAAAATTTTTTTTCTTCATCTACTGAAATGATCTTAAGACTTTTTAAATCAGTTAATGTGAAAATAGGCAAAATATAAGTATAGGTGCAAATTGATAGATTTTTTTTTCTAAACCTAATTCATATTTTATTCATAGGATAAACCTACTGGAGTCATAATTATAATTATTATTTTGTAATCATTGAATTTTGTCTAATATTTTCTTTAGGAGTTTGTGTATATATATTTTTTAATCATAAATGAGACTGGCATTTTGTTTTCATTCTTTTGTCATTCTAAACTGATTTTAACATCAAAGTAACACCAATCACACAAAACAGTGCTGTGGTCTGGCCAGCTCTCCCTCATTTTTATTTCAAGGCACAGTCTGCACATGGTAGGAATCTGCTTTGGGGCAGGTGTATAAATTCCTCCTTACTTTTGACATTTTTAATTGGTTCTGCAATTTTTTAAAAAAATGAAATTTGTTTTGCTAACATATTTATGTAGAAATGGTTTATTTCATTTAACTTTTCTAAGATATTCTTCAACATATTTTCCTGTTTTGGGTATTCTTTCTTTTTTTCTTTTTTTTTATTGAATGGTAACTATGTACATTAAT
>NW_003852600.1:1470012-1481390 GCF_000181295.1 Otolemur garnettii | reverse complement strand
TTGGGTCTTTTCCTGGTTTGGGTATCAAGGTAATGTTTGCTTCATAGAATGTGTTGGGTAGTATTCCATCTTTTTCTATATTTTGGAAAAGGTTGGGTATTCTTTCTATATGCACAGTTAAGGCCATTTTTTCATTCACTATTTACCTGCCCCCCCCACACACATGACCTTTCAAAGTTTTAGCTATTTTATTAGCATTTTTTTTTGAAAACAATGTTGGTCTTTTTGTGGCATACAACAATTTAACATAATAACCATAATTATTATTGACAACATACACTAAGGCATATCAATATTATACAATGTTGGAACATACATTAACAACATGTATATACAGGAACAATCCAAAGAAAATTAAACATCACTTCATATTTGACAATGTTTCCCATACAGGTTTATACCAAAAAAGCCTAATATCTCTCTTAGACTTTTTGTGGTCCTAGTATTTAAAAAGCTAGTTTGAGGTTAAAAAGACTGAATTTAGAATTTTGATTTTGGAAGCTTTGTCAGCTAATAAAGGCTTAGAACATTTTTTCAAATAGGATCATAAATCGTTCATTTAACTAAGAGTGATAGTTGTCAAAAGATCCTAAAGGTGATACAGGAAGTTATATGAGTGTAATATAAACCTTAGCCTTTTTAAAAGACTGACCTCGGTGTTGTCAGACCTCTCTGGTGCACTTGTGCTCTTACCTTCATTGGCTGCTGACTGTGGCCCTCTCCTAGGACTCCCTTCTCTCTTCCTGGGCCTGGGGAGCAGCAGCGCTAGGGAGGAGGGAGGAAGGAGAAAGGGTGACATCTTGAAGGGAGAGTAAGCCAAGACTCCAGCTGCTCTTTAAAGGAAAAGTTTTGAACCTCTTCTGAGCTACTTGGAAAGCCCTGGAAGGTATGACCTTTTCAGAGAATGCTAATGCTGTTTTTATTTCATAACAAATTTCTCTGCAACCTTAGAGGCAAGAGGAAAGGGCTCTTCTATTTCCTTTAAATGCTGTGATTCACTGCAGAGCCCATAAATGCTAAATCACAGCACTGCCTGTGAGAGAAGAGAAAATATGCAAGAAATGACTACACAGTTTACTGCTAAGCCACAGTGCACAGGCTGAGTTCTTTTAGCACATGGCACCATTCCCAGCTGATGGGCCCTCCCCATATGCAGTTAAGACCTGCCAGGATAGCCTGGGTCTCGCTGCCCCCAGCACCTGCAAGTGTCCAAGAGGGAGAGAAGTGTTTGCAAGAGATTGTTCATGTGCATTTTTTTTTGTCACCCACCAAATGGGTCGCTTTGGTGACTAAGAATTTCTGAGGTTTTCTGGGCCCACTCTGGGCTGCTCCTCCCAGCCGTCAGGGTAGTGGAACATTTTATGTTCAGGAAGAAGCTCCTAGTGTAATGAAGCATATAAATAAGTAGCCCACAACTATGGTGCATTTTAATAAATGCTGTGTCAGAAACATGCAGAGGGAGCCGTGTGGGTGGGGAGCCCCTCACCCACACTGAAGAGTCAGAACAGGATTCCTGGAGGAAGAACCGAAGCTTAGGCTCTCCTGGGTTAGGCTGACCTTGAGGCAAGGTCACCTGAAGGAGTGTGGATGGAGAGGGGCCACAGCTGGAAGGGTAAGGGGTGAGTGGGACTCTGCCAAGGCAGCTGGGCCCAGAGGGGCTGGTGTTCTGTCTGCCCGGGGGGGGGGGGGGGGAGACAGCACCATCTTACTCTGCCAGAACCACTCCAGGACTGAGCCACCTGCTCCCATTACACTGACTGGCTTGTCACCTGCACATCTGGGGGTGGAGAGTGAGGCCTCTCCGTATCTAGACTTTGCCATTTGCTGACTTTCCTCCCTCCTTGCCATTTCCAGAACAGAACACTGGCTATGCCAGACCAGGGTGGTGAGGGATAGGGGCCTAGGCTGTCCAGTCAGGAAAAAGCCAGGCCTCAGGACAGGAAAGCTGGAAGAAGGCCACCCTCTCTGTGCTGGGCGGTGAGGCAGGGGCCCTGGGCATTCTATGGGAAGAACACTCTGTGGTCAAAATCAGCTTCAATGTCATTGCCCTGGGGAAGGTCGCGTTGTATCATTTCTTCCCTTGTGTGAGTTGATATAAACATCTTAATCTGTTTCTAGTTGGAACGTGGGTGTATCGGGACAAGTCCTTCCTCCACAGTGTTTCTGGGGCCAAAAGGCTGCAATGAGAGGTCCCATGGGAACTTGCACTTGAGAGTGACTGAGTGACTGTTCATGGAGCCCTGTCAGCTGTGTCACTGATGCTTTAGGGGGAGTGGGATTTAAGCAAGTTCCTCAGCTGATGTGACTCTTAGCCAGACCTTCTGACCCCTGTCTCCTGCCCAGCTCTCACAAACCTCACTTCACCTTAGCTGTGGGAGGCAGGGAGGAGAGGAATCAGCCCTTTGGGCTGTGGCCCAAGTGGGGCCTCAGTCAGGGGGAGGCATGATCCATGTGATGCAGGAGCAGGGGCTGGGGTTGGGGGACCAGGCCCCTCGGCTCCTCCACCAAGGCAGGGCGGGGCGGCCTGAGTGTGCAGGTGGGGTAGACGGGGCCCAGTAGGTGCAGGAAGGGGCAGGTGACCACAGAAGGATGGGGCCTCTTCACCTCTGCAGTTTACTCTGGCTGCTCTGGGAGCTGCTTCTATTTCCCTGGTTCCCCAGCGCTGCAGTTAGTACATGACTGGCTGCTCCAGGGGGATGTGGAGGTGTCCGTGTTCTCAAGGGGCTCATATCCAGTGTCGAGGTAGACAGTGCATTTTAAAAGGTGTGTGTCATGAACTAAAATAAAGCCTGCCACACCAGGGAACTGAGTGGACCCCATTCTTGGCAACGGGACCCTAGAAATACCCTACAGCTGAGTTGATGGCCGTGTGCAGGGAGGGCAGGTGGGCCTCATCTGGGCCCTCCCTTCTGAGGGATGGACGTGAACTCATTGCCAGGCCGACCCGCTGTGAAGACAGAGATTGACTCACCCTGCAGGTCTCCGCTCACCCCACAGCTCTTGTGAGTGTGAGAACATGTCTGTGGCTTGTCTCCATCTTCAGACTTCCTTATTTTCACTTAAAACATTTGAAGCCTTTGAACAAAGCTTCATTTCTTTAATCAATTCCAAGCCAAAGAATCTTTAACGCACCTAAACCTGTAATCCCTCCACCTGGAGAAGTCCTGAGTTTTCAGGCTGCACCGACGCACGTTTCCATGGACTGATTTCTGACTTTATGTGTAGCTCCTGTCTCCCTGCAGTGGGAACATCAGCAAGTCCACTGGTTCAAGGCTTCCTGGGTGTGGCTGCAGGCCGTGGTCACTCACACTTGGCTCTTTAAATTATTTTGCAGAGTTTGAGTTCTTTTTGTTAACAAGATGGTGCCCAGAAGTAGGGCTCAGAAAAGACTCAGGACTTTCAGAAGAAGCTGCCAGAACTCGGCCCCAGGTACCAGCCTGGCCCCATGGGGGTCCCTGACCTGAGCTTCCCCTTGGGCAGAGCTGGGGAGTCCTTCTGAGATCTGGACCTCCCATTTCTGGTTGATGGTCCTGCTTTATTCTGAGCTGTTGTTCATTTTCCTAGGAAGCCGTTGTTTGTGATTAATTTGGGGGGTGCATTCTAGAGGGTCTTCTCCCTGACTACTACTTCCCCAAATCAACCTCAATTGGTTTTCTGCATATTTGTCAAAGAGGAAGAGGAGCTGTCCTTGACACAGATGAATGAGAGACAGCTCCTCCCTCCACAGGGAAAGGGCATTGCTTCTTCCACTGAAAGGGGCCCCTGAGTGACGGGGTCCTGAGTGGGAATGTCTGGGGCAATTTCCTGTGGCACAAAGAGGCCACGTGGGGAACCCCCAGCAAAATTAACTAAAAGCGGCTCCCCCAGGAAACACCCAGGAGAGCTGATCACTCGTTGTCTGGAGCCTCTTGGAGGTGCGAGCTCCCCAAAGAGAGAGACTGAGACAGGTAAGAGGGTGACAAGCCGGTGGCAACTCACGTGGGGTCTGCCACGGTCAGCACTCTGACCCTCTGCCCTAACCCTGGACTGCAGTGGGGTTGCTTCTTTTAAAGAAAAATAGGAAACAAATCCTCTGAAAATGAGGAAAGACAAGGATCACAGCCCCCTCTGGGCACCCAGGGGTTTATGAACCTGTATCCACAAGTGCCAGATGAGGCCCACCTGCCCTCCCTGCACACGACCATCAACTCAGCTGTAGGGTATTTCTAGGGTCCCGTTGCCAAGAATGGGGTCCACTCAGTTCCCTGGTGTGGGAGGCTTTATTTTAGTTCATGACACACACCTTTTAAAATGCACTGTCTACCTCGACACTGGATATGAGCCCCTTGAGAACACGGACACCTCCACATCCCCCTGGAGCAGCCAGTCATGTACTAACTGCAGCGCTGGGGAACCAGGGAAATAGAAGCAGCTCCCAGAGCAGCCAGACCAGCTCAAAGGCACATCAGGGTTCAAAGACCTATTCTTGTGCACAAATTGTAACTGAGGAGTAAATTACATCAAGGAAAATTCAGTGCATGTGAGTGGGTGTTTAGTATGTTCTGGGTATTTCCACACATTGTATAAATAAGGCAGCACTCACAGGCCCAAATGCTTTTCTAGTTCATATGAATTTAGTAATCTTGGGTAAATAAGTGGGGTTATTAAAAAGAAAAAAAGTAGTACTGGTAAAGTAAGAATTAAAAAAAGTTTTCAAATTCTCAGAATACATTTTTTTTGGGAGGGCTGGTTTAGAAGCCAGAACGGCAGCCCACAAGGCAGAGTCTGGGAACCTGAGCTGAGCAGCACAGCTGCCCCGTCCACTCAGCCCCCACACACCTTCCTGACTATCCAGGTAAGGTTTAGCCAAGACCATGAGAACGTTTTTCTTAGGTAGTAGACAATAAATATTGCGACATTGTTAAAGGTTACTTTTATGTTATTTAAGTTTTGTTACATTGTTGGAGTAAAGGCTATTTTTATATTGTTTTCTTTGATGATTCTTTTCGATAAAATTAAAATTTTCTAGGTTTGTTTCCTTATATCCTATTATAGAAGCTATTAGAATGGTAACTGAGGCAGAACAGTCTTTGAGAGACCACTCTCTGTGTTCTCCAGAATTGCTGGCCTTCTGACAAGAAAGCCTGGTGGACCTAGTCACGGTCTCTGTATTTGACAGTGACAGGAGGCTGGACCTTCTCTGGTGAAGTTTGTACTGGACAATTTTATGTTCTTAAGGTGTCAGGGTTTGATGCAAAGTTTGTAAAACTATAAACCCAGTCAAAAACTAAAATGATTTGTATTTCTATGATTTTTGATAAGTATGGCAAATCTAATAGGTATTATTGGTCTAATAATAGCTTTTAATCTTCTGAATTATCAACAAAAATACCCATCTGTTTAAGGTTCTTAATTAGGTAAAAAATGTAGACACATCTAAACAAAAATACGAGTCAGTAAATCAGAAGAAGCAAGACAAGTAAACAGGAGCTCAGAACCACATGAACGTGCGGTCCGATGTTTACAAAGGTGTTTTGGTTTGGTCTTTAACCCTAGTTGTAGATGCAGTTTCTTCTGCTGATTTCTGCGTCCGTGGAAAGGCACACATGAAAGGCACACACACCACATGTTTCTAACTCACCCTTCCTGCCGTCTGGTATCAGTGGTGCTGGTAGGGATTCCCACTGTCCCAGAAGTCGCAGTCACAGAGCTCGCAGCGGATGTGTTCGCCTTCCCTTGGTCTTGTCTGATCTAGATTTGTCTGACTTTTCACAAGCTAGCGGTTATGTGTACATTATGCAGACATTGCAAAGGTTTTTCCCCTAAGCAGTTAATTTTTATATAGTAATTTTATGATAAACAAAATAGTTATTAAATTCAAAGAGAATCTCAAAACAGTCTTACTCTTTGGAAATACTGCATATACTCAACTTTGTACCCAAGTTGGAAAATGTTTTGAGACTATTTAGATTGTTTTTAAAACAGCTTAATCTAGATCCTTGGGTAAGAAGAAAACATGTTACAACTTGGTGGTATTGTTTGAGGAGCTGAAGGAACCTGCTGAAGGTCCCCCCCACACACACACAGTGAAGTGACATGTCCGGGGCTCAGACCACTGCCCCAAAGCGAAGGTCTCAGGAGCACAGTTTTCTGGCCTCTCTGTCCCCAGGCAGCCATAGAAACAGAATTCCAAAGCCAAAGAGGCAGAATTCCTCTTCCCCAAAGCAGGTCATAAAAGCCAGAACCTCTTTTCCTGAAAGCAAGCCGTATTACCTGACTTGTCCAGCAGAGTGGGAACCCAGAGTTGGTAAGTTAGGTTCAGTCTGCAGGTGACAGCAGTCAGCAGGGCACAGCCACTCTGCTGCCTCTGCCTTAACTCTGAGATGACACTGCGTGTGGAGGAGAGGGGGAAGCGGCAAGTCTGCAGAGTGAAGTGCAGTGAAGGAAGCGGCAAGTCTGCAGAGTGAAGTGCAGTGAAGCAGGGTGAGTAGCCGTCCTGGAAACGGTGACGAACGCCTTACGGGAAGTTTGGTGATGTTGGTGAGACAGAGCCAGTGAGAGATGGGCCACTGCTTCTCCAAGACTGCCCGGTCGGGGCTCCTGATGCACACACACCCACGCAATGCAGACACACACACACACGCTCACACCTGCACACACACGCAGATACACTAGAGTGCACGTGCACACATCCACAGACGTGAACACACCCACACACGTGTGCACACATACACACATATGTGTGTGTGAAATGAGGCCGCCCGGGCGTCTCCAGGGCCCTCCTGCTCTGCCCTCTGTGACCCACGGTCCTTCCTGTGGTGCGGCTCTGTGACTCGGAAGCGAATGAGCTGATGATCCACTGGGCTTTGATGGTTACAGTTCCCTTGGTAAACCGAATTAACATACTCGTGTTTGGTATTCACATCCACATGTGTAGGCGCTGGTTAGCACTGCACGAGCTTCCTCACAGATCGTTTCCAGACACACCCGGCAAACTGCCTCATCCTGTCCTCACGCATCTCACAGAGCAGCCGCAGGCAGTGATCACACTCCCCAAGGATCTGTAGGCAACAGGTCCCCTCCCTGCAACAAACAAGGAAAACAGCTTTTAAATATGTAGAATGCGTGGTAAAAATTTAGACAACACACAAAGTGTAAAGAAAAGCAAGACTGACTAAAATCCCACCCCTCGGAGGCGATTGCCATTGACACGACAATGACCATTATAACCTCCATTTGTTTATATGCAAACATACGCAGTTTTGTATATGAGAGATTATATTACACACGTTATTCTGTAACAATTTTGAAATTTTATTGAAAATGTCTGTTTTGGGGTGGCACCTGTGGCTCAAAGGAGTAGGGCACTGGCCCCATATGCCGGAAGTGGCAGGTTCAAACTCAGCCCTGGCCAAAAAAAAAAAGTCTGTTTTAAGTTTTTATCAAGAAATTTTTTTAGAGTTCCATACTGTTTTGCTGCAAAATAATGATAATTTTTGGTTTTGTTTTTGTTTTTTTCAGTTTTTGGCCTGGGCTAGGTCTGAATCCGCCACCTCTGGTATATGGGGCCCGTGCCTTACGCCTTTTTGCCACAGGCACCAGCCTGCAAAATGATAATATTTTTCTTATGTTTAAGGAAGGATTATTGGTATAAAGGGGGGATATTAGTAAACTTGCTTTCTCAACCCACAGGCCTACTATCCTGAAGATGCTGACAAACACGAAAACTGACGTATCGAGAAGGCCCTGACTGCAGAGCAGCCGTGCAGAACTGTCAGTGATGCTGACCTGTGACAGGCGCTGTTGCCCTCGCCTTGTAAGTGTTAATAATGTGCCATGTTGGGTCTTAGGCAACAGGAAATTTTCAGGTGCTATAAAGTGTCAGTTAAGTAGTGGCCACATTTGAGGGCAATGACTCACAGTTTAAAGGAGAAAAGCTTGAATATTTTAGCCACAATCTTGACAAGCTCTTTAAATGCCAAATATTATTTATTACAACCTTTTGAACTAGAAACAAAACCTCCCCAGTGTCTTCTAGGACTGTAGTCACATCGCATTGCCCAGAGGAGCACAGCGATGAGGACAGAGACCTTTACTCACAATCACAAATTGCTGGTTGCAAGAGAGTGAAAGACATCACAGCAACACCACCGTCCAGCATCTCAGAGGTCAGTGAGAGCCACTTTGGCTGCGTTCTGAGTGGACAGCAACGTGGATTGCAAATGGAACCAGCTACTTTATTCATATAGCATCATTTTTACTCAAATGAACAAGTATAATATACAAATTATGGTTATTCACATTTATGTATTTGGCAGAAATTATCTGGAAAATAATTGGGGTGGTGCCTGTGGCTCAAAGGAGTAGGGCACTGGCCCCATATGCCAGAAGTGGTGGGTTCAAACCCAGGCTCCATGATATAACCTGTTGATATCAAGAGTAACTTTTTTTTTTGCTCATTTTGTGTTTTTTTGCTCATGAAAAGGTTCCCATTAAAGAGACTGGAATTTTGGGAAACTTACCTTCTGTGAATTTGACAGCTGTCCAAGCTTGAAGATATGAGGTTTACAGATATTAATAAATGTGAATTTTGGGCTATCCTACAATCTTTATATCAAGATGTGAAGATCTACATAACTTAGTGAAGTGGTATTTACCAATATGTGACGTGTAAATGACATGTCTGGGTAAAAATTCATTCAAAGTGCAAGTTAGCCTTCCAAGGAGTACAGAAAGTTCAGTGCTAGCATTTCAGATTTCACAGGGAAGCTGCTTTTCAGAAACTACCACTGCTGAAACGTGGTATTTTATCAAAGAAGGCTGTCCAGCCAAATGCTCCCCTCCTTTCCGACTAGACTTCTCTGTGAAGTTGGAGTTCTTTTCAACCAACACAAGGTATTGCATCAGACTGAACACAGAAACAAATTGGAGAATCCCACTGTCACCCTTAATTTAGAAGCAAAGAGAGGGACAAAATTGTGAAAAACCCCACTCTTCCTGCTAAATGTTTTAGGAAACATTTCTTTCATAAATATGTTATTTATATTAACATGTAATGGGCTGATTGTTTTCTTTTTTGAGACAGAGTCTCACTGTGTTGCCCTCAGTAGAGTACAGTGGTGTTATAGCTCACAGCAACCTCAAACTCTTGGGCTTAACAATTTTCTTGCCTCAGCCTCCCAAGTAGCTGGGACTGCAGGCACCCACCATAAGTCTCAGCTATTTTTTGGTTGTAGTTGTCATTGTTGTTTGGTGGGCCTGGGCTGGGTTCAAACCCACCAGCTCTGGTGTATGTAGTTGGTGCCCTAGCCACTGAGCTACAGGCATGGAGCCTTAATTGGTTTTTTGTTTGTTTGTTTTGTTTTGAGACAAAGTCTCACATTGTCGCCCTGGGTAGAGTGCCATGGCGTCACAGCAACCTCAGACTCTTGGGCTCACCTGATCCTCCGGCTTCAGCCTCCCAAGTAGCTGGGACTATAGAAGCCTCCCACAACAGCCGGCTATTTTTAAAGCCGGGGTCTTGCTCTAGCTGAGGCTGGTCTTGAACTCCTGAGCTCAGGCTAATGTACTAATTGTTATTTTAGAATCAATAAATAATTATCTTTAAAATTTTAAGTTTTATTTTTAATATGATATAGTCAATATAAACAAAAGCTTTTTAGGGTCCTCAATAATTTTTGAGTTGTAAAAGGGTCTGGAGACCAAAATACTTGAGAACATCTGATCTAATGTAAAACCCAACCTATCAACTTATTCAACTGGCACCTGTGACCTGACAAGGGCCCAGGTGTTTGTCCATTTGTTTGCACTATCTGCATTTTCTTTCACCAGTTTTTCATAGTTCCCCTCGTAGAGATACTTTACCTCCCTGGTTAAATATATTCCTGTGCATTTTATTTTCTTTGTGGCTAGTGTGAATAGTATGTAGTCTTTGATTTGATTCTCAGTTTAATTAATATGCAGAAATGCTCCTGGTGTGTGTACATTGTGCAATCTGAGCCTGGTGGATTTATTTATCAATTCTAGTAGTCTTTTGGTGGAGTATTTAAGATTTTCTAGACACAAGATTATATCATCAGCAAAAAGAGATAGTTTGACCTCCTCTTTGGATTTGGAAAACAGATTTCTTTATTTATTTCTCCTCTTTATTTCTTTCTCTTGCCTGACTGCTCTGGCCAGGAGCTCTGTGTTGGATGTGAGCGGTGACAGTGGCCACCCTTGTCTCATTCCAGTTCTCAGAGGGAATGATCTTAACTTTTCCTCATGTAGTATCATGTTGGCTATGGGCTTTTCACGTGTGGCTTTTATAATTTTGAAGTCTGTTTCTTCTATGCCTAGTTTGTTGAGGGTTTTATCATGAAGGGGTGCTAGGTTTTATTAAATGCTTTGTGATGCTTATTGATCTGTATTGTGGAATCAGCCTTGGATCCCTGGGTTGAAACCTGTTTGATCACGGTGAATTATCTTTCTGATGTGCTGTTGAGCTTGGTTTGTTAGTGTTTTGTTGAGAATTCTTGCATCTATATTCCTAACGGGTTATTGGCCTGTAGTTTTCTTTTTTCGTTGTGTCCTTTCCTGGCTTCAGTGTCAAGGTGATGCTGCATTACAGAGTGAGTCTGGGAGGTTAAGGAATAATCTCTATAGCACAGGCATAGGTGTATTTTTGTAGGTCTGGCAGAACTTGGCTGTGAATCCTTCTTGTCTAGGGCTTTTCGTGGCTGGGAGACTTTCATCCCCTTCAGTCTCGTTGCTGGTTATGGGTCTATTCCGGATGTCTGTTTCGTCCTCACTGAGGTCGTGTGTGTCCCGGTGTCTGCAGGGGTTGTGTGTAGTTCTTGTGGGTGACATTTTCCATTTCTATTTATCGGTTGTAATGTTTCCTCTTTCATTTCCGATTGTTGGTTGAGTCCTTCCTATTTCTGGTGAATCTGCCTAGTGGCCTATCAACTGTGTTAATTTTTTCAAAGAATCCGTTTTTTGTTCTGTTGGTCTTCTATGTGGTTCTTCTGTTCTCCGTTTCATTTGGTTCTGCTCTGGGCTCTGTCATTTCTTTTCTCCTGCTGGCTTTGTGTTTGGTTCGCTCTTCCTCTTCTGCTTCCTTGAGATGTGACATTAGGTTGTTAATTTATGAGCTTTTTAAAAATTTACCTTGTTTATTGAAAGCTATACTCTACTAATACAATAAAATTTAGTGTATACCTTATCATAAAAGAACAATTGTATAAATAATAATGTTGATTTCAACTTTAATATGGTTCAATAGTATTGATACTGGAATTTCGACTTCTCTCCTGGCTGGCTCGCCAAATTTAATATTAGACTTTCAGGTTAGGTGATTTGAAGAATAAATCCGCGGACCATAGATCACTGGCAAGACAGAATTTGATTACAGAAAAAGA
>NW_003852600.1:1465873-1469525 GCF_000181295.1 Otolemur garnettii | reverse complement strand
CAAGGTGGATGAATGTACTAATGAATGGACACAGTCCATTCACAGAACTGAGGCCTAGGAAACTCACATGAAATTGACTGAGGCATAGGAAATGTGAGGGAGACACCAAGGTGCCGGTGTCTTCCCAGCGGTTGTCTGGTCCCTTTGGCTATTGGAGCCTCTGGTGGGGGTGGGAGGCTCCTCCCCAGCCCCCCATTTCCCCAACCCCCCCACTCCCACTTGCTTATGCTCCAGCCTGCTGGTTCCGCTGCCGGCTGCCGCAGCACCAGCACCAACACCAAGACCACTATGGTGGAGGTGGCAGGTCCTCCAGCCCAGCTTGGCTGAGCTGGCTGGGGCACCACCTGTCCTGTATCAGATCTGTAGATTTTCCCTTTTTAATGAATTTAAAGTCGAAACTTATATTTTTACCTCCGTATTAGTATTTCTTTATTTTTAATATCTGTGTAGAAATGGGGGAACACCAAAATATCCTATTAACAAGTTCTGTGGCCAAGCAACACCCTGAATATGCCTTACTACTGGAGATGGGCAACCTTATTCCTTTCCAGATCACAATTTATTAGCCTTCATTTTTAATCAAGTCGGAATGTGGTTTATTCACTAGGCTTCTGAGAAGGACGTAGTACTTTTATTGATGGTGTCATTAAATCTCAACTCTGTTAGTGTATGGTCTGTGGTTTATCAATACTCTCTGCACTGGCATTCAGCAAAGTTCCTGACACCTGTGACACACTCAGTAAATGTTTATCAACAGCTGACTCTGAGTGACTGGAGAAATGATGACGAGATAAGTGAATAAATGGTCAAATGAAGAGATCCTTTCATTAAAGGTTAGGTTTGGCCATCTGCATATTATATGAAAAACTGGACACAAGGATGAGGCTTTGAGTGTGTGTTAGGAATCTGCCCTGGGTCAAAGTCGCCTTCCTGACCCACACAAGGTGTTAAGCACACACCCCAGGTCAGAGTCACCTTCCTGACCCACACGAGGTATTGGGCACCCACCCCGCATCAGAGCCACCTTCCTGACCCACATGTGGTATTAGGCACCCACTCTGGGTCAGAGTCGCCTTTCTGACTTGAAGGTGGTGTTAGGCACCCACCCTGGATCAGAGTCGCCTTCCTGACCCGCAAATGGTGTTATGCATCCACCCCGGGTCAGAGCTGCCTTCCTGACCTGAACACAGGCTGGCCTGGCAGCCTGGACCCTGTCCACACCTCCCCACAGGCTTCTTTGACAGCCTCCTTAGCCTAGACATCTGAGTGCCTCTCCCCCAGGTCTGACCCAGCCCTTTCCTAGGCTTTCCTGGGAAGCATCACAGGATAGGGATTAAGGGAGTGGACTCAGGAGGTGACTGCCTGACCTGGCTCTACCACCTCCTAGCCAGATGACTTTGGGCAACTTTTTATGCGTGTTATGCCTTTATTCCCTCTGCATGGTAGGGATCACAGCAGCATTACTCTTACGGAGTCATTACAAGAAGAGATCAGAATGGCAGCTAGCACACAGTAAACTCTCCATAAATGTTTATTAAATAAATGTGAAGCTCAGCATGGCCTGGCTGGCATTTGGATGACTTCAGACTCCGGCTGGAGAGGAGGGGCTGGGAGCCTCGTTCCCCAGCACCTACTGCCCAGTGGGCAGCTCTCTGGACTGGACACTCAAGTCCTGGCTGCATCTTGAGACAGACCAACATACCTAGAGTAGGGAAATTTCTACATATAGGACAAATGAGACAACTGCCATTCAAACAGTTTTCATGGGTTTTCCTTCCTAATCAGAAGAAAGCTGAGAAGAATATCCTCTAAAAATAGAAATTACTCAGGTTAATGAAACAGAAGAAAGCAGGAAAAACAGGTTCAGGCTGGGAATCAGCACTTCTGGACTAGGTCACACCTCACACGTTGTTGGGAAGAGTCATCCTTCCTGAAAGGATCATTAAACCTTTTCTGCCTGCAGCAAACTCTGTCCAGACACTGATTTGAGAGGCCTGTCTCCTGAAGGCCCAGGGCCTTTGGCCGCTGCTTGCTCCTGGATCATTATTACACACCTGAGTCAGTCTCACTGGTGGCTGACGCTTCGAATCACTACTAATTGGGTCAGTTGAAACCTTTTTCCTGTTTAAGCCATGATACCTGGAGTTTAGATGTGTTTCATTTCCTGTGAGCTGTTAATGAAGAAGAATTACCTTAAATAAGCACCCTTAAGAAATTTCGTGGAGCTATTATGCCCCAGAGATAGGGCCCAGTCATGTCATTGTGGAAGAAATATCTTAAGACATTAATAGATGGGGCTCTTGTGCTTTAACCACCATGCTGTGTGTGCACAGGAAAATGCCAGTAACAAAACTAGTGTTTAAGAAAGAACTGTTGGCAGTTAGTACCCAGACCCAGAGCTGCAGCACTTGCCACCCATGACACTGACTGAGTCCAGACACTGACCAAGTCCAGACATTGACCACATCCAGACACTGACCACGTCCAGCAGCTGAACTGTGCAGGGACAGCGTGGAGACCTTGGCAGCTGACTATGCAGAGACAGCTTGGGACATTGGCAGTTGACCATGCGGGGACAGCAGGGACCTTGGCGGTTGACCATGCAGGGGACAGCGTGGGACCTTGGCAGCTGTCTGTGAGGGGACAGTGTGGGACCTTGGCAGCTGACCGTGTGGGGACAGCGTGGGACCTCGGCAGCTGACTTTGCAGGGACAGCGTGAGACCTTGGAACCTGACTGTGTGGGGACAGTGTGGGACCTTGGCAGCTGACTGTCCAGAGACAGTGGGGAGACCTTGTGTCTCTCACAGCACAGCTGTTCTGCCTGTTTTCGTATTTCAGTAATGGAACCATCTGAAGTCTTTTGATTCTGGATTCTTTCCTTCATTGTGGTCTGTGAGAATCAGCCATGACACAGTTTCACTTTAAGCCTCGCTACTTGCAGGTCTGTAAGCTCAGGAGCGCTGCCGTAGGGTCAGGGTGACAAGGACTAATTCTATGGTCTGGATGAGAATTAAGTGAGACCGCGTGAGGAGACCCCTTACCTCACACCCGACTCTGGCAGGTTCCCTTCCTGCCTGATCCTGCCTGATCCCACCCTCCGGCATGACCCTGAGAGCCTGTGGCTCCCTCTGACACATGGCCTGGGCACTGGTGGCCCTGCGCACAGGCTATGGTGGGATCTGCTTTGTCTATCAACAGGCTTCATGAGGGCCTCCAAATGAGAAGAGGAGCCACAGGCTGAGAGGAATGATTTGAAAGTCACGTAACTGGTAAAGAACTTAATCCAGGATGTAGAAAGAGCTTTCAAAACAATCTGAACAATTTCTCATCAAAGAAGATACATGGATGACAAATAAGTACATGGAAGATGTTCAGCACCACAGTGGTCAGGGACACACAGACTGACCCATGGCTGGACATCCCCATGCATCTGTAACTGTGGCTGACCACACCAGGTGCCGGCAGGGATGTGGAGGAGCCAGACCCCACTGGTCTATGCACGGGTGGGAGGTAAACTGGCATAACCACCCTGGAAGACAGTTCTGCAGCTGCTTAAAAATAAACCCAAATGTCTATTGGATGACCCACCACTGGACATTTGTCCAAGAGTCACTAAAGCATCTAGGCCAAAGCTTGTAAACGAATGGGCAC
>NW_003852600.1:1457415-1464563 GCF_000181295.1 Otolemur garnettii | reverse complement strand
GATATAGCAGTGCCCAATTTCACACTCTTTAAACATTATTTACTTATTTATTTGTGTGCTCTTACTTGGGCCAGAAAGGATTAAAGGCAGCTTATAAATTATATAAATTCAGTAAAATGTACACCAGACTTCAGCTGGGGCCTTCTGTTTCTCAAACTTACACCGGGTACCCAGACACCCAGCAGATGAGAACCTTTCCTGCACGTGGGGAATTCTGACTTCTCTGACTGACTTGGGCTCTTTTCTCAGTTTCTTTGTCTGCCTGACAGTGACAACTGGCTCCCCAAATCTTGCCCACATTGATCCAGGTGATCAACCTCACTTACTTTCACCAGCTACCCCTGTACCTCCAATGGATAAAAGATATAAATAAAACCTGTAACCCGGCATCGTGTGACTCTGCACCCTTCACTCGAGGTTTGGAGACCTCATCTCCTGTTTCCAGCCACCTTGCTCAGCTGCTGACATAACAAACTCTTCCCCTGAGCTGAGGCAGCAACAATCCCGCCCTCTCTCAGGCCCCTGGGACTGAGTTTCCTCCCAAAGCGGCTCATGCAAGGATAGGTTTTCTCTTATAAGAATTTTCCATTTTTAAAGGGTAAGAAAAGAAAAATATTTTTGGATCTCTGCATTAAAATAAGGGGGTGAGAGGAAAATAGGAGCAGAGAGCAGGGCGCGGGCAATGCCCCCAATATCCGGCTGGGCAGCCTGTGCACTGGACACCTCTGGGAGTGCACAGGAAGGGCACAGGCCAACCGCACTACATGATGAGAGAACCCGGCGCCTTCTCAGCTGGAGAGGCTGCCGGGCAGAAGAGAGGGGAGTGGGAAGTGACACCAGAATCACAAGTCAGGGACCTGTAGGGAGAGTGGCCCCGACCCACAGGGGATGAGGAGCTTGAAGGTGACATGTTTATCTCTACAGGGAAGGAGAGGCTGAGTGTGCTTATCGCTGGACCTGTGGACACTGGGAGGGCATTGCATGGACTTGACTCCTGGCTGCCTGGGAGCACCCTCATTCTAGAGTGGGGGACTGTAGAATGACACAATCACTGTCAATTCAGTCCAGAGAGAAGGGGGATGTGTAGTGAGGGATGAGATGGGTCAAAAAAGCACTTTGGGTGGAGGTTAGGTGAGGGGTGGTGCAGGGAGCTGGAGGTCACACCCACGAATTCTAAGGGTCTGAAATTCAGGCTTTTCTCCTCTGTGGTGGTGTTTTGTGATGGGGGAAGCATCATAGTGGGGATGAAAAACGATTCTCTGCTACTGCTGCTGCTCACTGTATCACCATAGCAACCAGTTTCATCAGCCAGGAGGGAGAGTTTCTCCAGGCAGCCTGTGTCGGACTGTTGTGATTTGCAGGGGAAATATTTACAGCTCTGCCAGGGAGGCCATGCCAGGTGGTAATTCAACAGCATAGCAGATTAATTCCATTTTGAGGATTTCTAAAGAGCATATTCCTTATTGACTCCAAGTAACACCATGTTTGACCAGTTACCCACAGCAAAATCCTGCAGGATGTAGGTGCCGTGGTGATGGGTGGTAGTTTATCTTTTTTTTTTTTTTAAGTGAGTTAATGTTTGTCCCCTTGGGGGTTTAAATCAAACCAAAAGACTAAAGTCATTGTGTGAGGCAGACTTTGGGCCCTGTGGACGGCTTCTGTGTCATCCCAGGTGGAATTCAGCAGTTCCTTCTTCCCCAGTGAGCAAGGCTCTCTATCAAGGCCTGGTGAGGAATGGGCCTCCTGCTGAGGGCGTGTGGGGGAGGCTGGTTTACATTACCGAGCTGAGAGCTGTCACCTCCTCCCCATCTGAGCAGCATTTTCTTGTGACTTTTGTTACAGTCCAAGGCTGAGTTCCCCTTTCCTCCTCTCTACCTCCGGCCCCTTCTCCCTCTATGGCCCCATCCTCAGAAAGGAAGCAGGCTGTGGTACAGACCCCTCTGCAGCTTCCTAAATCTGTTCCTTACACCATCTATAAAGACAGCCGGAAGTCGTCATCTTAGAGATTTGTACTCTGCAAACAAAATCTTTTTCTTTCTTTTCTTTTTCTTTTTGAGACAGAGTCTCACTATGTCACCCTTGGTAGAGTGCCGTGGTATCACAGTTCATAGCAACCTTAAACTCCTGGGTTTAAGCTATTCTCTTGCCTCAGCCTCCCAAGTAGCTTGGCCTATAGGCACCTGCCACAAGACCTGGCTATTTTTTAATTTTTTTTGCAGTTGTCATTGTTTAGCTGGCCTGAGGCCGGGTTCGAACCAGCCAGCCTTGGTCTATGTGGCCGGTGCTGTAACAACTGTGCTACAGGCGCCGAGCCCTCAAACAAAATCTTTCATTCACCAGAATTTTCCCTCCCTAGATGAGGGGGGGTAATTGTAAATAAATATTTTTCTCTGTTTGCTTGCTGTGTTAAAAAATGAGTTATTTTAGGCTTTTGCATGCCACTGCTTCCCTTGGCTTTTGAAATAGAGCACCTTTCCAGATTCCTGCAGTTACCCAGTCTGGACATCCTGTTCCACAGCAGAGACACAGAGAGGCGGAGTCTGACAGGCACAGACTCGCCAAGTCAGGTCCCCTCCCTTCCCTTCCAGTGTGAGACAGACTCTGATCTCAGGTATGTGTAGCCCTGATTCATTCCATTTTTCATTCAAATTATTTTACTTCTCTCTCCATCCCCCTGGTGGCATTTTCCATTTTGAAAGCTGGTCTTGTTAATTAATCTTATTTGGGGGAACGGTGTGTGGAGAGGGACTTGCAGGGGAGGTGTGGGAGGGATTGATAATTCTTGCTGATTCTCAGCCACATTTATGAAGCCTGCGTCACCCACTCTGAGGCACTGTTCTCCAGAGACTTAGTACACAGAATAAGCTTACAGACAGTCATCAGCAAACCTTTAAAAACTTTCTCCCAAACTTTTATAATCACCTCCATAAACAAATCCAAGATGACACCCATGTGTCTTCTCTGCAGCTTCCTTATGCTTTGGGTTTCCAGGCCAGCAGCGTGCAAGGACCAGAACATTGTAATCATTCTGTTCCACTGGCCCTTTTCAAGTTATCCCCAGAAACAGTAGACTCTCTGCAGGACCACAACTCAATAGTTGCCGCCCACCTGCCTGTGACCTCTGGCCCATTGTGGGGGTCAGTGTGGAGAACAGGTCTAAGTATTTTCTGTAGAGCTGGTCTTGTGAATTTCCTCAATGTTTGCATATCAGTTAAAGATTTGAATTCTCCATCAATTTTGAAGCTTAGTTTAGCAGGATATGGAATTCTGGGCTAAAAATTATTTTATTTGAGAAGGTTAAACGTAGATGACCATTCTCTTCTGGCTTGAAAAGTTTCAGCTGGAAAGTCTGCTGTCACCCTTATGGATTTGCCCTCGTAGATCAGTTGATGCTTGCTCCTGGCTGTTTGCAGAATTTTTTCTTTTGTCTTGACATGGACAGGTTCATTACAATGTGTCTTGGTAATGCTCTGCTTGTGTTGAGATGACCCAGAGTTTGATATCCCTCTAGAATAGTGGTTCTCAACCTGTGGGTCACAACCCACAGGAACTATGTTAAAGGGTCACGGTATTAGGAAGGTCGAGAACCACTGCTCTAGAAGGAGTATTTAGGAATCTTTAGTGAAACTAGGGAAGTTTTTGTTTATGATAGTCTCCAATAGGGCTTCCATTCCTTTGGGACATTCTTCCCCTTCAGGGATACCTATAATTTGTATGTGTGAACATTTTGTGAAGTCTTATAATTCTCTGAGCAAACATTATGCTTTCTCACTCTTCTTTTCTGCCTCTTTAACTATATGGGTTAGATCAAGAGCTTTATCCTGCAGCTCTGAGAGTATATCTTCTCCATGGTCTAATTTGTTTTTGACACTTTGTCCTTCATCTTTAAGTTTCCTGATTAATTCCTTAAGCTCTACTGTATTCTTTCTATATTGTTCATATCCTTTATCCATTTTTTGGTTCCATTTTTCTACTTTCTTGTCAATTCTCTTTATTATCTTTACCATCTATATTTTAAATATCCTTTAGGTCATTTCCATTAATTCTTTGTAGGTGGAGTCCTCTGCATTATATGCTTCATAGTCCCTTGGTGGGAGTTTCTCTGTTCTGGGCTTTCATGTTACCAGAATTTTTCTGTTGGTTCCTCCTCATGTGTGTTTTCTCCTTGTTCACTTCCTTCCCTTACTTTTTCCTTCTCACTGCCTCCTTTGCTTTAAGTTACCTCATCTCAGAGCTTAGGTGTTGAAGTGGTCTTTAGGTATAAGGCCAAAAGGAAGAGAAGGGTAAAGAGTGAGAAGAAAGAAGAGAAAAAGAAAAAAAGAATAGGGTGAAAGAAAAGGATTGAATAATAGGAGAGAGGACAGAAAGAGAGAAATTTAATGACAGGTGAAGTGGTGTTGTTTGGTAGGATGCTACAGCCACACCAGCAACTTTAGGACTTTGGGGGGCTAGGCTGGGCAAGTCCCTCAAATCAGGAGCTCCTTACCAAGAGAGAGAGCTCCTAAAAAAAGAGAGAGAGAAATGTTGGGAGACAGAGAACACACTGTTTTTGCTGTGAAAAATTGGGGCCAGAAGCCACTCTTTAGTTGCAGAGGAAGAGGTTGGGTCCTGTCTTCCTGACTTAGTTGCCCTCAGTCAGGGCCTGGTTGCTTCATCAGCATTCAGTACCCATGGGATTAGAGTCCTGAAGCTGTTGCCAGATTCCTTATGAGGTGCATCTCACAGTGTCCCTTGGCAATTCCCGGGGTGCTCAGCTCACTCCAAGGGTGAATGCCCAAGCTCAGCAATTATACCATAACCAGATGTACACTAGGACCCTGTGGACTGTTTCTCCCACATGGCCTTCCCACAATGGCAGCACCCTGTTAGCGGCCAAGCTGATGGGTGATCCACCCCACTTGGTATTCACTTCCAGCCACTGGATGCTGTTTGAGTCCACCCACTCCTCTAAGCCTTCCAAGGCAGCTCCAGTGAGCAGTTTAGCCCCAAATCAAAAAACTGCAGGATAGGCCCTTCCTGTCCCCAGTCCTCTATGGGTGGTCCCTGCCCATTCCCAAATATTTGCCTTCTGTACTAGTTCTTCTCAGCTCCAGACCTCCTTGCTGGAGCCTGTAGTCTACCACTGCTTCACTATGCTCCCAGATTGATGTCCCCGGGTAGGTTCCCCCAGCTAGAGATGGTTGGAGTTTTCTTTCCCCTCCCTCATTGTGAGTGGCTAGTAGGGAGATGTTTCTAGTCTGCCATCTTTCTCCACCTCCCATACCTTTTCCTTTTTTTGAGAAGAATAATGACTAACTCAGAACTTAAAAAATGAAATATGTTTGGCATAGTAGGAATTTTCACTCTGAATTTTTTTGAGTTAGATTGGCAAACAAATGCTATACATATTTAATGCACAGCATTATGAGTTTAGAGATAAGCAGATACCCATGAAATTATTACTGCAATCTATGCGAGTACTTTATCAAGTCAAAAGTAATTTACCATCATCTCCTACCCTTTTTATTATTGTGTGAGTGTGTGGGTATATGACATGAACACTTAAAGTAAGAGCTAGCCTTTTAGCAAAATTTTAAGTATACAATACAGTTTTGTTACCTATAGGTGCTGTGCTGTACAGTGGATCTCTAGCACTTATTCATCTTGTATAAACAAAACTTTGTACCTTTAACAAATACCTCCCTGTCTCTCTTGTCCCTCCCAGACCCTGACAATCACTATTCTTTTCCTGGCTTTTATGAGCTTGGCTGTTTGAGATCCACCATACGGTGGTACCACATAATGTTTGACTTTCTATGTCTGACTCATTTCACTTAGTGTAACATCCTCAAGGTTCATCCATATTGTTGCAAATAGTTGAATTTTTTTATAGAACTTAATAATATTCCATTGTATGTGTAACCCACATTTTCTTTATTCATTCATCTATTAGTGAACATTTAGGTTGCATCCATGTTGTCTTAGTACATGTGTGCTTCTATAACAACATACCACAATCTAGGTAATTTATAGGAAATGGAAACTTTTTAAAAAAAAATTTGGAGGATGGAAAGACCAAGGTCAATGCACTGACAGCTAATGCCTGGTGAGGGCTGCTATCTGCTTCCAAGATGGCGACCTGTTTCTGCATCCTCGAGGGAACAGATACCATGCCCTCTCATGGAAGAAGGGATAGAAAGGTAAAAGAGAGACAGGCAGTTCTCTTGCACCTTATTATAAAGTCATTAATCCCATGACTCAGTCTCTCTTAAGGCCCTATCTCATAACTCTATCACATTGGCAAGTAAGTTTCAATGTATGAATTTGGGGGAGGATACACACATTCAAACCATAGCTCATGTCTTGGCTATTTTGAATAACACTACAAATGCACATGGGTCCACAGGTGTCTCTTTTGACAGCCTAATTTCAATTCCTTTGGAAATATACCCAGAAGTAGAATTCCCTCTGCATTCTTAATCAATATCATTAATACCCATAGTTTCTTTTACTTTCAACTGACTTAAAGTATTTTAGGAACTCTTTTATTTCCTTGCTAAATGCAGATACCTTGCTAGAAGGAAAGATACTAAGATAATGCAGATGAAGATAGTCTCTCTTTCTCAAAGAGCTTACACCAAAATAGGAGAGATAGGAAAGTAAGTAGACATCACAATGCGATATAATAAGGGATGACAGAGATGAGCCCAGGATTTAAGGGAAGATGTTTAAGGGCCTGGAGAGGTGGCAAGGAGTCATAAAGTTCTCTCAGGGGAGTCAACGCTGATGTGTAAGGACCAGGAGGAGATTTCCCTGTCGGGGAGGGGAGGGATGGGCAAGAGTAGTCAAGACTGAGGAAACAGCAGTAAGGAGAAGAAAATACTGATTGGCACATAGAACCATGATACACGTAAACACAACATATTGAGAACCTGTCATGTGCCAGGTACCATGTGTACCTCAAATTTTGATGTTATTCATAATTTAAAACTTACTAGGGCATGTCATTATTCTCTTTTACAGGTAAGGAAACAAAGGGTTAGTAGAAGTTAAATCTTTTCTTCCTAGAAAGCCTCTCTTCACTCTTGAGGCTCAGTATGTAACGTGGTCCAACAGTGATGGCTGACCTGCTTGGCCTGACTCCTCTAATGGGGGGTCTCCTTCCATGT
>NW_003852600.1:1455960-1457110 GCF_000181295.1 Otolemur garnettii | reverse complement strand
CTTTCATGAAAACCTTGTATGTCTGTCTATTTTATGATTGGAGATGTGTAGGTTAGTGCTGGTGAGGTCAGGGTAGCAGCTTTTTTTTTTTTTTTTGAGACAGAGTCTTATTATGTCACCCTTGGTAGAGTGCTGTGGTGTCTGTCACAGTTCACAGCAACCTCAAACTCTTGGGCTCAAGAGATTTTCTTGCCTCAGCTTCCCTTGTAGCTGGGACAATAGGTGCCTGCCAGAATGCCTGGCTATTTTTTGTTGTTGTTGTTGTTTGTTTGTTTAGCAGCCCCTGGATTTGAAACCACCAGCCCTGGTGCATGTGGCCAGCAACCTAACCACTGAGCTATGGGTGCCGAGCCAGGGGGGCAGAAGATTTGTGGGCATTTCCTTCATAAGGAAATGAACCAAAATGCTAAAATAAATGAGTAGGACATTAGGTTTAGACGTTTTAAATACACATGTAATCAGGAAATAAAAACCCAAATTATCATCTTCAGGTATAAAGCACAACTAGTGGATTTCACTTGCAAAGCACGCTTGGTTCTTGTGTTCATATGTCCCCTGCTGTGCAGCTGTGTTGACAGCAAGGCCACCGTGTGTCTTTTGAAACTGAATGTAGTCTGATGGGTTTGGGATCTATTCAGTACACTCCAGAGTCTGCCTTGGATTCTGTCCTTGAAGATACAGACATAGTGCAACAGACTATGTTGTATGTTTCTTTGGTTTCACTCTGTTGCCCCAGGGAAGTGAAGTGTCATCATCACAGCTCACAGCAACCTCAAATTCTTGGGCTTAAGTGATTCTCTTGCCTCAGCCTCCCAAGCAGCTGGGACTACAGGTGCCTGCCACAACACCCAGCTATTTTTGTTGTTGTTGTTGTTGCAGTTGTCATTGATGTTTAGCTGGCCCAGGCCAGTTTTGAACCCGTCTGACTCGGTGAATGTGGCTGGCACTGTAACCACTGTGCTATGGGTGCCAAGTCGATGACTAAAATGTTTGATGAAGCATGAATTAAAATGTATTTTTTCTGATATGGAAGAGGCCCAGGTCCAAAACCCAGTCTTTCATGAAAACCTTGTATGTCTGTCTATTTTATGATTGGAGATGTGTAGGTTAGTGCTGGTGAGGTCAGGGTAGCAGCTTTTTTTTTTTTTTT
>NW_003852600.1:1447787-1455940 GCF_000181295.1 Otolemur garnettii | reverse complement strand
ACTATGTTTAAATGGAAATCATCCTAATTCCTTAAAGTGTTTGAAATATATAAGCCCAGAATGAGTGTCTAGATTTTCTTATTCCCAACTGTGTTATTCATACCTCATTTTTTATGTAGTCTGTGTAACTTGGGGCTGGGTACTAGGCTAGCTGTGGGCCACCATATTGGTAAGGATTAAAAGATAATTAATATCTGACACCTGTCAAAAATGAAAGGGATCCCAAACCTCTATTCCAATAGGGCAGAGGTAAGAGCAGATGGCATAGGATGGCATAAGAGGACATGGCAGAGATCCCACAGTTAGAGAGGTTTCCAAAACCATTTCCCAGGGGTATCATTTGCCTGGCCTCTACAGTGAGGAGGGTTCTCTGGGAAGATAAGTAGAAGTCTCTGGAAGTGAGACTGTTTTTTTTTTCTTCATCTGCTTCAGTTCTTCATCTGCTTCAGTTCTTCATCTGCTTCTTCATCAGTTACAGAGTTTATGTATTAAATATTTATCAGTAGATTTTTAAGGGAGAGTTTGCCTCTACCCATTATCTGTTCTGAGTTTGGATCACTTTGTATCTCTGTAGGACCTTTGGAGGAGACAATCCTTCCCTGACATGAACCCATGTGCCCCACTGCACGTGTGCCCACCAGGACACACTGCTATGCACCTGCTAGCTCTCTCTCTGCCACCCGGCAGCAGCAACACCAGAAATTACAGTTATGCAGTACTCCATGTGTGTGTCAGAAAAGCTCTCAGATGAAGAACTGTCGGACTTGATAAGGGTCCCTGAGAAGGTGACTGCTGCATCAGGGAAGTTCAGCATTTTACAAAGCCAACCTAGAAATTCAATTCAGTAATTTATAGCTGCACTTGTAATTACTTTTTACTGGCAGCCTTCTTCAAAGCTCATGTGCTCTGTGAAGCAGGTGTTGAGCTTATCCGGTTTACTGACATATCTGCAGAATTCAGTACAGAGCCAGAACATAAGGCAGTTGGTAATGTTTGTTTTGATTTGTCCCATCAGAGTGTCTAGCACTGCTGCTCAGTAATGGAAGGATGAATCACTATTCTTTGGTCTGAGATATTCTTGATTAACATTGATGTCAGGGTTTCAGTTCCATTTTTATTGTATTTCCAATCCTATCTTTATTACATTTTTACTCACCTAAATAATATTCTTCATGCCAACTATGGGCTTGGCCCATGGAAGGAATTTCTGGAATGGGTGAATAAATAAATGATCTTGGGAGGATTATTTGGTAACCAATGGGCAACAATAATCTGGGAGCCTGAGACTGAATGAGGAACAAGGAGACAGGTGGGACCCTCTACTCAGCCCCCACTGATGGAGTCAGAGCAGGGACAAGAGGGCACCTCCCTCAGCAAGATGGTGGAGTCAAAGCAGCAGTGGCCAGTTTGCGCTGGAGAACTCCCACCTCACACACCGGGGTTCCCATGCATTTGCCCTTTTTAGATAGGAATATTTCAAGATAGAGAAAGAATTAAATGCTTTTCAATTTTGTAATTAAAATATTAAATAAGGCACAACAGCATAATGGATAAGAGGGGTTCTGGAGCAGACTAGATTCTGGGTAGGCAAGTTATTGACACTCTCTACACCTAGGTCTGCTCATCTGCTAAGGGGGGATGAAGATAGTAACTGCCTGTCTACTTCACGTGGCTGTGATGGTAATGGAATGAAGCAATCTTCATAGGGTGCCTATAACAGTGCATAGCATAGAGTAAACGCCATATAAATCTGTTATGTAAAAACAAATTGGGGGAAGAAAGATAAGAATCTTACCATGTTTATTAACCTCCAAGGTTACCTATTCTGCTGCAGACATTTTATATTTTATGTTCTGTACCTGAGATTTAGGGAAGTATGTTATTGATTTACACCTTACCTCTGGTGTAGAGTTAAGCATCTCCTGCCCAGGGGGACATCTGGAATGCAGGGCACAGTTGGTTGCTCTTTGATGACTCATTTTCATTCTGCTTCTAAAATCTGGGGGAGTACCCATTATAGCTCAGCAAAAAGTCTGTTCTCTAATCAGTGGCCCCAGCCCTGAGTTTGCCTCAGGTGCTGGAGGGAAGAAGTGGTTTTCAAACAATGTAATTGCCATCTAAAGACACACATGGCTCAGTTTGTCTGGTTCATGAGCTAGATGACATTACTGGTCCTGGGAGGGAACTGACAGCTCCATGGATAACTTTCCGTGAGTAGGGCCACCACACGAGCATCCGATTCTGAATTTAACCAGGCAACACGCTGCTTGCTGATGCATTCACGTTGTTCAGCAGGATACTCCAAAGAGGATAAAGTAAAGCCATTGCTCCTTCTGTTATGACGAAGTGCCTTGTGAGCTTTGTTTTTTTCTTATAAAGCAAGTATCTTACCAAGGATGAGCTCAGAGGGAATTAAAACAAAACAAGAGGAAAAGAGTAGAAACAAAATGACGGGAAGTCTGAGGACAACGGACTCTATAGACCTGATGGTGGGATGGTTTAAAGGCAGGGTTGGAGGTAGGTGGGGCGAGGGCAGGAAAACGTCAGCCTTTCCACTTGGCTCAGTTGCCTCTCTTGATAAACTACTTTGATGCTAATATTCCACGTGTCTGGCAAGATCTGGCAATGTTTGGTGTAGCCTTCCTGTTCTGACGTTGCAGGCTGTGGGCTTGGCTGCATTCTTTAAGGAGATTCAAAGAGCAATTTATACTGAAAACTCTTTATTTCTAAATTTGAGCACATTCTGTCCAGTTGGAATAACATCACCACTCGGTTCTAAATTCCTTCCCTTCATCCTCTTAATGCCCATCTAGATGACCTCTTCTTTGAGGACCACAACCCTGACCCCTGTGCATGCGGATCTCAGAGGGGACTCAGGCAGGGCACCTGTCTACAGTTATAGACACTCCCAAGAAGGCAGGAAGTTCACCTCCCAAGTGAGATCTGCGTTGACATGAGCTCAGCCCTCCCTTCCCCTTCACCACACTCCTAACTGGTGGGGGTGGTGGGGCCTGTCAGCTCAGACCTGTGTGAGTCAGTGAACTTCCCAGTGACAAGCTTTACTAGTGATTCCAAGGAGACAAGTAATTGAGAGGTGCAGGCTGAGCGGGGACCCAAGCGGGATCATCCAGGCAGGTGT
Organism: Otolemur garnettii; assembly: GCF_000181295.1. Classification (NCBI taxonomy): domain Eukaryota; kingdom Metazoa; phylum Chordata; class Mammalia; order Primates; family Galagidae; genus Otolemur; species Otolemur garnettii. Next base: position 1,452,801 of record NW_003852600.1, on the reverse strand, counting down.
CAGGACCTTTCCAAAGCTCCGGGGGAACGTGTGAGGTGTCAAAGCAATGCAGGAAGGCCAAACAACTCTTACGGAAGAGAGTATTTTTAGTCTTGACATCTGTCCATTTTGTGCTGGGCTGGTTATAGCTCCCTGTGACTATGACAGGGAGTGTACCCTGGAAAGTCACAGATTTCAGGTTTGTTTACCAGAAGCAATCCCAGGCGGTCTGGAACACAGATTAAGCTTTTCCTTACAGAGGGCTCTCCCACTAGCAATGTCATTACCTGACTTGGCAGGGATCCATCGTTAGCATCTTTACAAGGAGATCAGAGCAGGCCATGGCCTTCTTTACTTCTTAGGGTGCATCCTGCCCCCTCAATGAGGAGGACATGTGGTACCCCTGGTGTGGGTACCCCTGGTGTGGGTGCTCCCCAGGGGCTGCTCCTGGTGTGGGTGCTCCATGGGGGCTTCTGGGTCCTGTGTGTGTTTCTCGGAAGAAAAAGGAAGGTCTGGCGGGAAAGCAGTGTGCATACATGCTGGAATATCTGTGCTGATGGAAAAGAGCAATAGTATAAAACCAAGAGAGAGCAAATGAATCCAATTATGCCAAAGAGTGAGAAAAAAGGTTATAGCAAGTGATAACCCTCAAATCATGTCAGAATGAGAGAACTACTTTCACTAGTGAGCAGGGAGAGGGTCTGGTTAGAACAGGACGAGCCCCTCATGTCTTAGCAGCCTCGGAATTTCCCCTCCTCACCCTGCCTCCCATTTATTTTCTGAAACTTAGCTGAGCACAAGGAGGAAGCTGTTTTCTTGAAGCCTGTTGGCTTGCTGCTCCCTTGGATGGCCGTGGCTGGTAGAATATTGGGGTTGCTTGTGTGTGTGTGTACGAGACAGAGAGAGAGAGATTGCTTCTGCCGTTGATTTGGCAGCATGGTAGATTACCCTGGTCTCTAAAGCAAATAATCAAGTTAAAGAGGCAACTGTGCCATGTATTTTAGCGTCTGGAAGCAATGCCAATTTTTCTTTCTCATCATTTTCTTTAGTTGTTTCTGGCCTGGTTGGGCTCATTAAAAAGCAGCCAGGTTTTCCATGCCTAGACTCATCAGCTCTCAGGGACGCCTCCTCTGCTTCCTGCTGGGCTGCTGGCACAGGCCCTCATCAACTGGAAAATAAATGGAGCTGAGCCCCTGTCCTCTGGATCCTGAGAGCTGCTCACTGGCCCACTGCCAGGAGGCCAAGTGAGAGCTGTGTCCCACCATGCCCTGTCCCTGTCCCCAGGAGGCTGAGTGAGAGCTGGGCCCCACCATGCCCTGCCCCTGCCCCCAGGAGGCCGCGTGAGAGCCGTGTCCGCAGTGCCCCGTCTGCTCTCCACCTCTGCAGTGAGGCCTCTGGGTGTTCTCTCTGCTCACTGATTTCACATTGTTCTTACTTAGACACTTGGGAACATTCTTGCTGTGTTTCATTGCTGTGTATATTTTTTCCCCATAAAAGACTTCTCAGCTAGATGGTGTCATCTTGAAGAAATGGAGGAAAATATATCTTGTGATTTCTGTGTTCATTTGCTCCCCACCCCAGGATGGTCCCCATCCCTGGAAGGTCCCAGGACAATGCAAAATACCACTGAAGGGTTCAGTGATTAAATTTTCAAAATTTCTCAGATTTTTTTCCTCCAGAAGTTCTCTTGATTTATTTCTTATGCTTTCTCCCTAGTATCTTATTTCGTCAATTATTTCCTCTCTCAACTCTGTCTCCAATTTCTCTCGCATGTTTAAGTCTCTCATCTGAAACAAATGAAAACAAAGCAAAAAACCAAACCAAACAACAACAACAAAACCACATGGCCTTTCCCTGACTCTGTGTCTCTATGATTTGTCCAGCATGTTTATTCTGCCTACAGCTGCTGCTCCTGGTGTCCACTCTGATGGAGCTAGTGGGAAGACCCAGGTTCTAACTACACAGGCAGGCCAAGCTCCAGGGGGGAGCCGAGCCATTTGGTGCCTTTGTTAAGAGGCCTTCCCTGGGTCCTCCTAGCAGGCTGCCACGGGGTGTGGGCTGGGTTTTAGGGCCCCTGGCCCCTTGACTGCCCTAGGCTTACACAAAGGCAGACCCTAGCTGCCCCTCCCCAGCCTTCTTGGAAGAGTCACCTGCAATTGTGCGACCTACTTCTTCACAGCAACCTGGCCGTCTAGGAGCGTTTGACTCTCCGGCTGAGGCATGTGGGCCTCAGGTGCCTCCCCGGGGCCCCACCTTCCCTGTTCACTTCCTGTTCCCCCAGTTGCTCTTTCTGACATTACCCCTCTTCACGTTCCCAGGGAGCGGTTTCTAGGTTCCCCCAGCTTCAACCACACCTCTGTGCCTATGAGCCCTGGGCATCCTCACACCTCCATGTTCAAATTTCTGAGGATAGCTTCACTGGCATGTGACAGGGCAGTGGCACAACAGTCCCCAGAGCCTTGCCCACCTCTTGAGATTTGATGGTCTGCATTTACCTTCTTGAGTTATTATTATTTTTTAATTTATAGAGGTAAACTTTCTTTCCGGTGAAAAAGCACATGGCAATTCATTTGAACACCTTATATAAGACACAGAAGCCACCCACCTTATTTGGCACAGATACACTTAACATGCCACATTAAGTATAATTTCCGTTTTATTTTTTCCCAAAGGATATTCTTCAGTCCTCAGGAACTCAGCTCCTTAGTGAACTTTGGTGGAGGTCATGGGGCAGCACCCGCAGGTCTAAATGGAGGTGGAGGTGGAGGTGGAGGTGTTCGGTCCTTGCAGGCTTCCCGAGACAGTTCCTGACTACCTCACCATGAATAGCACAACTCACACAGTAATGTAGCTTCACGTAGAGCTTGGGAGGCACATAGGCGTCGAAGACACTTGCTTCAGAAATGTCCCTCACAGCTGCGGCTCCACTGTGTTCCGAATGACAAACTTCTCTAGGCACAGTTCATGCCGCAAATAGATTGGTCACAGCCACGGCCCTTTTTGGCATGACCTTTGTTCCTTCCTTTCTTTATTATCTTCGAAGCAAGGACACAAAAGCACCTTCTTGAATTCTTAAAAACTTTATCTTGGAGTTTGGAATTGGCGCTGTGGGTCTAACTACAGAACATTAGTCTATTCAATCGGCCCATGTGGCTGCCCAGTAAAATACCTCAGAAGTCTGGGCTGGTGGGGAGGAAGATGGATTTGGAGTTGAACAGTCCTGGGTTTAAATACCGGCTCTGTCATGACTAGTATTGTGACCTTACAGAAATTATTCTAAAGCCTGGGTTTTCTGATCTCCAGATAGAGCGAATGGAACTTACCTCAAGGCAGACTGTTGTCAATCTACATTAACAAACAGCTGACATAGCCACATTTAACTCAGTCCGTGCACTAAACTTCTGTGAGCTCAAAAGCTATTCTGGAATGAAATGGCAAAACAGAGACGAGGAGACTGTGTCTTTGCAGTTAATTTATTAATAACAACACACTCATTCAGTGTCCAGAGGGGGCGAAACATTGTGCAAGGACATATGACATATAAATTAATTTTTAGCTTATGCAGGAATTAGATAACACAGTGTAAGCTAAACTTTAAAACAGAGTAGAAAATGCTGTGTGCCCTGATTGGGGCGTCGGTTTTAGAATGAGCGCTGCGTGCAGCTGGGGCGAGGAGGAAGGCTTCCCGGAGGCGGCGGCATTTGAGACACGAGGATGGAGAAGAGGAGAAACTGACCCTGGGGAAGGAGGGAGGAGCGCAGGCCGGGAAGACGTGGGCTCGCCACCCTGCTGAGGACCGTGCTTCAGTGCTTCCCTGGACGCAGCAATTTCAGATCCGGAAACTAAGGGTTGGTGACCTGTGCCCTCCACAAAGCTCCACGTGCCTGGCTCTGACTCGGACCCCCGACCCTCTGCCAAGAACCAGGCCCTGGGCGCTGGCACCTCAGGAGAGTGGCCTGTCCTCTGGGTGGCCTGGGGCAGCGGGTCTGGGCCAGGCTCTCACCACACTGATGATACGCCGTGCAGCACTGGGAAGAGTCACATTCCCACCAGCAGGAAAGTCATCACCGAGGACCCAAGGATGTTACTCGGAATTAAACTGCCCATGGGCGAGGCCGAGGCACCCACACACAGGCTGTGAAGACTTTCCAGAACAACGTCACTTTGCGTGTATAGTGAGGCTTCACTCATGGAAATAAAACCAACGACTCAGATGTCACTTCCAGGACCCCTTAGCTACAGGTGCGTCCCCGCTGTGGAGTGGTCTCCTCCAGCTGTGGCCCGGCCGGGCACCAGGCTTCCTGCCTCCATTCACTAATGTGTGACCTTGGCAGTTCATTTGACCTTCCTAAGCCCGCGTCTCACCTGTGGGAGGGAGATGTTTGGTCACTCCGCCCTGATGCGGGACCTGGAGTAGTAAGTCGCTGAGCACCCGCAGGGGAGAGCGTCCAGGCGCCGTGTCCCGACGTCATGTGGGTGACCTGCTCTGGGGCCCTAGGGTCCTCGCTCCAGCGGGAGGCCACCTCTGCCTCCGGTTAGAAGTTACACCCCCAAATTACCGCACTGCCCCCGTCCTTTCTCGTCCACAGCTATCACTCTCACACATCTGGTCTTTTTCTTGTACATTGTCTTTTTGCTAAAGTGCAAGCTCCAGAATCAACATCCGTGCGGAATCAGAGGGGAAGCCAGGCCCGCTGACCCGAAATTACCGCTGGCCCCTCCCACCCCAGGGTCCTGCCTGGGAACACCTGACCGCCCCAGGCACCTGCACCCCCATAAGCAGGGGGAGAAACTAAAATGAAGCGGTAAGCAAACTGCGCACCGCGAGGCCCGGGCCTTCCTGAACTTGAACCCAACACTGAGCATTTTTGGTAAACCCTCGATGGCCCTGCTCGCTGGCAGAAGCCCACGCGCTCCTGTTACCCAGAGTTGTCCTGAGGGACCCACCGCGGAGCCGGGAGGGCAGAGGACTCAGCTGGTTTCCTCTTCCCGGCGGCAACCCCATCGCTCTCTGTGCTGGTGGAGAGGGCTGGGG
>NW_003852600.1:1440790-1447647 GCF_000181295.1 Otolemur garnettii | reverse complement strand
GCTCACGCACTCGGAGGAGCCGGGACCCGCCGAGCCCGCGGGCCCGGGCGCGCCAGCCGGTAACCGGGCGGGACCGGGCCCAGGGCGGGTGGGGGCGGCTCGCTTGGGCTCGGGGTGGGTTTTAGTTTGGGGTTGGGGGTGGGAGAGGAGCTGCGGTTTGCGGGTGCCCAGGGGAAGAGCGTGGACCCCGCTCAGAGAAGCCGCGTTTACCGCCTCCCCGCGGCCCGCCGACGCGCACCTGCCCCGCCCGAGGGCGTCGGACGAGCCTGGGAGCCCCGGCCCCGGCCGCGGGGCCTCCTTCCTCCGCGGGTCCCGGACGCCCAGACGCACCCTCGACCCCGGAGAGAAAACTTTCCTCTCCTGCCCGCGGCCACTGCGGCGTCCTGGACCGGGTCCGGCACTTCCAGGCGAACCGCGCGGACCCCCGCTGGGCGCCGGCAGTGGGCAGGGTCTCGGGGTGAGCCGGGCTGACGGTCAATTCATTCTGTTTGGATGAGCAGCCGGCCTGCAGGTTATTTTACTGATTAGAAGGAAATTGCCGTTTCGCCATCCCTGCTCAGGTCCGGGAGTCTCTTTAGAAACCGGTCTGGAGGCTTGTAGTTTCCTACGGCGTTTTCCATGACATAACTCCCAGATGTTACTCTGCATTTAATCAGACGACAGTGAAACAATGGTGTTGCTTTTCTTTGTTTTTGAGATAGAATCTCACTCTGTCACCCGGGCTACAGTGCCATGGCCTCAGCCCAGCTCACAGCAACCTCAAATTCCTAGGCTCCAGCGATCCTCCTGCCTCAGCCTCCCCGGCCACCATGCCTGGCTAGTTTTTCCTTCTATTTTTAGTAGAGATGGTGGGGTCTCTCTCTCTTGCTCAGGCTGGTCTGGAACTCCTGGTGCTGGGATTATAGGCCTGAACCACTGCGTGAAACACTGGTGTTTTGAAAGTAAAAGAACCCCGGGGGAAGTGTCTGCTACTCCAGGGAAGAGAAGGAAGGACCGACACATAAATTAACTCTGACGGGAGCCCAGAAGTGAGCAGTAGTATTTCCGGTTTATGGGTGAAGAAAATTAGGTTGCAATTTTAAACTTTCCTGAGTATCCCCAGGGCTGATAGTGGGGTCTGGGGTGCAGGTCTGGATGCTAGGACGGTGAGTTTGGTGTCCTTCAGGTGTGTCACCTGGGGTACGTCACCAAGAGCAGGTGCAAGACGGTGACCTGGCCTGCAGGGTCAGGTGGGGAGAGCGAGTGGTGGCTAGGAGTTTTTCTGTGAGAAGGGCCAGGGCAGTGTGTGTGGAAGCTGAGATGATGCAGATGCGTGGTGGGCAGAGCTGCTCCCTCCCTCTCTGTCTTCAAAGCGAGAAAGCCAGTCTGACCCCTTTAAGAGGCCTGTAAAGCTGAACTGCAGTGGGGCTCAAAGCCTACCTGGCGGGCATCCTAAAACAGTGAAGGGGGTTACAGATACCTTTGCACAGATAGGATAGATGAGGGCAGAGCCAGGAGACTTTTCAAAAGACAGAAACACCGAATCCTGGCAACATTCCAGAACAAATTCTTTAGAAAGATATCTCAAGACCACCTAGGGCAGAAGACAGCTTGTGCTAAACTGACCTGTTTCTCTTTCCAGTGATCTCCTGGGCTAGACTGGGGTGTTTCTTATCCAGTGTCTTTCACATGTGGGCTGTAACTCATGGGACTAACTGGCAGGTTATCTAGTTGCAACCAGTGGTTTTCAAAACATGAAATTCAGTGGAAGTAAGAGAAAACACAGTGTTCTGATTGCAGAAGTGAGGGCATTGTTTTCAAAAGCAATGTATGTGTGCAAGTGTGTGTGCACGTGCATGTGTGTGTTTGTGTGTGCATATGTATGTGCACATACACGCATGTGTTCATGTGTGCATGTATGTGTGCACATGCGTGTTTGTGTACATGTATGTGTGCACATGTGTTTGAATGTGCATGTATTGCGCACATGTGTGTTTGTGTGTGCATGTATGTGTGCACATGTGTGTTTGTGTGTGCATGCATGTGTGCACACATGTGTTTGTGTGTGCATGTATTGTGCACACATGTGTTTGTGTGTGTGCATGTATGTGTGCGTACCTGTTCTGTGTTGCTCATCCTGCTGGCCTCCGCAGGCATGTTCACACCCATCCCTGGCTGCTGCCTTTCAGCCTTCTGGGATGACCCCACTGTGCTGGGGGTGGCGTCATTGTCCTTTGCCTTCTTAATGACATCCTGACACTGAAGAGTGTGGCCTTCCTCCTCCCCATTCCTATCAGCCCCCAAGTGCTGAGGTATTTTGTCAGTCAGAACTCATTATTTTTTGCTTTTTTTTTTTTGATACCAAAGTCCATAGGTAACTTTTATTAAACATGCTAAATTAGTTCAAATTATTAAACTATAGAGAATAGTATGTCTCTTCTTTTTAGCTTTCAGGATGGAAATGTTTTTGTTACTTGGAGTACAAAAAATATTGGAAGGATGATATTCTTATGGTATTATATAATACATTTATGGAAACATTGCCATTCCTACTATCATATTTGGAAGATTACCATGTTATTTTCTGGATAGTATTTTTTTAATTTTTAAATTTTTGGCTTTTCTTGTTTTTTTTTTTTTTTTAGAGTCTCACTCTGTCACTTCTAGTAGAGTGCAGTGAGTCATCATAGCTCACAGCAATCTCAAACTCTTGGGCTCAAATGATCCTCCTGCCTCACCAGCCTGAGTAGCAGGGACTACAGCTGCGCTCCGCAATGCCCAGCTAATTGTTCTAGTTTTAGTAGAGACGGGATCTCCCTCTTTCTCAGGCTGGTGTCCAACTCCTGAGCTCAAGCAGTCCTCCCACCTCGGCCTCCCGAGTGGGATTATGGGAGTGAGCCGAGCATGTCTGATGTACCAGAGGAGGGCTGTGAAGGGAACTCAGCCCTGTCATGAGAGGCTGGCCAGGCTCCTCTCTGCCAGTCGAGCAGATGATAGAGAAAGAACAAAAGTTAGCTTCTCCACGCTGAGCTGGAGAGCAGTGTGGAGGAGGACCTTACTAGGGGGAGGGCTGATTTCAGGTTATAACCAGGTCAGAGCTTCTTTTGCTTCTGAAGACTGTACATTTTAATCCTTTTAGGACTTTGAAGAGGATAAAGAAACACCCTGAGATCTCAGATGTTCACTTGAGGGCAGGGAACATGAGTCCCTTGAATACATTTTAAGGTGCAAGAGAAGACAAATAGAATTAACACTGATTAGGCCCTACAGAGGGTGCTGGCTCAGAGGATGGATTGTCCCTACTGGGTTAAGGGAGTTAAGGGGAGCGGCCTCTGCCTGTGTCTCTTATACTCCCACGAAGGGCGGCTCAGAGGCAGGAGCAGAAAAGGAAAGGAAGTTTCCTTTCCTCCAGAGTATGAGGCAGTGAAGCTTCTGAACACTGGCTTGTCCAGTAAGATCACATAAATCCCGGAGGGACAGTGATGCCCTTCACAGTTACCAAGGCCGCCAAGCGAGCTTTGGTCTGATCGTGAGTGAAAACAGCTTTCTCATGATTATCACATTCCCAAAGCTGTGACCTATTCTTTGGCATCAGCATGGTAAATAATCCAGGGAAAAGTTATTTTGTGTTAGGGAGCGGGATGTAATTCAGATTTTATTATTTGGAGGGCCAGGTTCCAGTGGGTGATTGCATTATCTGGGCCTCACGTCAGGGTGCAGAGGTGATTTTCTTTCCTGACTGGAGTGTGAGAAATGCTTAGTCCTATTAGAAAGGGGGACGATGGGCATTTTTGCTTCTCTTTCCTTGCAAAAACAATTCTTCCATCTATTATGGCGTTGCTGAGATGTGAAATCAAACAGGGTAAGATGCGAATCTCTTTATGAGATGCCAAAATGTTGGATGTTAAAATCCGGTATTAATAGTTGCCCATGTTACTGTTATGAAGACCTATGTGATTTTTGCCTGACTAGAGAACATTAGTAAAACTTCATAACCCTTCAAATGACAATGGTTTATAAGCTTCAGGACAAGGTGCATTGTCTTCCTCACGATGATAGCTTGATAATGACAAAAACGACCTTCACGCAAAGGCAGGCGGCTGAGGGAGCAGCTTCGTGAGGGCTGGCTCTGAAGCTGCCGTTGATCAAGAAAGGAAAGTCAGCAGATGCGTGAGGGGTGTCGCTGAGAGCATTTCCTGTTTCTCTGCACACCTGTGAGCAGGTTGTCTGGAAAATATAATTCTATCTTGTGTAGGAAAAGAAGGGAAAGAAACAGATATTTAAGATGAAGCTCTGGAAACTATCATATAAAGCTGTGCCATATTCCTACGGGACTTTAAAATGTCCACTAAATATTCTTCTTGGAAGAGGAGACTTAACCTGTATTTCTGGGAGTCTGCAGCAGAGGCCAAGGTGACGGAAGCAAATGTGTGTTTTTCTTAAGCTTTTATTTGATGCTTGCAGTTTACTCTGTAATGTCTCTATATTTCTTTAATATAAAAAATAATCCTTCAAGTCTTGTAAATCTGATGGTCTAGGAACATGAACGGGGTATGTCCCGAGACCCTGGGGCTCCTTGGTGCCTTGTCTCTCCTGGCCAGGCCCCCTCCCTTCAGGACGAGGCAGCCGGGGGTACCTGGAGCCCACGCTGCTCTTGCTCCACTGAGGTGGCAGGGTGGGGTCAGTGATGAAACTAGAAAAGACACTCATCTCGTTTAAGAATCCAGACGGAGGAGGCTAGGAGGGTCATTAGGGAGTTCACCTTTTCTGATGCTCATCTCAGGTTTGTGTTTCCTTTGCTGTGGAACAGAGGGGGAAAGGCCGGGCCCCTTTCTGCTTATTTGTCAAAAGGATGATTCAGCTTGGGGTGGTAGTGAGCTGCACCCAGGAGCCACCAGCAAAAGAAACCATGTGGTCTTGTCTGGAAGTTATCCTCAGGGTTGTTCAAGACAGGACCAGCTTCACTCTCCTTGGGCTTACTATGTGGAGGGTTTCAAAAACACCACTAATTAAAATTTAAAGGGTGGCTGATTTCCTACTACTATTAAAATGGTCCAGTTTTAAAGTTTCAAAACTTAAAACTTTTAATTCCTCCAGCTGCGATGTTTTAGCATATAGCTGTATAAATTAGTACAATGGGTTTGATTTGGGGGAAATTGTCATTTTAAGGGAGTCTGATCTATATTCTCTTGTTATTACAATGGAAGATTCACATACTCCCAAGTATTGAGATTTGAGAAAAAAGATAGATCTCTGTGGGGTGCGGTAGCTGGACAGGACTTTGTGGAGCTGGCTGAGACCTGTCCTTGAAGGGAGGCAGGAATCAGAGAGGAGAGAGCTGAAGTGAAGTGTGGTAGGCAGAGCAGAGGGGCAGAGCCCCGAGGACCAGATTCCATCACGGAGGCTGTGATGAGCCCCCCCCCCTTTCTGGATGCCCTTGTTACACCTGCTGTCTGTGTCATCTGGTTCCTGTGTTGGCCCTTAGTCTGTGTGTGCACGTGTGTGTGTATTTGACAGGGTGAGGCTCAGCATCACAGGAAGAGGAAGCTTTCAGACACAAGCCTGAATTCTCTGAAGGCAGCACAGGTCTTGGCTTTGTGGCCTTCCCCACATTCCTCATAGTTCAGCTCGGAGTGTTTAAAACATCCTTGTTGATCTGAATTGACTCATACTAATTTTAGCATGCTCAAAGCCAGTGCTCTTTCTTTTTGAAGGGTTAGTTTATGAGAACTTAGTGAGTGTATTTGTTTTACAAAGGTTTTATATTTGTTTTCTAGTTACAGTTAGAGTGATTGGTATAAAGTAAGTCATTTTAATGGACTTTCTGGGACAGTTGAATCAGTTCATCAAAAAGAACCTTGTTTTCCCCAAATTCACCTCAGTGCCTTTATTAGTTTGCCAGAGCTGCTGTAACAAAAATACCACAGGGTGGTGGCTTAAAACCCAGAAATGTATTTTTTCCATCTCTGAGGACTGGAAGTCCAAGACCCAGGTGTGGGCAGGTGGGTTTCCTCGGGGGGCCAGAGGGTCATAGCCAGCCATCCTTTCACTGCTTTGCACAGGGCCGTCCATCTGCAGGGAGGCCTGGTGGCTCTGTCTGTGTGTTCTAACCTCCTCCTCTTACAGAGGCGCCCATCAGGTCGCATTAGGGCCTCAGTTTGACCTCCTGTTTACAGGCCCAATCTCAATATAATCACAGTCTGAAGTCCTGGGGGTAGGACCACAACATGTGAGTTTGTGGGTGGGGACCCAGTTCAGCTTAGGACAGCACCACATCCAAACGGTAAAATAGTAGGTGTCTGTGAGTTCCACATCTGCAAATTCAACCACCCATGGATAGAAAATATTTGAAAAAAGAAATGGATGATTGCGTCTGTATTAAACGTCTACAGAATTTTTTGTGAGCATTCCCTGGGCAAGGCAGCATACCAACTGTTTACACAGCAGGTGCATTGTATTAGGTGTTATAGCAACTTACAGATGACTTACAGCATACAGGCGGCTGTGCACAGGCTGAAAGGAAACACTACGTCATTTTGGATCAGGGACTTGCGCATCTGGCCAGTTTGGTATTTGCACAGGGCCCTGGGGCCCATCACCTGGATACAGACCAAGACTGCATACACACATGTGTGCATGTACACACACACACACACACACGCATGCACACATACACACCTGTAATTTTTACAAACAGATGTATATCACTGAGTTTGTGATACAAGTGAAAAGCGATTTGGTCTTTTATTAAGTCAGAGAATCGGATCTGGGGGAGTTTTGCTGCTCCCCTTCCAGTCCTTTTCCTTTGTTTTCAGAGCGGGTGTTTCAGCTGGGCAGGTGGCTGTCACGTGCGGCAGGAGACAGAGGCGCTGTCCACA
>NW_003852600.1:1420387-1439760 GCF_000181295.1 Otolemur garnettii | reverse complement strand
GGGTAGAGTACTGTAGCGTCACAGCTCACAGCAACTTCAAACTCTTGGGCTTAAGTGATTCTCTTGCCTCCCCTTCCAGTCCTTTTCCTTTGTTTTCAGAGGGGTGTTTCAGCCAGGCACCCGCCACAATGCCTGGCTATTTTCTTGTTGGAGTTGTCATTGTTTGGCTGGCCCAGGCCGGTCTTGAAGCCGCCAGCCTTGGTGTATGTGGCTAGTGCCCTAACCACGGAGCTACAGGCACTGAGCCTGCGATCGGGGAATTTTGCTGTCAAATCTACATGGATTGTTAGGTCTCCTCTGTGCTGGCCCTGGCCAGCAGCTCCCTCCTGTGCTCCTCCAGCTGTGCTCCTGCTGGTGCTCTGAGTGTGCTCGGGGCAGCCGTGCTCCCGCTGGTGCTCTGAGTGTGCACGGGGCAGCCATGTTTCCAGTGGTGCTCTGAGTGTGCACGGGGCAGCTGTGCTCCCGCTGATGCTCTGAGTGTGCACAGGGCTGGCTTCTCGGCTTTCTGGGATCTTTGGGATCCCTCCTTAGGGAGCCAGGCTTGTGCCTAAGCTGGCACCACTTAACAAGCTCATTTGTCAATGCTCAGCACTTAGCATGGAGAGGAAAGTCGTTCACCCCAGGAGCCCTGGTCACGTGTACAGTCATCACCCTTTGAGGACATGGGGGTTGGGGACACAGAGCCTTTATTCACTCCACAGGAAGGTCTGTGTGACTGCCTCTCCCCAGACCCGGGAGGTTGGGAGAGTGGGTTGATCTGTTTATAGAAAGGAAGAGAGAGTGCCCAGGAGCAGTGTGGGGCTGGGGCTGGAGGAGGGAGCACGGGGCAGCCTGACTCGGAGCTGGGAGTGCCTGGAGTGTGACTGGGGGTGGGGAGGGCTCAGGCACAGGGGTCTGGGGCCTGTTTCTCTGTCTGGATCTGCAGTCCCCTCCACTCCAGTAGCCTGTCCTGGCCACACTCCCCTGTGCACACCTGGAAAGGGCAAACTTCCTTTCAGTGACACCTGTGAGGTGCAGCTGTGGTTTTTATTTTTGCTTTTGTTGGCAATGGTGCTTTCCTCTGCTCAAGAGAGCAGTTTCTGTCTCCCCACTGCTGCTAGAAGTGTGTTTAGGACAAGTTTCCCAGCAAAGTTGTGTTTAGTGACTCAGATATTGTGATGAAACCTGGTGTGAAGAGAATCTGGGTGGGGTATGGGGCTCGGGAGTAGCAGAGGCAGAAGGCTGGGTGGCCACCCTGTCCCTGCTGTGTGGAGGGAGCAGCTGCTGCACGTCAGCCTGGGGCCAGGCGCTGGGGCAGCTACCGGAATGCTCAGGCAGCTTCCAAGCAAGGGGACAGTTCTACCGTGTGTTTGGCAAAGCTCAGAGTTGCCCTGGGCTTCAGTGATGGGATTAGACTGAATGCCCAGTGTGGCTTCCTCGTGTCTGCCTGAGCACCTGGCGGTGTTAGCTGATCACTTAGAGACTCAGAAGCTAAAATAATGCTTCATGGATTTTTCCCAGGGTGCCAGGCTACGGCTTGAAGGAGAGGCCAGAGGTTCAGTTCTCCATGCCTGTCTTTGGGATTCAAGAACTGAGAGGAAACAGCTGGTGAGGACTAAAGTGCCTCCTTTTATGTGACAGCTGCTGTGTGAGGAGGCTGAATCACATCCCATCTGGGGTCCTTGCTGCCCCCTGGGCCACCCTGGCCCTTGCCCACTTTTGTTCCCAGGGTGTCAGGACTTGGCCTATCTCCCAGCATGGTCCCTCTGCTCTCAGGGTCTCTGCACTGCCCTGTCCACGTGGCCTCCAGTGCTGCCCTGGCTGGTCCCTCCCCGAGGGGCTTATGCAGAGGCAAGTGAGAGTGTGAGGGAAAGGAGAGGAGGCAGGACTAAGCCCTGTCTCTGGCAGGAGGAGGGGGGTGATTGCTGACAGGGGACCCTGCCACAGATGCACTTTATTCTCGGGTTCAGCCACAACCCAGGTCCTGCTGCAGCTGACGTGAGGACAGTGGCTGTGCAGAGTGGCCCTCAGGTCTGTGTGTGCTGCTCAGAGAGAAGACAGACGCCGCCCTGCGTCTCTGTTCTCTTCATGTTCACGTACTTTGCGCTGGTTTTCTGTTCTAGAAGAAGCCTGGGGCCTCCCGTGCTCTGCTCATTACATTGGCTGCAATGCTGATTTCCAACACAACAGTATAATCAAATCAGACCTCATCTCATTTCCCTAAAGAAACACAAAAGATTATTATCCTACTTTTGAGTTGGTAAGACAGCATGAATCCCAAGATATAAATGTGATCATTATGACTTTTAAACAAAATGAAGGAGTTATTTCTTGGTGGAGTTATTTTTTAGTAAGCTGTATTTGTTTTTCTGGTGCACACAGGTCCATGGGCCACTCGATGAACTTGCTGGGAACTGGCTGACTGGGGTGGTGGTGGCTGTTCTGTCCCGGGCCAGCATTCTTAGCTCGTGATAATGGCACTGGCTGCTGTTACTGATCTTACCCTGGGACTTGGCTGCTCACTCCTCATGGGACACCCCCGGCAGTCGTTACTCCAGTGCCTGAGGGGGGGACCTCATCTCCGTTTCCCTAGAGGGAGAGCTGGAGCTTGTATAATTCTTCCAGGGCCCTAGAGCAGGGTTAGAAAACTTTTTCTATAAAAGACCAGAAAGTAAATATTTTATGTTTGGGAAGTCATACATCCTGTTGCAGCCACTCACCCCTGCCACCGTAATGCTGAAGGACCCACAACAAACACAAAAATAAGTGGCGACCATGTTCCACTTTGTTTATGGACACTGATATTTAAATCTCATATAATTTTCTTTAAATTTTTTTTAATTTTTAATTATTACAGATACTAACATTTGTATGTCTCTATAGGATACCCTGATGCTTTGATCCAGGCATACAATGTACATTAATCAGTGTAAACCAGGATAATTGGAGTATCTGTCAAATCGGGCATTTAACATTTCCTTGGGTTAGGGACACTCCCATTCCACTCTCTTAGTTATTTTAAAGTCTACCCTAACTTATTGCTGATTGTAGTCACTTTGTTGTGATATCAAATATGATTCATTCTGTTTAACTAACTCTATTTTTGGACCTGTTAACTATCCCTGCTTTATCTCTCCCTCTCTGCTGCCCTTTCCAGCCTCTGGACTCCATCATTCTACTTCCCTCCTCTGTGAGACCAATTGTTTTTAACATTTCGCTCCCACAGATGAGTGAGAACATGTGAGATTTGCTTTCTGTGCTGGGCTTGCTTCATTTCACCCCATGTAATGTTTCATCCCTCTTTTTACAAGCGGCAAGATATTATTCTTATTTTGTGGCTTCACATTTCTCATGTCACAAAATATTATAACTGTTTTGATTTTTTTTCTAACCATTTCAAAATGTAGAAAACATTTTTCCCTTGCAGACTATATAAGCATAGAGGTGGCGGGCCGGGCCTGCTGACTGCTTGTCCGATTGCTGGGGCAGCGGCTGAGTTAGGAGGGCAGTAGGAAGAACATGCAGGCCAGACGGAACAGGCGGCAGAAGCATGAATCCTCCAGGAACTGCAGTAAATGCTTTACAGTTTGATAGAGTGTGGGCAAAACAGCACACACAGAGGAGCAGTGGGGCCACATCAGCACCTGGGGGCATTTTAAGGAATTTGGACTTTGTCCTAACAGCCCTAGGAAACCATTGAAGTGTTAGGGGAAGGAGTGACCAGGGGAAGATGTCCTTTAGAAAGATCACTAGCTGTGAGTGGAGAATGAACCCCAGGAATTAATAAGAGTAACGGCAGAAAGACCAGTTTGGAAGCCCGAGCAGTGGGCCAGATGGACCACGATGGTGTCCAGTAGAGGCCAAGCCCAGAACCATCTCCTGACAACAGTGTTCTGCAGTCATGGTGATGGTGCCTGGAGAGATTGTGTCTGGCCTGGCAGTATCACACGGAGGCAGAGCAGGGATGAGGCCCTGCTCTTCTGACTCCAAATCCCATGAGTTTTCCTGTGTGGTACGAAGGCCTTACCATTCTCCAGTGGAGGTGAGGTTCGTTCTGACCGATAGTTTATCTCTGAACCTTGAGAGCCGCTTCCCTTGTCTCTCTCACAAGTGCTCAGGAATGAGGACAGTGCCTCTTAGGTCTGAGTTGTTAATTTTCATTTCCTGGGGAAATTTATTTCATCATCGAGGGAAATAACCTCTTGTTCAAATAAATGATAAAAGGGCCAAAGGTTGTGGTAATGATTTTATCATTCCTTATGCTGGCATTACAAAGATGACTGCTTACTTAAAGGTTGGCTTTTCTTATAATTTGTGTAGTTTTCTTTCCCAAAGGAAAATTAGTATCTTCTTTCCTACTTTTGCAAAAATGACTTGTCAGATGGGGTCCTGAGCATCACACCCTGGTTCCCCCCGCTGACAGGTGTCTCTGGGTCAGAGGATCCCGTCCTGTGAATGTTGTGATGATGGGCTGCGGTCTCTGATGGGGTCTTTGGTTGGGGTGGGGAAGTAGGGATGAGGGAAAGGGGAGCCTTGTGTCTCGGGGCAGAGGGTGGCAGTGGCTTTCCCTCCACTTCCCTGAGGTTTGAGTTTTCGGTTGTGGTGGGTGGTTCCAACCATGGTGGGTGGACAGAGGGAACTTCAGGGAGCGTTTGGGGGCAGTGCTAGATCCCGTCAGCCAGTCCTGGATTCTGCTGAGATTTTGTTCAGGTTTTCCCTGCTGTTGTTACTCATCAGCTTGTTCCTGTGATAGGGGAAGGTCTGTGGGGGGACCAGTGTCTGCACAAGAGGTGCTCTGTGTGTCCCTGCCGTGGACGCCCAGGCACAGAGACTGAGCACAGGCTGCACTGACCGCCCTTACATGTCCACGCTGCATCACACAGCAGCTTCTCCCAAAGAAGTCAGAATTTTCCAGTCTAGAGTAATCACGGTTAACAAAGAAGACATTTGGGAAACCCTGAAAATACGACAAACTGTGGGAGTGGGCAGTCGGTAAATCACGGGCTTCTGCTGAAGGTCTTTTCCCATCATGTGACTTTCCTCGTCCCCTGTGCTCTTGTCACACCTGGGCTGGGAGTCTGTGTCACGGAGAAGTCGCTGCACAGTGGTCCACACGCAGCCGGCTCATTTCCGATACTGTTTTATTTATTTTCTGTAGGCTTTTTTTTTACTCATGCAGGTCTGAGGGTGAGGCTGACATTGTTAAGCGCAGAGATTTTCAGCCTCTCTCCCTCCTTCCCGCCTTTCTTTTATTAGTTATTGAAAGTTGGTCATGTGCCAGACATTGGGTTTAAGTTCATAAAAAATAGTGTCTGACTTCAAATACACATGGTGTCCCATCTAGAGGACTGAGAGCCTGAAACTTGAGCCATGTGGTGTGACGGGTGGGGGCGGCTGGTGCGAGCCTCTCCCTGGCCTGGCGTAATACCCCCTGAGGCCTTGCCTCTGAGCTTAGGGATGTGGCCAGCAGTGGTCAGGCTGCCCATGCAGAGGGGAATGAACTAACAGCTTCTGCCCTTGCCTTTCTCTCTTTGTGCAGGGTGGACATGGCTTCTCAGAGGTTAATTTCTAACAGAACCTCCCAGCAATCTGCATCTAATTCTGATTATACCTGGGAGTATGAGTATTATGAGATCGGACCAGTTTCCTTTGAAGGCCTGAAGGCTCATAAATGTAAGTCCCATGACTGAGTATAATATGTGTGTGTCTTAACCTGTGAAATCCCAGGCAGTGACCGGGTCTGTCTTCTCACAGCACTCTGCCCTCTACCTCCCAAACCACTTGAGACTCCCTCCCCACACATAGGCTGGTTGTTCAGGGATGGTGTTACACGAGGGCCCGGTGGTTCTGATTGATAAGGAACTTAAAAGAATATTGGGAGATCACGAATCAATGTCGATCTCAGACTGAGATTTTTAAAAATGTTTGAACCGGTTCCTAAACTGTTAACATCTGAACTCTCAAAAATGTTACTGAAACAGAATCTGGGACTGTTATTTGAAGACTCTGCTTTTGCAACACAGAGTCAGCAGGATCCTTTCCTCCGACTGGATGTTGGAGCTGTGGAGACTGGCAGTCTGTCTGTGTGTGTCCATGATGACAGACCAGAGTGGCCTGGGACCTCTTCCTACTTCATGTCACTGGAAGGAACTGTGCTTCCTGTTAGCAGCATGATTAGTGATGCTGCCCAGAGCAAGGACACCCAGTCCTGGGAAGATCACTCTCAGTGAGTGGCTTCTGGATGCTGGCTGGCCACGCCAAGCGGGGCTTCCTTCCTCCCGTGGGGTCGGCAGAGCCGGCAGGAGCTGCGGCCACTTCCAAATCCTGTCGGGCTTCCCTCAAATATCCCTGAAACGTTCAGTTGTTTTGGAGTGAATAGCCACAATGCTGTAAGATTTTCAGGTCCATAACTGGTCCAGATTAGTGGGACACATCAGGAGACACAGGCGAGGTTAGAATCAGAGATGCCAGTGTGGCAGTGAGATGCTTTCTCCCCTGTGCTGCCCGCTGCTTCCTCTCTGCCTGTCTTGGCGTTTCTGATCCCTCAGAGCTAACTCATGCTCCCCTTGCAAGAACTTTCCATATTTTCTCCTTAAACAAAAATCACTACCTAACCACATACCCTTTCCTCCTAAAGTGAGTGGTAATGATTAAATGCTCCTCTTACTCCTCACTGCCGTCTGTTCTGTGTTGCTGAATCCGTTAGGGCAGACTGTTACTGTGGTCACTTATCTGACGTGGAGGGCTTGTCACAGTCTGGCGTGAAGTCACCCTCCTTCATTCACTTAAATTCTTTAACCTGTTGTTTTTCTGGGATAACCTTTACTTGTTATAACTAGTGATGAAAATCAGAATGACTGGGACAATTCCCACGTAGTTCCCTGTGAAGCTCTTACCACTTGGTGACATTAACTTTATTTTGGGGTCAATTTGCTCCTGTCTCTTTCCCTACATTTAGGGGACACAGAAGATAGGCCTGCTGCTATAATTCTAGTTGATGCATTTCCAGAGACAACTGAAGAAAGTCTTTTGTGAGCAGATTACATCCTAGAAATGATTATAGCTGGGACAAATTCCTGCAAAACACAGGCAGAGGCGAGACTCATTGCGTGCTTGCTTCAGCTGTTACAGCTTTAGTAAGGATTGCCTTTGTTAGTTTTAATGTTCACATGAAGAAAAACCAAAAATACCCAGTACTTGGGTACTTACTGTTCTGATATGAGAGATCTGATCATAGCAGAGACCATCAGCTTCAGGAGTCTGACAACCTGAGATACAGAGAAACAAACAAAAACCTCCAGCCATCCATGAAAACGAAAAGTCAAGTCAACTATTGTAATTATTGGTTCAATAATGTGGCAATTCTGACTTTCAGGGGTGACTCTTTGTTTTCCTGGGCAAACTATAAAGCCAACTAGGTGTAGGGTCAAAAGAATGAAAGCAGGATAGGTGAAGGGGAGGTGCTGACTGAGAGCAGGAGTGACAGGGGCGTCACCATCATCTGCTCGACCCGTAATGGACCTTCAGGTAGACTAAGTGCCTCTGCTGCTGACTCCAGGTTCCCACCTTCCAAGGGACTTGCATCTGAGAAACGAGCTCTCACGGTCGTTATGAATTCTCCGTTGCCTTTCCTTTTGAATCCAGAATTAAACCTTATGATGTGTCAAAGTGGATATGTGTCTGACACACATTTTGCATCAGCACAGTGGAAATTTATTTTTTCATTAACTGATGCAACATGAATTTATCAAGCACTTGTTACATACGGCACCATTTTAAACACTGGAGATAAAACAGTGAATTGTGAAGACAAAGATGTTTTCTTCTATAGAGCTTGCATTCTAGGAGGAGAGACAGTCAGAAAAGGTCACGCAACTGAGCCAGGTGGTGATAAAAAAGGACAAAGAGAGTGAGGAGAGAGGACGTGGAGCATGGAGGTGGAGGGTGGGCAGAGTGGGGAGAGGGGACGTGGAGCGTGGAGGCGGAGGGTGGGCAGAGTGAGGAGAGGGGTCGTGGAGGTGGAGGGTGGGGAGAGAGGACGTGGAGTGCGGAGGCGGAGGGTGGGCAGAGTGAGGAGAGGGGTCGTGGACTGTGGAGGTGGAGGGTGGGCAGAGTGGGGAGAGGGGACGTGGAGGGTGGAGGCGGAGGGTGAGCAGAGTGGGGAGAGGGGACGTGGAGTGTGGGCAGAGTGGGGAGAGGGGTCATGGAGGTGGAGAGTGGGCCCAGTGGCCCCAGAAGGTCTTACTGAGCAGGAGAGATTTGAGGACAGACCTGGACAGAGAGATCCTCAGCTTTGGTCTCGGGGAGGGACATGCTGGTAAATGTGCCTTTGCAGGAGGAACTGGAAGAAGCAAAGAGCACCAAGAAGGCCGGGAGAGCATCAGGGACTGGTCAGGGGCACAGGAGCAGGTGACAGGTCAGAGTTCATGAGAGCTTGAGAGGTCATGCCCAAGACTTTGGGTCTTTACTCTGAGAAGTCCTTTGAGGGTCTGGAGCAGACCCGTGGCTTGTGACTCGGGTTTCAGCAGGACCCCACAGCAGCTGGGGAGTGAGAGGGGTGAGATGAAATAGAGACTGGAGGCGTTGCCACCACAGGGTACACGGTGGGGACATGGACACAGTAGGGACAGTAAACTGGGGAGAAGGACATAACTGGATAGTTTTAAAAGTTAGGTCTGGGAAGATGCCTCATGGGGTTGAAATGGGATGAAAAGAGAAAGAGTCAAGGGTGATCTGAGTATTAGAGACCTGAGTGCCTGGTGGATGGGCTTGCCCCTAACTGAGAGGGGAAGGATGTCAGAGAGGAGGTTCCCTGAAGGAACTTCAGGACCTCAGTTTGGGTCCCTCCACTGTGGCACCTGTGCCCATGACACCTGGGGCGTAAATAAGACTGCAGGCCGGTTTTGGTATTCCTGCTGGAGATAGGGGTCTCCGATGGTCCTTCTAAGGGGCTCAGGGTGAGAAAGTGCCCTGGGTCAGGTTGTAGGGCAGAAGGTGTGTTAGGAGTTAGGAAAAAGTAGACGTAGTCTGAAGAAGCAGAATTGTGTTCAAAGGGGAGTGTGAATAAGCAAAACTACTTGAAGCGAATTGTCCTAGGTTGTGTGGATGCCACATTGCCAAGGAGATGTTTGGAAATGCTGTTGGTTCATGGCGATGCTCGTATGTCCTCCAGCTCTCCCTCCCACGGCTCCTCCTGTTACCCGCCCCAGCCCCACATTCTGCTGCTTTTTGATGAGCTCCCTGGGTCACCAGGAGAGCAGGGGGAAGGGACTGGGCTGGGTGACAGGCACCCGCCCTCCACCCTCAGGCTGTGTGTCCACCATTCATGGTGAAAGCTGTCTCAGGAGGACACCTGCCACGCAAGGTGACTAAATTCCCAGTTGAGACTTGAGCATGACCCTGGTGTGTGGTGTTAGGACTCGTCTCGGCCATGCAGAGCTATACCTTTCCTGTGCATGTTTCCTTGCTGTCACTTCACTGTCCATGCCCAGATAATGAGATTTTACTGTTCCATGTCAACTGCACCTGAGTACATGTGTTTCTTGGTACTTACCCTTATCGGGTCTTATTTAGGTCTCATTTCCACTATATTAAAAAGGAAAGTCTACAGTTAACTTCAGATGTCAGTCTCTGCTAAAAATTGTATTTTCCAATTAGAGACACGTTAGTGGAAGCTGGAGGACCCAGATGACCTGATGTTCCCCCAGGTTAATTCATGAGGGTGGAAGGCAGGAGTCAGGGAGGCCTGCGTCACTTCACAGCGTCCCAGACAGAGCCAGGAGGACACATGCATTTTTCCTCATCCCCAGCCAGTTGGGATCAGATTGTTAATTTCCTCTCATGTTTTACATACAAAATGTCTCCAGAAAGCTCTGATTCCGTGAACATTTGCATTTTAAACAACTGTGAGATGCTAATCCTGGTGTTACCTGTCTTGCAGATTCCATTGTGATTGGATTTTGGGTTGGTCTTGCTGTCTTCGTGATTTTTATGTTTTTTGTGCTGACCTTGCTGACCAAGACAGGAGCCCCACACCAAGAGTAAGTTTGGCCATTCCTAAAGATCTGTTAAGCTGCCATGGAAGTGAGAAGCAGAACTGACGGCCCCGGCCAGGGATGCTCCCAGCCCGAGAGAAGGGGCAGTGGTGGGTTTGCTGCCCAGACCCGGTGCCTTGGGTGGGATCCCGCTTTCCACCCAGCCTTTTCCTCTTGCTTCTGGGGCTTATTTTCATGTGGACTCTTGTGAAATTGGATTTCTTGGTCCTTTCCCACAGTCTGAATGCTGATCTAGGCCTGATTTTTATGTCGAATTGTTTATTAATTAGGATGTATTTTCTCCTTATTCCAAAAAGGATTCAGACTATCCACCAGATTAAAAACAATGGAAAAGACAACAGCAAAAATAGGATGAAAACTTGTTTAAAAAAGTATTTTGAGGCTTGGCGCCTATAGCACAGGGATTACAGTGCCAGCCACATACACCGAGGGTGGTGGGTTTGAGCCTGGCCCGGGCCAGCTAAACAATGACAACTGCAACAAAAAATAGCTGGGCGTTGTGGTGGGTTCCTGTAGTCCCAGCTACTTGGGAGCCTGAGAAAAGAGAATTGCTTAAGCCCGAGAGTTTGAGGTTGCTGTGAGCTGTGATGCCACAGCACTCTACTGAGGGCAACATAAGTAAGACTGTCTCAAAAAAAAGTATTTTGAGAAGTCGAGACATAAGTGTTACTGGACACTCAACTGAATTAGTTGTTGACGATGATCATGGAGTTCAACACTGAGTTCTCTCTAAACCAGGATAGAAGGAAAATATTGCAAGTTCTACAGTTCTCGTAACGAGGTAAAGAACATTCGTGTTGAGCTTTGGATTCAAGTCACTACGTGGTGCTTAATAGCATCGGCATTTGTTCAGTTATGGTTTGTAACAGTTCAGAAGTGTCTGGCAAGGGTGTCCAACCTTTTGGCTTCTCTGGGCCACATTGGAAGAAGCGTTGTCTCAGGCTACACATTAAATACACAAACACTAATGAAAGCTGATGAGCAAAAGAAAAAAGCCTGTGCCTAATTTTCATGATATTCAACAGCAGAGGTAAGCAAAAAAGTCCTCACAGAATCTGTGTGTGGCCCTCAGGCCACAGTTTGGACACTCCTATGACTTATCGTGTTTTATACCAGTGCTTCCAAGAAAGGGAAATTAGCGCATGTTGAATATCTTATGACTGGTCCCAGCAGGCCCCAAATACCACACTCTCATTGCTAGTTATGAGAGCTTTTGATAAAGGGCTACCCACAAGCTGCCAGCAAGGACGAGAGTAGGACCCCAGGGCCAGTGACTCCACAGCAGTTACAGCCCTAGATCTTGAGGGAGAGGGGGCGCCAGCACCCAGGAGACAGCTAAGAGGGCTGTGACCTCGGTCAAGGGACACAGCTCATCCAATGTGACATCTCAGGACAGAGGCCTCCAGGTAAAGAACAAGACCCCCTCTGCGCATCCCCCATCTCTTGCCTTTGCCTCCAGTGGGCAGCCAGGGGTCCAGGAGAGGCCAGTTTCCTGACACAGAGCAGGAAGGGCAGTGGGGGAGACCCAGAAAAGGGGGGGTACCCTGACAGTTCTATCTTGAGTGTCACACTCACCCCTCGAGCCCAGGCAGCCACACTCCCCATCATGTCTCATCACACATCTCCGCCATCTGTTGTCCATTCTCCAGCCTGCACTTGAACTAGAACAAGCGTGTGGGCAAAGGGACAGCTCTGTCCTTCACTCTGCTGTTTCCAGACATCAAGGAATGGGAAAAAAATTAAATGCAGAACATTGTAAATGAAAGGGGTATAATTGCTTTATTGAAGCCTGTGGCGACACGTGGCAGCTGCTAAAAAAACACAAGCTCCCCCTTCCTATCTCGTGTCCTATAAACACCTACTTGTGCCTTTGCTTCTGTTACACGGGCCCAGGGAGTTGGGAACATGGTGTGGGTTGCAAGGGCAGTAAGAAAAGCTGAGAACACACTCAGAGTAGTGCAGGGAATTCCTGGGGTCAGGGAGTAAGAACAGTGTTAGATTCTTTCTCTGCAGAGGACAGAGGGGTCCTGAGGGTTGCAGGGTCACTGAGAAGGCGGGTGACTGTACAAAGGGGATGATCTACCACAGGGTAGAACGTGACTTCCTGTGACGGCTGATTTGGTGTGTGTGTCTACTAATAGGCCGTGGTACCTGCATATCGGGTCAACATCATGCTGGCTTCTCTATAAAGGTGTTTCTTAGATAAGGGTCACATTTAAATCAGTACACTTCCAGTAAAGCAGATCACCCTCCACAATCAGTTGAAGGGCTTAGAAACAGAGACTGACCTCTCCAGGCAAGAAAGAGTTCTGCCCTTGCTGCCTGGGACCAGCCGCAGCTCCTTCCGCACCCCCAGCCTGCTGGCCGTATCTGTAGGGCTGCGACTTGCCAGCTTCCAAAGATGAGCAAGCAGGCCTGCAGCAAATCTCTCTTCACATATGCACATAGTCACGTCGGGTCACGACGGTTCTTTTCCTCAGGAGAGCCTCGGCCCATCCACTGCTGGGAGGTGTCGTGGGGACCCTGAGAGTCACGACTCACACTTCCAGCTGCTCTGCTGCCTCTGGTCGGGTTTTCTTTTGGATGGCAGCTCTGAACAAAGCCTAATCACAGAACAGGGGCCATTGTAACCTTGCGTGCTTCTTTCAAGATTGAGGGGAAACTCTACTTTTACTTTTAGAAAACTAATGGATCGGCCTTGAGGACCACAGTAAACGCTCTGGGCACAGTCTGAGGTGGTGTGAAATGTAGCACTTAGCTACAGTGTATCATCATACAAGTCTGAAAGAATCAGACTCAGAAACACCCTCAAATGAATCCACTGAAAAGACGATCAGATCTTAGCAAGCTTGACATTAACGTGACAGGAATTTTCTCCTAAAGTGGACTTTGTTTTTTTCCATATGGCCCCCTTAATAGGAAACAGTCAATTTTAAGTTTGTGATAAATACAGGGTGGGCTGAGACACTGCTGAGAATAGTAATAGCCACTTTTGAGTGTTTGCCATATGCCATATCCACAAATCACTTTGCAGGTGTAATCTATGTTCTCACGGGAAGATGAGGCAAGTTCCAAAGCTCCCACTTTACAGATGAGAAAAATGAGACCAGGCACTTGTCTGAGGTCCCCTGGGTTAAAAGCTATGCAGCCCTCAAACCAAAGTCTTTTTAGCACTGTTGTTAACCACTGTGTAAAACTATTTCAGATGGGTTAGTTTTTAATCCCTTCTTTCTATTGAACCAAGGTTGTTCGCAAGCAGCCATCTGTATTTTCTTTTGTCTCATGAACTCTGGAGTCAAACGTTTCTAGGTTTGCTTATTGGAACTAGGACTTAATTCTTAACCTCTCAGTGCTTGAAACTCCTTATGTATAAAAAGAAAGTAGATGCGTCTCCTAGGATCGAAGATGAACTGAGGGAAGTGAGAGGCCGTGACGCTGCCTGCGAAGCCGGCACACGGCATCCCCCAGTGAAGGTCAGGGCCTGGGGGAAGAGTCGGAGGGGGAAGGGAACAGAGCCCATCTTCCCACACAGACAACATACTGCCTTGTTTACCCCAGCTTCAGTAAGAAGAATCTGGAAAGACCACTCAGGAGAGAATCCCAGCCCTGGGTCAGGACCTGTCTGGGTTCCGACTGCCTTACACAGCAGGTGTTCTGAGTGGCTCGTCACAGAGAAAACTCACTCCTTGCGTGGGACAGTGGCAGCATCCTTTTGGAACATACAACTTTTAACAGCCTGGTTAGGATGTCTGATGAGGTCCAAAAGCTCAGAATGGGCAGGTGCTGGAGTGACCACTCGAGTCCAGTTTTTCCCCCATGGAGGTGTCTTGGGGGAGGGCGGAGTGCTGGCAGCTGGAGAGGGTATGAGCCTCCCTCTGATAGTGTTATGAGCTGGCAGCTGCGGTGCCTGCACCCAACTGGCTATGCCCAAGCCCACAAGAGAGGCCACTAACTAACTGTGTCCTCTTCCCGGCATAGCCAAGACCTCGCCTCACAGTCATTTACAAAACAGACCTCCAGGCCGCTGCCAGAAACCCCCTGTGGTGGGAGTGCCCTACAGAGCCCTTGGCTCCTGTGGCCTGACTCCCCTTCACAATATCGGGGTCAGGACTGAGGTTCATTCCCTTACATGAGGCCAATGATACCACAGTAAAATAGACAATGTCCCCCTGAAATTTTCAGCATGGGATTGTGTGAGGGTGAGAAGTCAATGCCCTGGGGTTTCTGTGTGGAAGGAATGTGTGGCTGTCAGGCCAGGCTGGGCTGCAGGACAGTCAGGACAAGCTTCTTTCCTTCTCAGACTACAGGTCCCACCAGAGTGGGCTGCCCTTGCTGCTGACCAGCCGCCCTCCCTGCTCCAGCCAGCCGGGGTCACTGGGTGCCAGAGGGGCGGCTTCCCCATGGAGAGCAGGACTCCGGGAGCACCAGGGAGCCTTGGTCAGAGGCAGAAGGACAGTCATAAAGCTGACATCACCCCTGTTAAAAGCTTTCAGGCCTAAGAAGCAGCTTTGATGGGGTTGATTTTTTCCATGGATCACTTGCTGTTGTGTGGGAGGAAAAAGCACTTATCTGGATTCTTTATGGACAGTGAAGATAAAAGGACCATTTCCTCCTGCTCTGTGAGCTCGGCCCCCTTGTTAATGGGAAGCCCCATCATCATCGTAAACCTGCCTGGTGGACAGTGACAGGAAGAGTCAGATCCCATTTCTGTGTTGAACAGTTTGGACTTCTTTAAAAAGAAAATTATCACACCCAGACATGATGTGCCTCCCATGTCCTTCTCCTGTAGCTGCTGCTAAGCCGCCCTGTCCAGGTGGGAATGTCCTTCCTTTAGGGCCAGTGCAGGATTGCTCGCCACCTTGTAAAAAGGGAATGCATTTTACCTTGAATAGTAATTGGCCTGAATCTGGTGCTCACTAAAGGATGGGTACGGGGAACTAAAAGCTGATAGTGAGAAAATGTCAGAGTTCAGAATATTTCACAGTGGCCGTGGCCACAGAGCCAGCTGGTGCGGGAGTGGTTCGGAGGAAGGGCTCTCTCCCTGAGAGGACCACCACCACGAGGGTTCCCACCATCCTCTGCATCTGGCTCAGTCGGAGACCTTTGCTCATGGTTATTTCTCCTGGATGTGCACTGCACACACAGCTTTCCCTGACAGTGCCAAGGGCAGCTCTAATGCATGACATTGATACCGGATTTTCGATACTGGATTTCCAGGCTCTTGGTCTCGGCAGTTTGAAGAATGAAGCAAGGGACCCAGGATAGGTTTTATTTAATAATACAAGTGTTACAGCTCTTACAAAGAACCAAGCTTCCTTGTGGAGCAGGATCAGCAGTACAAGTGTTATAGCTCTTGCTCTTGCTTTTCTGCCCCCTCTCTCTCTCTCAGAAGTCTGCAGAGGTCTGCATTTGGGCTATCTGCTTAGGGACTTATATAGATAGGGGCAGTTGTCCAGTGAGCTTTAGGGTCCTGAAAATAGACCAATCAGGAGCAGATTTTGAAAATGGACCAATAAGGGATGCACTGAGGAAGAGGAGATACCAGTGTCTTCTCCTGCTGGTGTCCAGTCCCTTGGCTACTGGAGCCTCCAGTAGGGGAGGGGGGCTCCCCCCTCTTGCCTATGCTCCAGGCTGCTGGTTCCTCTGCCAGCAGCTGCCAACACCACCAAGATAGAGGTGGCAGGTGCTCCAGCCTGGCTCGGCTAAGCTGGAGGGGGTGCCACCTGTCCAGTATCAACATCCTCCCTGCCCTGTTAGACTAACACACTCCCGGCATGTTGTGGCAGCAACACAGGCACCACCACCACCACCACCCCACACACCAGCACAAATCACAGGCGTCCTGAGGTCAGAGGGTTCGGCCGGTGCCTCTGTCAGGCCTTACTGCCTGGAGTGGGTACGGGCACCGCTGCGGCTCTGTACATGGGTGGTTATTATAGTCTCACTTGTCACTAATCACAGAAGCCTTTGCTCTTATGGGGCCCTTGTTTAGCCCACTCATATCACAAGCCTGCTGGATGTACAGAAAAGAAACGAAAAAAGAAACCGGTAGTTGACATGCTCGTGAGAAGATGTTCGACAACATTGGACGTCAAGGCAATGCACACTGAAATCACAAGATGCCGTTACAATGGCTGGACAGCACATGTTGACAAGGAGATTGCTGTCGCTTGGATATGGTTGGTTTGTCCCCAGGAAAGCTCATATTGAAATTTGACCCCCCATGTGGTGGTGGTGGGACTTGGGGGCTAGTGGGAGTTCTTTGAGTTTTAGGACAAATCCTGCATGAATGGCTTGGCACCGTTCTTGCTATAGTGAGTGAGTTCTCAGTCTCCCAAGACTGGATGCCTTATCTGGGTAACGGGTTCATTCCTACAGGGCGAATCCATACAGCATGTTGGGATAGGCAGTGACGGAATTGAAGCAAACTGTGTCACGGTCAGCTTTTCATATGTTATTCTAAGTAACAAACACAGAGAGGCTCTCTATGGTGAAGTGATGCTCATCTGGGAACAGAGCACTGGAGCGGGAATAGCCGTGCCATAGAAAGCTCATGTGTGTACTGCGGACTCTACAAGTAAAGGAAGGCCAAGGATTTTAAAGCACGAGGAGGATGACACACTGTTTTGAGATAAACATCCCTGGCTGTAAGGGTCAAAATGAAGGTGGCAGCAGTCCAAGGTTGGACAGGCAGTTGCTGGGAGATGTCCTTGCAGAAATGATTTTCTGTGTAAGGCTATGATGGTCTTTGTGCAAAGCTGTGGTCTCTGCAATCTTTTATGGCAGTTGTGGGTGTCAGGCCTGAGAACTATCTTCATGGCCTCCCTGGCTCTATTTGGCAGGGACTTTTTAAAACTGAAGTGCCTCTGTTTACAGTCTCACAACTTTCATAACATATAGGATGTTTAGTTTATTAGTTGAGAAGAGAAAGGAGAAATACAGGACGATGAGATGAGGATGTAACATTTACTGGACTCTGAGAGTTCCAAGGTGAACTTTCCACTGTTCTCAGGGAGAGAGAATCACACACATTGCTCTGTTGTCACACCAGAGGTCCTTGGGACAAAGTTAGCAGGAAGCAGGATGGCCATGGGAGCCCCAGTTTAGCTCAGGGAGAGGGTGTGGGGCAGGCATCGTAGAGGGGCTTTAATGCCCACTGTCCTGGCTCAGCCCTGGACAGAAGCAGAACTCTCTTGGTCTCTTGTGCCCTGTTCTCTAGCAAGAGAGGCAGTTCTGAGGTGATGTGGCTGAGTTATGGAGGAGCCACCACACACCATGGTGCTTCTGGGTCTCCTGTCAACTCAGCTGGGCCTGGCAGGTAAAAAAGCTGCTCCTCAGAGCACCCCAGCCCTGGAGAGGTGTGGGCCCTGTGGTCCTTAGCGCACCCCAGCCCTGGAGAGGTAAGGGCCCCGTGGTCCTCAGAGCACCCCAGGCCTGGAGAGGTGTGGGCCCCGTGGTCCTTAGTGCACCAGCCCTGGAGAGGTGTGGGCCCCGTGGTCCTTAGTGTGCCCCAGCCCTGGAGAGGTGTGGCTCCCGCGGTCATAATCATGGCTTTTCCCAAGCACTGTACGCCCCTCTTTTTCCTAGGTGACATGTTAGTTTATTGGGTCACAGACTGCTGTCCACTCATCTCAGTTCTCAGACACCTGTTCACCCAGTGAAGTGGTAAGTGAGGGAAGAGTCATCTACAGAAAGACAAAGAAGGCTGTTGAAGGCTGCGTTAGGGCACAGGCCTCAGACTCTCTGATTTTTCTCTGAATTCTGAATACTTGACATGGTGACATTGTGTAAACCCTTGATCTCCACAAGGCATGTGTTTAGCGGGCAGTGAAAATTAATAACCAGGCTTATTACTGAGAGGAAAGATTTAGGCATCCAAGAGGAATTCCTGGCCTGATGTTGCCCAGGTAACCATGCTCAGAGATAGATTTCAGCCAGCCGGATTGCAAAGCTCCTAGGGTGGTTAACCTCGCGGAGCTCCTGGGTGGTTAGCCTCGTGGAGCTCCTGGGTGGTTAACCTCATGGAGCTCCTGGGTGGTTAGCCTCGTGGAGCTCCTGGGTGGTTAACCTCATGGAGCTCCTGGGTGGTTAACCTCATGGAGCTCCTGGGTGGTTAGCCTCGCGGAACTCCTGGGTGGTTAGCCTTGCGGAGCTCCTGAGTGGTTAACCTCATGGAGCTCCTGGGTGGTTAACCTCGCGGAACTCCTGGGTGGTTAGCCTCACGGAGCTCCTGGCTGGTTAACCTCGCAGAGCTCCTGGCTGGTTAACCTCTGAAATCCAGGTGATTTTGATTCTGTGGAGCTATTACCAGAATTTCTTCTTCAGGGGGTCCTGATCTCAAGGATTTGAAGAATGAACCCACAGACCACAGATCAGTGGTAAAATAGGATTTTACTAGACAGAAGGAGTAAAAAGCACCAGAAATTCTGGCAAAGAAATCTTCCTGGATCCTTTGTCTAGGGGTATATATTGTCTGGAGAATGACATTTTGGCCAGGATTTGGTAGGTAGAAAAATACCCTTTCAAAGTTGAACGCAGTCCCTCCCTTGTGGCAAGGTTATTAGGTCTTTGGAGTTTCTGTCTCAGGGAAAGGATTGGAGTGTGTACTCCCTTCTCAAGGTGGAACCACCCCAAAAAAACTCAGGCTGCTTTGCTCATGATCTTGTTAGAGTGTAGACGGTGTGGCCTGGAGGAGGCCGCCTGTTTGTGCCTGGAAATGGAGGTCTGATTTCTGAGCTCACCGGGCCTAGAGAATGGGGAAATCCCTGCCCAGTCCTGAGTGGGGGAATCCTGTATGAGAGGTTGGTGACATATGGTCCATTTTCCAGACCTGTAAATTAGCTCTGTGCTTCCTGCCCTGTGAGACCTTGGTTGTAAGTGCTTTGTGCTGAGTCATGGAACAGGGAAGAGGCTGAGGCGGAAGCTCTGGGAAGGTCACACGTTCACTGAACTCAGACGCTGGGGCTGGGTGTTTCTTAGGTTCTGTTCTGGATTTGGAAGTGTGTTCACACATGGGTGAGCAGGAAAGTTTTGAGATATACAAAAATCAAGAGACATAAAATCCACTCAGACAGAAACAAATAAAGCCCTCCCCACATTACTGATGAGCCGGCAGGCTGATACCTGCATGGGTGAATCAGAACGGATGCTGCCCACTGCGTTTCTTAGAACTGATGGAGCATCACGCAGTCTGTCTCAAAACTTTCATAGTGACCCATATGTCAGTCTGGAAAGGTTGGTGATGAGAGTAGCTGTGGCATCAGGCTGTTCAGCTTCCTCAGGCTCTTTCTTCCAGACACCTGTAAACTGACTGAGAGCTCCTTTGTCTACTGTTCACTC
>NW_003852600.1:1418443-1420112 GCF_000181295.1 Otolemur garnettii | reverse complement strand
CTTGCTTCAGTTTACAGATTTGTAAAATGGGCACAACTCTTGCTCTGAGTGACCTCACTGGTCAGTTTTGAGGACGGGGAAGGCTCACAGCTGTGGGAGCCCTTGACAGGTAGTTGACGCCCCTCTGAGGTGGTGGTGTTTTCAGGCTGGCATGATGTGTCTGGGGGTTCTAGACCTCAGTGTGAGCAGTGGCCTTGGAGATTCTGTGAATCTTTATGCAGATGACTGAGGCTGCCTTCTGAGCTCTGAGCATCTGCTGCCCAGAACTCTGCTTTCTGAGAAGCGCCTTGGGTGATTCTGATGCCCGTGACCCAGGAGCCCCTCGGGAACTGCTGGTGTAGCTGCAGAACGGTGGGGGATTTGACAGCAGAGTCTGTTCCCAGGATGCTCCAGGGGCCCTGTCTGGAGGCTTTTATCTTGGGTTATTTGTGGATGTTTGGGGCGTGATGCCCTCACTCCCTGCCTGTCCCATGCCCTTGCACAGACTCGCCGGGGGAGCTGCCCGGTGCCCTCTGGGCGGGTGAGCAGCCGCCAGTAAACCTCTTCTCTTCTTCCCTTTACAGCAACGCAGAGTCTTCGGAGAAGAGATTCCGAATGAACAGCTTTGTGTCGGACTTTGGAAGACCTCTGGAGCCAGATAAGGCATTTTCCTGCCAGGGCAACGAGGAGTCCAGGTCTCTCTTTCACTGCTACATCAATGAAGTGGGACACGTGGACAGGGCCAAAGCCTGTCACCAGACCACAAGCCTGGACAGTGACGTCCAGCTCCAGGAAGCTGTCAGAGGCAGCGGGCGGCCAGAGGAGGAGCTGAACAGGCTCATGACGTTCGACATCCCCAACTTCGTGAACACGGAGCAGAATGCTTCCTTTGGGGAGGACGACCTTCTGATTTCTGAACCGCCTGTCGTTCTGGAAAATAAGCCGCTTTCCCAGGCATCATGCAGAGACCTGGACTGAGAACTGTGCTCTGAGGAGGTTTCTGTCTGAAGAGGTGGATTCTTGTTTCTGTATAACAAGAAATTTCTATCCACCAAAACTGTGTGTGTGTGGCAGGGAGCAAGAGAGAGACAGACAGAGAGACAGAGAGAGAGAGAGGCAGAGACAGAGAGACAGAGAGAGGCAGAGACAGAGAGACAGAGAGAGGCAGGCAGACGAGCCCCCTCAGAGGAAGGCCGAGTAGGCACAGGGTTTCCTGTTTTCTGCTGCTTTTGCTTCCAGCACTTTCATTCAGGGCTCTGAGGGGCTTGGCTTTGCACCGTCTCTCACCCCGGTAGAGTCTGGGCAGTCATCCATTGCAGGCCTGCTGTGTGAGGCTCAGCCTCACTCTGTCGCTGGCCCTGCCCTGGCCCTGCTGCCCACCACACCCTCCCTTTTCAAGTTGCTTCGCCTCTGTGGCTGCCACATTTTCAACCGTGAAGTGATGTGTCTGGAGTGGCCCATCCAGCTCTAGCATTTTGTGAATTTGTGACTTTGCACCCAAGTGAGGCTGAGCATGCATCGGGTGGCACAGAGGAGGGCCTTGCCTCCTGGCGCTGGTAGGGTCTTCCCAATCTCTGCACATTGCACGCAGCCCTTAACTGAACCAGCTTTAGCTAGGGTGAGGGTGAGCATCAGGGTGTCAGAAACCTCACCTGGTATAGTCCCTGTGCCTACATTTCTGCTGGGATGT
>NW_003852600.1:1415927-1418154 GCF_000181295.1 Otolemur garnettii | reverse complement strand
CCCACTAACAGATACTCAGGGTGGTCAGGGCATGCATGGCCAGCTGCCCCTCTCCGGGTGGCATTTTATTACAAATGTGCTCACCACTGTCTTGCTTAACCTGTGAAATAAATGCATTGGCCGCTCAGCAGTGCTCTCTGGCTTTGTTCCCACATGTCTGAATTTTCATTTCCTATACAGTTGTGCCGTGTTTGTGATGCTTCTTAACTCCTGGAGTGGGTAGTGCTGGTTCTGTCAGCTTGGGATCTTAGAGATCTGAGTCACTCGTGAAAGTTCATTTAGGAATTTATCCAACTGAAAGAAATTCCTTTTCCATATGTATGTGAAGGAAAATATTATTCTTTAAGACTCTAACAGTAGGCCAGGTGCAGTGGCTCATGCCTGTAATATCAGCACTTAGGAGGCCGAAGAGGGTGGATTGCCTGAGCTCACAGGTTGGAGACCAGCCTGAGCAAGAGCAAGACCCTGTCTCTAAAAATAGCCGGATGTTGTGGCAGGCACCTGTAATCTCAGCTACTTGGGAGGATGAGGCAAGAGGATCACTTGATCCCAAGAGTTTGAGGTTGCTGTGAGCTGTGACATTATAGCACTCTATTGAGGGCAACATAGTGAGACTGTCTCAAAAAAAGAAAAAAAGACTCTAACAATAAATACAGTAAGTAGAACAAAGAATGGATGATTTCTTGTAATTAAACTTCTTTAACACATTTTTGCAAATAGATACTTTCATGAGATTTTTGTGCAAGAGAGAAAGCAGTAAGGAATGTTGATTTGGGGTGTTATTCATAATTTACTTAACAAAATATGAATGATGGGCTATTTCTTACTAAAGTTCAGCTATGTGAATGATCTTATTTAGAAGTACACTTAGAAGACTGAAAGATATTTAAAAGCTGGCAGAATACTCATCTCATCATTTCTTTGAGTCAGATGTCAAGAACTGTGAAGGATCTAAGGTTTTGTCCATCTTCCAAGTCAGCAGTTAGCTTCCCTCCGTCTTAGGGATACTGTCAGGAGACACAGACCCCGGGGTCAGACACGAGAACTCTCAGAGAGCAGCAGGCACAGGTGCCTCATGGTCATACTGGCTCCAGAGTTTGTTCCTGATGTCTGTTGCCACAGCACCAATTTATTCTTGTATAATTCTAGAGCACAGACGTCCAAGATCAGTCTCAGGGAGCCAAGATCAAGGTGTTCGCAGGGCTGTCTCCGTCTGGAGTCCTGGGGAACCACCCATTTTCTTGCCTTTTCCAGCCCCTGGATTGCTCACCTCCTTGGCCATGACCTCAGGTGGCTGCAATGTCTGCTCACCTCCTTGGCCATGGCCCCAGGTGGCTGCAATGTCTGCTCACCTGGCACGTGGGCCCAGGTGATGCAACCTTTCCTTCTGCTCTTTATCCCCATCTCCAACCATCCGGATTCCCTCTTATAAGGACCTTTGTGGTTACATTGGATTATGTGGGATAATCTCCCCATCTCAAGAGACGTCATACAATCACACCTAAAAAGTCCCTTTTGCATGTAAGGCTACAAGTATATGGGCTCTGGGGTAAGGGTATGGATGCGTTTGCAGAGCTATTAGCCCACAAATCTTCCTGTGGTCCCCAAACATTCATTTAATTCCATGTGCAAAATACATTCACCCCCTCCGTACTCCAAAGTCTCAATCCATTATAGCGTCAGTCCAAAGTCTAAGGTATTACCTCAATCTTATCAGAAGAAAAGTCCCAGAGCTCATCATCTAAATCATTTAAGTCAGCTTCAGTGAGATCCTCAATATGATTTATCTGGGAAAACAAATGATTTTCTCCCAAAATATAATACTGTATAGCTTAAGATACAATTTATAAATACCACTGTCCCTGTGTGTGGGGGACATTGGTTCCAGGGCCCCCATATGCTGAAGTCCTTGCCTACTCAAGCCCCGAGTTTGGCCATGTGGAACCCACATAATTAAAAACTTGGCTATTCGTATATGTGGGTTTTGCATCCCAGAATACTGTGTTTTACACCCATATATATTTTTAGAAAAAATAGCAAAATCCCCAATTCTGTTTATAAGTGCACCTGTGTAGTTTAAACCCTTATTGTTCCAGGATCAACAGTATTCCCATTCAAACAGGAGAAAACGAAAGAGAAAAAAGAGCCACTAGTCTCCCAAAATTTGAAAATGCAACTGGGAAAGCTGTTAGGTTGCAAGGTGGGGCTCTGCCAGCAAGGTCAGGGC
>NW_003852600.1:1414184-1415250 GCF_000181295.1 Otolemur garnettii | reverse complement strand
CCCGCCTCTACTGCCTACGTTCCTGCCAGCTGTCTGGTCCTGATGCTGCAGGCATTCCCCGAAACACGCCTCTGTCAGGCTTCTCACTTCCGAGTCCTCACTAACAGTTGCTAACGTCCACGCTCCCACCAAGAGGCTCAAGGAGAGCTGGTCGTGTTCTGCCTTGCATTGCACCTCAGCACTCTTTCAGCTTCTGCCCAGTTCCACATTTTTAGGTATTGTTAATCAGCAACAGGAAACTAAGACATTTCCCCTTTCCACCAAGTCTCTGAGGGGGAACCGTGGCAGGAACATGTGGGTGTGGAGCTCACAGTGGATGGCCTCGTGGCAGGGAGCTTAGGGCTCTCGGGGTGACAAGAGCTGCAGGGAGACCTGCTAACCTTTGCCCCGAAGGAGACAGTGTCTTTGGTATACTGAAGAGCAAGCAAGCCTGTCCTCTGCCCGGGAGGGAGACAGTATCTCCATCCTCCAGGCTGCTCACTCTGCAAACAGTGCTGACCAGACAGCGAGACAGAAGCCATCAGGGCCGCTGCTCACAACACGTGCTGGGACACAGAGCCCTGGGAGAACAGCTCCTAAGCCTGGAATGGTCAAAGAGTCTACTGTCTAAGTCATCTGGGAAGTTTTAAAAAGAGAAAACCTTAAGGAAATTGCAAAAGAATTAAGGTGATTTAAAACATGCCGGGATTCCTCTTGCAGAGGTGCACAACCAGCTCAGGTTAAATTCAATGAATTTTTTTCCTTTTGAAAACTGCTGAGACATTTCCAAAACATACACTGGGTATGTGAGTGTTTTATCACGCTCGGAAATACTGTTCATTAGTGGCAGAACAATTCATCTCGCCACCCAGCAAGTGTATGGTAGGAAGACCAGCTTTGTGCTGGGCCAGGCCTGTGGGCAGCTGCAGAGAGGACACTTTGGGCTGCCTGTGGTCAGAGGCAGCCTCTGCCGGTTCTTGTGACAGACTTGGGGTGTACAGAAAAAGTTCTTTTTTCTAAATAGAATTGTGCTTTTGAATAAATTTTGCTGGAAACGTGATTGTGGTGAAGAGCGAGCCTCAAGCGA
>NW_003852600.1:1403897-1413401 GCF_000181295.1 Otolemur garnettii | reverse complement strand
CAATAGCCACGATTTGGAATCGACCTGCATAAAGAAATCATGGTACACACACAGGGAGTCTCACACAGCCACAAAGAAGAGCCATTTGCAACAGCAAGGACGGACCTGGAGACCATGAGGTGAAGTGAATGAGCCAAGTACAGAGGGCACATCTCACCGTTCTCATGGTTGTGTGGGGGCTAAATGCAAAACAATCCACGGAGACAGACGGTAGAGTGACGGTTACCAGAGGCTGGGAAGGGAGCGGGGAGGGCATAAAGTGGGGTGCTTAACGGGTGAAAAAATGGACAGAATGAACAATGACACAACAAAGTGACTAGACTCAAAAAAGCAGGGCATACTTTAGAATAACTGAGAGAGGGGAACTGGAGTGTTCCTGGCTGCCCCGATTACCCTGATTGACTGATGCTCACTGTCGGCCTCTGTCAAGACATCACGTGCACCCCATAAAGATATTGAATTTTTAAAAAATTAAAAAAATTTTTTAAAAAAGAATGCCTCAGCAGAGGTGGGGGGTGCTGGCCTCATGCTGGTCTCCCTGGAACCTAGAACGGAGGTCACCTGTCTCGCTGTAAGGGCTGCCTCTGCTGTGCTGGCCAGGGGAGGTGACGCAGGTTACACGGAGCCCTGAGGTCATGACTGGGGCACAGATGCACCACGAACTCAGTCCCCTTTGGAGGCAGGGGCAGGACTTTTGTACCTTCAAGCCAGTCAGAGTAAGGTGGTTTCTGCTTTGACCAAGGGAGATTCTTAAGAGGAGGGGGCATTAGCCACGACCCTTAGCTGGGCATGGGCACAGCTGGCAGAGGACTCTGTGCCATTACAGAAGATGACAATGCACTTATTAGGCGCTGAGTGGCCCCTCTGCTGAGCTACTTTTTGTGACCCTGCTGTAAGAACTCTCAACAGAGAGGCCCATGAGATTCTTTTAAATGTAACTTGCCAGGTTTCTCCCTTTTTCAGATTTCTGCAGTGGCTTCTTCTGTCATTCAGTGATTCAGATTTCTGCACTGGCTTCTGTCACTCAGTGATGGAGTCATGGCCTTGGGGCTCTGTGTGACCTGTGCCACCCCAACTCAGCACAGCTGAGGCCGTCCCTTCCAGAGAGCCAGGTGACCTCCCTTTTCTGAATGGACATTATGACCCCCCAGGGCACTGCCACACACATCAGATCAGCTCATCATTCTGGCTTTAAGCTTCCTCTCTACTGTGGCCACTTGGGAACTTCTGTCCTTCCAGTTCAGGGGTCCTCAAACTTTCTAAACAGGGGGCCAGTTTATTGTCTCTCAGACCATTGGAGGGCCGGACTGCAGGCCCCGGGATGAGTCGGCTGCTAAGCAGGACAGACAGCGGCGGCAAAAACACCTGGTGGGCTGGATAAACGTCCTAGGTGGGCTGCATGTGGCCCGCGGGCCGTAGTTGAGGATGCCTGCTCCAGCGTGTCCTGCAGTTCACCCATTCTAACATGCAAGTGTGCGAGTCTGTCACTGAGCTCTTTAACGCATCTGTCATGGTGTTCAGCATCTTTGCTTGTTCTTCTTTGTGAAGTGTCTTTTCCAGTCTTTGCCCACTGTTCTTCGGGGAGTCTGCTTTATCACTGAATTGTGGGTGTAAGTCCTTTATCAGGTTCCTCCCTGCAGGTCGTTTCTCTGTCTGTGGCTCATCTTTTTATTTGCTTACCGGTGTCTTGAAGAGCAGAGGGTCCTTGTTCGGATGAAGCCCACCCCAACTCCCTTCTTAACAGATCAGGCTCTTAAGGTCACAGAGAAGGCAGCTTTGCTGAACCAAAGTCAGAAAGGGCTCGTCCTGCCTAGAAGTTTCATAGTTTCAGGTTCTCCATTGAGGTTTACGCAGAATTTGGAGGGTTTGGGGTGCGTGGTGTGTGATCTGATCTGAGAACCTCTTTTGCAGATAGACATCTAATCTTTCAGCTCTGTTTGTTGAATAGATCCCTTCTCCACCAAATTGCCTGTGCATCTTTACTGGAAATCGGTTTGTTGTCTGGGGGTTGTCTTTTTCTGGACACACTCTCTCCTGGTCCTTGTTCTCTCTGCCTGTTCTACACCAATCCCACACTTTGTGCTTGAATAGCTTTATACGTCTTGGAATCCGAGGGGGTGGGTCCTCTAACTTTGTCCTTATTCATAGTTGTTTTTGGGTATTTGGCATCCTTTGCATTTCTATGTGAATTTTAAAATCAATTTTTAAATTTCCTTTCTGACAACCACTTCTCCCCAAATCCCACCCATTTCTTAAGAGTCGCTTTCAAAGCTCCCGTCCCCCAGCAGTTTCCAGCTCCCAGGGCCCCGTTCTCACCCCAGGTGCTCTGCTGGTATTTACCTGCATCTGGCTACGTGCACACGCCCCCCTTTCCTGTCATGTAAACCTGTGTCTGCTGAAACAAAGTTTTATTCTTTGCAGGAGTGAGCCTGCGTTCAGAGACCCGCAGGAGACCTCGGTCTAGCTTGTTCCTGCATGTCTCGGGAGTCCGGCAGTTAGAACTGCTCATCTCACTGTTCCATAGCTCCAAGATCTCACAGTCTTTATTTTCCTTTAATTTTCCAGTATTTTATTAGGTAATTTTTCAAACATACAGGACAGTTGAAAGATTACGTAGTGATCATGCATATAGCCACCACATATGTTTCATCATTTTCTTCTTCACACGTAGGAAGGCCACAAGTTCTGTGCCCCTCATCACAGTGACCAATTCCTGTTGGGTGTGTCATAAACAGGGGAACCACCCTTCAGGCCTCTGCTCTGCAGCCTTTATTATTTCTGTCAACGCCTTGTATTTCCCTGCCCTGGAACCTACTTGTGATAATTTCATGCAAATGTCTTAAACATTCACTTATTGCCCACATCCCCTCTGCTCACTAAATTCTTGGGGGATGTCAGACCCTTAAAGACATCAGTGATACTTTGCCACCGCAGCAGTGCCTGACTCATACCTGCTGTGTGTCACCCTGGTCCCTTTCAGTCTCATCCAGCCCCACTCGGGGTGACTGCTGTGCCCTTGTGTTCTGAAGCCTGTCGCTCTCTGAGGACTTCTGTGGGCAGTGTGACCATGTCCTTTGTGAGTGGGGAATTCTGCCTGGGGACCTGGCAACATGGGAATAGGTTTTGTCTGCTGTTTTAAGGAGCATAACTCTTCATAATTACCGGGAACAAAGGCTTTAGCGCCAGGCACAGCAGCAACGTAACCATAGGAGCAGGAAACCAGCTTTCCCGTCACCTGCCTTGTGCCCAGGTGACCACCCTTGCCTCAGGTAATGGGCTCTCCCATGAGCAGTTTAAGGCTCAGGACACTTGAGAATGGGTTTTTGTTTTTCTTCCTTAGTCTTGCCACATTTATGACACCTGGTGCGATTATATAATCTTGTTTATCTGCAGCACAGCGATTATCTTTACTAAAGTATGTTTAAAAGCTAGTAGACGGTTGGTCAGAAGATAGAAATGCTCTCAGATTTTTGTCCTAAAGTAGAATTTTGATTAAAGAAAATTCACATTCAAATTTAAAATACAATGAAATTTATTTATTTATTTGCAGTTTTTGGCCCGGGCTGGGTTTGAACCTGCCACCTCCAGCATATGGGGCTGGTGCTCTACTCCTTTGATCCACAGGTGCCGCCCATAAATGAAATTTAATAATGACTGTTAGTCGATTTCCCCTAACCATGACAGCAGCTGCGGTTGGCCATGACCCCCTCCTTGGGATGTCTGAAAGCCCTGTGTCCTGGTCCCCACCAGCAGCATCAATGTCCATGGCAGAACTGACTCCTCTGGAATATCCTGGGGGAACAGCAAGACGGACTCACCAGGGCTGGGTGCCTGTGTATGGGTGTATAGGAGACAACAACCAGACATCAGATGCTGCGTGTCCCAGAGCAGAGCGTGAGCATAAAACCCAGTATGGAGTATGGTGGCCCAGTGCAGTGGCTCACACCTGTGGTCCTGCACTTTGAGAGGCTGAGGTGGGAGGATCCCTTGAGCTCAGGAGATCGAGACCAGCCTGAGCAAGAGCGAGACCCCATCTCTACTAAACATAGAGAAACTAGCTGGGTGCTGTGGTGAGTGACTATAGTCCCAGGTACTGGGGAGGCTGGGGCAGGAGGATTCCTTGAGTTTTAGCAGTTTGAGAATAGCCTGAGTAAGATCAAGACCCTATCTCTACTAAAAATAGAAAAACTAGCCGGGTGTGGTGGCGGTTCCTGTAGTCCCAGGTACTGGGGAGGCTGTGGCAGGAAGATCACCTGAGCCCAGGAGTTTGAGGTTGCCCTGAGCTCAGGTTGAGGTTGTCCAGGGTGACGGAGTGAGACGCTGCCTCCAACAGACAAAACACCTGAGGTGGAAAAAGAGTGGTAAGAGTGACCTGGCCAAGGAGGTGGGGGAGAGCAGGGTGGCAGCGGAGATGGGGTGAGGAGAGTGGTAAGAGTGACCTGGCCAAGGAGGTGGGGGAGAGCAGGGAGGTAGCAGAGATGGGGCGATGAGAGTCACAGGTGGGTTAGAAGGAGGCGGAGCATGGTGGGCAGGTTACCTCTCCCCTCCCCCAAGATGTCCAGAAAAGGGTTTTTGCAGCTGTGATAAGTTAGAGGCCTTGAGCAGGGGAGATGAATGAGGCAGGTGGGCCCAGCAGCAGGGCGGGTACTAACCCCGGGGGAGGTGTGTTTGGAGCGGGAGGGAGCGAGAGGCGGAGGATGAACGGCCAGAGGGCAGGTCGCTGGTGTGAGGAGGGCGGAAGAGCCAGGAGCCCAGGCTGGAAAGGGCGAGGAAAGGCCTCACCTGAAGCCTGCAGGGAAGGCAGGGGCCTGCTGGTGCCTCAGTTTAGCCCAAGGAGAATGGCGAGGCGCTGACCTCTCACCTGCAGAACTGTGGGGCGCCGACTCTGCTGCTTTAGGTCGTTAGCTCTGAGGTGACCCGTCACAGCGGCAGCGGGAGGCTGGCACAGGAGGAGCGTGTGCTGGAGGGTGAGCCCGGCGAGGCCCCGCAGCCGGACCAGCGGACACAGGCGGGCGGCAGGAGCTGGTCAGCAGAACAGGGAGCCCCCCTCCCCACCACCACCACCACCGGCAGTGCAGCTGCGGCCCACGGGGCTGGACTCAGGCAGGACTCAGGCCCCTGCGGAAACAGCCAGGCCTGAGACTGAGACGGCTGTGGGTGTGGAGGGACAGACAGGATTGCGCACGGCGGTGACGACGCCACTGCAGGTTACACGGCTGTGTGTCAAAGACGGTAAGTCGGGGTGCTGGGAGGCTGAGCCCCAGCGCCGTTTAAATGCACTGCGGTTTCTGAGGACAGCGGATTGTCCTGGCAGGGCCTGCAAACGGGCTGGTGTTGATGCGGGGCAGAGCTGCCCACCGAGGTCGCGGCTGCTCTGCGCAGAGGCAGCTGTGCGGTGGGGCCGCTCTGGGGTGGGCAGGGAGGCCACTGACCCACACCCGGCACAGCCCTGGCCTTCTCAGCAGGCCCCGTGAGCTGGGGGCGGGGGGCGGCAGCTGTGCAGATAACACATCTCAACCACACGGGTGTTGGTTCACCCCGGCAGCCCAGCCTGGGGGAGAATCGAGGCCACGACCCTGCTGCGTCTCACCTGGCTCCTCTAAGCAGCAGGCTCCATGCCATCCTTTTTGTCAATAACTCCACTTCCTCTCTGGCTTTGGTACCTCAGAATCCTTCCCTAGAGTTTTCCTCAGACCCCTCACCTGGGCGGAGTGGCCGTTTCCGTCCTCCATCTGCTCTTGGGGGATTTCTCATCTAGGAGCAGTGCCGGGAGGTGGGGACCATGGAGGGGCTGGCGGGGGGCGGGGGCAGTGCAGGGTGTGCTCTGCCCAGAGGAGCCCGGCCAGGCCCTGTCCTGCTCTCCCAGCCCTTAGGGAACGCACACCTGCCGGTCCCTTCCCTCTCTGCTTCTCTGTAGTCTGTTTCCTTCTTACCTGAACTCACTGACGACTGATTTTATTCTATAGTGAAACCTGTTGTCCCCTGTCCGATAGCTTTCCCCTCTGATTGATAGTGGCTCTCATCAAACTCAATCCTTAAATCCTACAAAGTGGGTATCAGCCGGGAAGATGTGCTTCTCCCACTTGTACCACTCAGGTGGTTGTGAGTGAAGCTTTCAGCATGGCGTCATGAGTGTCACAGCACAGTCACTCTGGCAAAGGGCCCCCTGTCTCTTTGGGAAAGTCCAGGAAAAGATTGGCAGCTTCAATTCTCAGCAGTTGCTGGGGTCTTCCTTCAAAGAGTTCTGGGCCCATAAACAGGCTCAAGTCTGGAAACTGGTCAAGGGTCCTTGATTCTGTGCTTGTAATTCCAGTGATACTTTTGTTCACGTGACCTGGAGATTTCTGCTTACGCAGATCAGAGTAAGCATTTAGAAGCTGCCTCTGTATTGTCATTCCAGGACACCATGACTGCATAGCCAGCACCGCAGGTCTGTGGGTCAGAGTGCTCTGAAGGCGGCTTTGCTGCCGACCCTGTGGCAGCCGTGCCCACTTGCCTGGGTGGCTGAGTGCTGCCACCTGGCCTGCACCCTGGACAATTAGTCCCATAGCATTTACGTTCCCCACCTGAGACACTGTAGTTCTGGCTGTAGGTCAGGTGTGGGCTGCAGATAAGAGCAGCTGGAGCTCCCTGGGGCCCTTGGCTCTGTTTCTCACAGTACTGGACAGAGGCTGGCCTCCTGGACCCTCTCTGCGGGGGCGAGTAGGGCTTCAATCAGCCTTCTTCCTCCTGTCTCCCGAAGCCTCTTCCTGCCTCTGCTGTGTTTCACCGAGGGTGACCTGGTTTCTCGAGTGTGTTTTCCGTGCCGTCCTTCGATGGTGCCGCAGCGGCCACTTACAGCCCTTTCTGAACCTCCACACGTGACAACAACTCTGGGTGGTGGGCCCACGTCAATAAATTGACCTAAGTTGACGATCCGTTCCTTTCCCCCTCCATCCCACTGTTCGTCCCACACATTCTCCAGACTTCTCATTTAAGTAAGAAACTACAAGTAGTTCTGGAGTATCCTGCACCCCTCACAGGCCACGATCTGCACCTCAC
This sequence comes from Otolemur garnettii, assembly GCF_000181295.1. Taxonomy (NCBI): domain Eukaryota; kingdom Metazoa; phylum Chordata; class Mammalia; order Primates; family Galagidae; genus Otolemur; species Otolemur garnettii. The sequence continues at coordinate 1,406,360 of NW_003852600.1, read as the reverse complement.
CATTTGGGGCCTGCGGGACTTGAGTCCAGTTACAGATTGGGAAGCAGAGAGGGTGTGTCCTGAGAGAATCAGCTGTCTGCTCACAGCTGCTCTGGGGCCCAGGACTGGTTCCTCAGGCCATGAAGGAGGGTTAACCCCTTCAGATGGGTGGAGAGGCCACCACTGAGGGGCAGGGAGGCCACCTGAGCTGGCAGGACAAACAGAGGCAGACAGAACTCATCAGAATTGAGGAGCCCCGTGTCTCCAGCTTCATCAGGGTCCTCTTGGATGCTCCATTCCAAATGACAGGACTTTACTCTTTCTCGACGAATGCCCTCATTTTATTTTTAATTGAAAAATTACATTCATGGGGATCACTGTGATGTTGTATGTATATAATGTGGTGTGAGTAAATCAAGCTAACACATCTCTTATTTTTGTTGTGAGACTTGAAATTTACACTCAGCAATTTTGAAATAGGCATTATTCCTAATGACAGTCAGCTGCTATGCAGATCTCAAAGATGTACTTCTCCTCCTGAGACTCTGCCCTATGACCCTGACTCACCTATTTCTTCCCTTCCCCTCTCCTGACCCCAGCATCGGTGATGACCATTCTACTCTCTACTGAGTTTGGCTTTTTTGATGGCATACAGAGGGTGTCGAAAGCATGTATGTACATCTTAAGAAAGGAAAAACTGTATCAAAAGTGTAATAGTTAGACTGAGAGTATCTGTTACCTTGTGAATCGCATCTTGTATCTCTTGTGATGGCAGAAGTTGAACCTGACTTGAGAATGACAACTTTAATACAGTTTTGTTTTCTTAAGTGTGTACACACTCTGGACACCCTGTATTTAGGTGGGGTCCTACAGTATTTGTCTAAGCCTGGCTTATTTCACTCAGCTGACTATTCTCCAGGCTCATCCATGTTGCTCAAATGACAGAATTTTCTTCTTTCTTAAAGCTGACTGGTGTTCCACCTTGTGTAAAGCATATTTTCTTCCCCTGCCCGCCCTTCAGAGCTCAGCTGGACTCATCTTGGCTACAGTGACTGCTGCACTGGATGTGGAATGAGATGTCTCCTTGACCTACCACATTCATTTCCCTTGGCTATCCACCCAGAGCTGGGATTGCTGGGTCATGCAGAAGCTCTATTTTAGGTGTTTTAGGAACCTCCACACCACTTTCCATAATTGCTGTACAAATCTACATTCCCACCAGCAGCACGCAGGACTGCCATCTCTAGGTCCCCACCAATGTCTCTCCCATCTTTTTGATAACAGCCTTTAACAGGCAAGGGGGAGAATCTCCTCGTGGTTTTAGTTCCACACCCTGGTGGCTGGTGATGCTGAGCGTCCGACGCCTGAACCTGTTGGACATTTGCATGTTGTCTTCTGAGAAACGTCCCTCCGGGTCCTCTGGGCAGTTTGCATCAGGCTATCTTCCTGCTCCTGAGTGCTGGAGCCCGTTAGCAGCACGGTCTGGTCCCAGGGTCCCTCTCCCCACCGCCTCCTTTGCTGTGCAGCATTTTCATTTCATGCAATCCCATTTGTCTGTTTTTGTCATTTGTGATTTGGTTGCCTAGACCAATATTGTGGAGTTTTGCCTTGTGCTTCCTTTCAGCAGTTTCACAGTTTCGGGCATTCTACGTAAGCCTGTGATCTGTGTGTGTGGTGGGAGGGGAAGACCCAGTCTCCCCTCTGCCTGTGGCTGTCTAGTTTTCCTGACTGTGCTTACGGAAGACACTGTTCCCTCCATTGTGTGTTCTGGGCACCTTTACTGAGTCAGCTGTCTTATTTCTGGACACTCCATCCCGCACCGTTGGCTCTGTGTACCCAGGCTGTGCCCGGACGTTGTGACGCCCACCCCCAGGCTGCGCCCGGACGTTGTAACGTCAGGGAGTGTGACGCCCCCAGCTCTGCACTCTGGGCTCAAGATCACTTTGGCCCTTTGGGATCTGTTGTGGCTCCATATACACTTTAGGATTTTTTCCCCTGCTTTTGTGAAAATATTATTGGAATTTTAATAGGGATTGCACTGAGTCTATAAAACTATAATACTGACATCTTAAAATCTTCCAGTTTATGGAGTATCTATTTGTGTTGTCTTCCATTTCTTTTGATATTTTAGTTTTCACTGTACAGGACTTTAACCTCCTTGGTTAAATTTATACCTGTTTTTGTTGTCATTGTTGCTATTCCCATTTTCACTCTGATAGTAGGCACCCTGGGAGGTAGAGAACTCCTGGTGCCGGCTCAGGGCAGCCTTGGGCTCCTGTGCTTAAGGATTCTCCTGCCTCAGCCTCCCGAGTAGCTGGGACTACACATCGGTCTTACTCATTACGTTTTACTGGAAAACCCTAATACAGCTCTGTGGTGGTTCTAGAGCAGTGATTTTTTAACCAGTGTGAGATCCTCTCGTGGCACTCTAGCTTGAGTGGCCGAGTGAAACTCTGTCTCAAAAAAAAAAAAAAAAAAAAAAAA
>NW_003852600.1:1403386-1403855 GCF_000181295.1 Otolemur garnettii | reverse complement strand
TGTGGGAATTTGCACATGTGCTTAGAGGCTGAGATGCCCCTGCAGGCTGGAGGGCAGGGAACTAGTGTGCAGCTCCACCCACATCCTACAGCCAAGAAACAGGGGCAAGTGTGGAGTCTAAAAGCCTGGACCTGGAGCTCTGATGTCCTCAGGCAGGAGATGAGGCTGGCTCCAGAAGAAAGAGTTCACTCACCTTTCTTCTGCCTCTTTGTTCCATCTGGGCCCTCGACCCTCTGGAGGGTGCCCACCTGCTAGGTGGTTGTCCTCCTGCAGTCCTTCCTGGAGCCAACCTCATTGACACACCCAGGAACGACTTTACCGGCTGAGTACTTAAACCAGTCAAGCTGACACCTAAAATTAACTGTCACAGTGGGAGAGGGTACATTGGTCCTGGAGCTCACATCTTCACAGATCCTCCTGCTCAACACAGCCTGACCCTCTTTGGGGTTGTCTCCCTGCCCCCCCCCCC
>NW_003852600.1:1399724-1403364 GCF_000181295.1 Otolemur garnettii | reverse complement strand
CCTGCCACGTGGCACCTTACACCAAACGAACACTCAGCCCTTGTCCAAACAGGACATAGCTTTTCTGTAAGGAACTGTTTGATGTTTGCACTCCTATTGTGGACTGGCCATGTCTGTGTTTGGGATGGATGGCTCATTCACATAAAAAATACACAACACACTAGAATAAGAACCAAAATGTTATTTATATAATTAAGAATTTCTTTCATGTAAAAAAAATAGCAAACTGTAATGCTTTTACTATCCTTTATAGAAAAAGAAAAATTACAAAACGCTGGACATTAAAACAGTAATTGCATTTCTTATATTTAACAACTTCATATCTCACATTTGCTATCCCTAATTTCACCAAGATCTAGTTTACCTGTCCTTTATCAAGTATTTCACTTTGTAATTATCACCTCAGAGCTCCACGTACTGGCAGGTGGTTCCTGAGCACTGAGAAAATGGCTGGTCCCGACTGAGGTGCTTGAACCTGAGATACTTTAATGACCTAACTGTGAAAAATGCAAACATTCAGTTTGTGTATAAATACTAACATTTTAGGAACACTAGGTCATATCTATGTTATCAAAATTCTTTCCATTTGTTTCTTACCTCTTTAAATGTAGCTAGTAGAAAATTAAAATCCTGTGGCTCATCAGACTTTCATCAGACGCTGCTGGGCTAGAACGTGTGGAAACAAAGCATGACCTTGACTTTATCTGAAAAACCTGCTGTCTGCTTTTGGAAATGGGATTGTAAAGTAAAATAAACCAGCTACTTGTGTGCATATTTGTAATTTTTTGTAATCTGTCACTTTTAAAGTAAAACATAGACATGTTGTTATATTCTGTGTTTTTAAAGTTATAAAAAGGTAAAATTGAGATTTGAGGTGCAGCTTGAAAGTTTTAGAACTGGATGAATCAAACCCCTACTGTGTGGTGCCTACAGCTCAGCAGTTAGGGCGCTGGCCACTTACACTGGAGGTGCTGGGTTCAAATCTAGCCCGGGACTGCCAAACAACAATGGCAACTATAACAAAAAACTGCCAGGGATTGTGGCAGGTGCCTGTAGTCCCAGCTATTTGGGAGGCTGAGGAAAGAGAATCGCTTAAGCCCAAGAGTTGGAGGTTGCTGTGAGCTGTGATGCCGCGGCACTCTACTGAGGCCGACATAGTGAGACTCTGTCTTAAGAAAAAAACAGAAAAACTCCCCTATTGCTAGTGAAATGTACTTTTCATCTATCATCAGGTCTAAAATGAGCCACCTATAGGAAGGAGTGGAAAGTGGGGAGGGTTAGGGAACCCACTGTTCACCTGCACAGGGAGCTGCAGCTGTGGCTGTGTCACCGGGTCACCTGGACACCTCCCTCCCAGCCCGCTGTCCACAGCACAGCATGCTCCTCTGCCTGCTTCTCTAAGGAGGAGGATCAACTTAACAGCACACGCCTGGAGCCAGGGGGAAAGTAACAGCACAGGCCTGGTCAGTAAAGGACAAGGCCAAGGACGTGTAATTTCCTCCTTTCCCCTTGCAGTGCACAGATGAGGCTCCTACAATGACTCTTACTAGTAATAGTCATCCGACACACAGAAACCTGTCCACAAGTCATCTGTGACTGGCCAGTGATTTTCAGTAAAATGTACCATGATGCCTTTTTTCCGTATTGGTTAAGCCCAGTTTATTTGGAAATGCCTAAGTCTGCTTTCTGGTGATATCCTGGAACCTGTGCCAGTGGCATGATCCACCGCCAGGCCCTTCCTCGAGGTCAGTGCAACCCGCTTGTCTCATACTCTGGGGCGCTCAGGTCCTCGGTGAGGGCGGCCGGCACCACCACGCCCTGCCGCTGCAGCTCCCGCAGCACGTCCAGGATGGAGTCCAGCTCCACGCGGAACTGGTCCACCTCTTGGTTCTTCAGCTGTGCAAGTCTTTTCCATTTTTCAACTTCTCTGTTTTGCTCAGTTTCTACTGCCTGCTGTGTGTGCTGAATTATCTGCAGATACAAAGTCCCACATGCTGTTATAGGTCATGGGGGCTGAGGACACTTAATCTCAAGGAGAGGAAGTGGGACGGTGCCAAGCAAAGGAATGGGGGCTCCTGTGGGGACCGTGGGCAGCCTCAGGTCTGCAGGGCACAGGGCTTCTGTCCTCAGGACAGACTGGCTGGCTGTTACACCCCCACAAATTCACATGTTGAAGCCCTAAGCCCTGGTGTGGCTACATGTGGATTAAGAAAGGAATTATGAAGTACATTTCACAAGTAATTAACAAGGTCATGAGGGTGGGGCCCTGATCTCTGAAGTTGGAGACCAGCCTGAGCAAGAGCAAGACCCCTTCTCTAAAAAATAGCTGGGCGTTGTGGAGGGCACCACATCACTGATCTGACAGGATCAGTGTCCTCCCAGGAGATATCAGAAAGATCTCCCACCCTTGGGCTCCTACTCAGTGTGAGAACTGGTGTGAATGTGGCTGACTGCAGGCCAGGAAGACCACCCTCACCAGAAACCAAATTCACCACAACTTTGATCTTGGACTTCTGGCTTCAGATTATGAGAAAATGTCTGTTTTAGCCCCAATCTGTGATATTTTCTTATTGCAGCCCAAATTCCAGCACCAAGGCAAGTGCCTAAAAATACACGTCCTTACATCTGCTTTTAATTTCTATTTATCTGTTTGTAATTCAGTATAATGATAATGTTACTAATACTAGGTCTACAATACTTTAATATTTTATTTATTTTAGAGACAGTCTCATTTTGTTGTCCTCAGTAGAGTGCCATGGTGTCTTAGTCACAGCAACCTGAAACTCTTGGGCTCAAGTGATCCCCTTGCCTCAGCCTCCCGACTAGCTGGGATTAGAGGCACCAGCCACAATGCCTGGGTATTTTTAGAGACTGGGTCTTGCTCTTGCTCAGGCTGGTTTATAAGACCTGAGCTCAAGTGATCTAACCACCTCAGCTTCCCCAAACTGCTGGGATTACAGGCGTGAGCCTAAATACTATTTCAATATAAATTTCTTACAGACATTTATTGACCTGACTTGGATATGAAACATTATTCCAATGCCCTGTTCCCAAGGTAAGATGCTTAATTCTTCAGGTGCTCATCAATAATTAAGAATATGGCAAAACTTTCTGCCTTTGTAGATCTAAGGGTAACCAATCAAATATTTGAGATATAAAGTTTTATTTTCTTTTAAAGGCTGTATATTTTTAACAAGATCAAAATACAATAAAAATCCTTAAATAAATAATCTTGGCCAGGGCTGACAACATCACACAGCAGACTGAGCTGTACAGACAGGCAGGTGTGAGTCAAGGGATGACAAGACTGCATAGACAGACAGGTGTGAGTCACTAGGGATGACATCACTGAACAGACAGGCCGGTGTGAGTCACTAGGGATGACATCACTGAACAGACAGGCCGGTGTGAGTCACTAGGGAAGACAACACTGCACAGACAGGCGGGTGTGAGTCACTGGGGATAACAAGACTGCACAGACAGGTGTGAGTCACTAGGGATGACATCACTGCACAGACAGGCGGGTGTGAGTCACTGGGGATGACAACACTGCACAGACAGGTGTGAGTCACTAGGGATGACAAGACTGCACAGACAGGCAGGTGTGAGTCACAGGGGATGACAACACTGCACAGACAGG
>NW_003852600.1:1378169-1394527 GCF_000181295.1 Otolemur garnettii | reverse complement strand
CAGGGTGTGAGTCACTGGGGATGACAAGACTGCACAGACAGGCAGGTGTGAGTCACTGGGGATGACCAGACTGCACAGACAGGCGAGTGTGAGTCACTGGGGATGACAAGACTACACAGGCGGGTGTGAGTCACTGGGGATGACAAGACTGCACAGACAGGCGGGTGTGAGTCACTGGGGATGACAAGACTGCACAGACAGGCGGGTGTGAGTCACTGGGGATGACCAGACTGCACAGACAGACAGGGTGTGAGTCACTGGGGGTGACAAGACTGCAGAGACAGGCGGGTGTGAGTCACTGGGGATGACAAGACTGCACAGACAGGTGGGTGTGAGTCACTGGGGATGACCAGACTGCACAGACAGGCGGGTGTGAGTCACTGGGGATGACCAGACTGCACAGACAGGCGGGTGTGAGTCACTGGGGATGACCAGACTGCACAGACAGACAGGGTGTGAGTCACTGGGGATGACCAGACTGCACAGACAGGCGGGTGTGAGTCACTGGGGATGACAACACTGCAGAGACCTGTGGGTGTGAGCCACGGCCGTACCTGCTGGAGTTCTTGTTCTCTTTGCTCATGTCTCTTTTCCATCTGTTCAATTTTCTTTTCTAAGTCCATGAAATGCTTCATCTCTGGAGTATGGTGTTCTTTGGCTATTTTTAATTCTTCTAAGAGTTTTGTGATCTAAAATTGAAGTATGAGATAAATGGAAAACTATCATCAGTAGGAAATAATTCTTTTTTAACAGGTAATCCTAGAAACCAAGATTATCTGTACAAAACTTCCCTAGATTAGAGGCATGTCATCTTGGATTGTTAATGAACACTGTTCAATCACAGGTGACAACGTGTCCTAGCTCTGAGTGAACCTCAGGGGTTATAGGTGAATGGACCCCCCCCTCACCTGTTCTCTCCCACCTGTGCTAGTCTGGGGGTGGGGGTCAAAATACAGCTGGCACTTTGTTTAAGGCACTCAGCTTTGCTACAGGGTATTTAATAAGGTTATCACTTTAAGGGTTAAAAAAAATACACTTAGAGCACCCAACACAGTAGAATAGTATTCCCCAACCTTTTTGGCACAGGGACCAGTTTCATGGCAGACAAATTTTCCACAGAGCAGAAAGGGGTTTTAGAGTCTTATAGAGGAATGCAACCCAGATCCCTCAAGTACACACTTCATGGTAGGGCTCCAGCTCCGGTGAGAATCTAAAGCTGCTGCCAGTGACGGGGGTGAGGTCCGCGGTGATGTGAGTGAAGGGGAGCAGCTGTGAGTCAGAGGAAGCTTTGCCGGCTTGCCAGCCGCTCACTGCCTGCTGTATGGCCCGGCTTCTAACAGGCTGTGGACTGGTCTGCAGCCCGGGCCGGGGACCACAGCTATACACACCAGTGCTCAGAGCTCACTTAATATGCATGTATCTTTTGTAGGGAAGTTGAGAGAATTTTATACTTGCATACTGGGCTTAGTGAAAAAATTAATCTCATTTCCTTTATACCATATCATTTTGAAAAGAAATTCCATCAGGAATCACATTTTGCTAAACTGTTAACATCACCTAACTTGAGGACATGGGCTGTGGGGTTCCCAAGACAGCTGTGTCTGGGCCGAGTCTTAAAGAACACGTGGCAGAGTCACAAGATGATTGCGTCCTGTGGGTTTCAGCATTCTGTGCATGACTCTGCCCCTCAACCTTCTTGGTTCAATATTCATTCTTTGGTTTCTTTTAACATAATTTTTAGTCATCACTGTTTTACTAATAGCATGTAAGGTTTTTGTGACCATGCCCTGCCAGGCCTCCCCTGAGCTTGACAGACGGTCCTATTACGGTCTGCACAGTTCTCTGGCCACTGACATTGCCATGACGTTCCACATTTAAAGTATTTAGAATCGCTCTCATTTAATCTGCATTTTCACTTTTAGTCAATTAATTTAAGTAAGGTATGGAATGTTTTTATTATCATCATTGTTATTAGGTAACAATGTTTCCATATAAAATGTGGTTGAATTTGTTCATTTTATCCATTTTCATTTACTTTTTTTTTGAGAAGTTAGACAATAAATATAAGTTTTAATAAAATTAAGCGAGGGAACATTTGTGAAGTGTTTAGCACAGTGCCCAGTACGTGGGCCATTATGAAAGCTGTAAGATAGATCAAAAGCAAGAAATGTAAAATCCATGCAGATAGAAACAAATGAAGCCTCCTAGCAACGCCGGCGAGTTAAGCGTGCACAGGTCAATCAGTAAGGACACTCTGACCGTGTTTCTTGGGAGTGAAATAGTGGACCATAACTCAGTGTCTCAAAACTTCTGTAGTGACCCTTGTATTACAAAAGGTAGATCTTTCTGGAAACCTACCATTTTTATTATTTCTAGGATCCCTTTGATTCTACAAAGTGTAGAAAACCAGAAAACCTGGACATTTATTCTCTACCATTTATTATTCAAGGATTTATTAAATCACACAGGCAAAACAGACCTAACTGCATTATGAAAAGATCAATGTAGAAACACTATGATCATGCAACTGTCTATTTTTTCAGTCTTGTTCTTGCAGTGTTTTAGCAAGGGTAGTTTGCTTCCACCGCTGACATTCTTACGAGGACCCTCCCTGATGCCCTGTGTGTTCTAAGCCCTTCCTCCCGGGCTGCCCACCTGTCAGAGTGAGGCCTGGCCACCTCCAGTGTCCCCAAACCAGCTGGACAGCTGCTTATCTCACGTCTCAGAAAGCACAGTTCTGCGGTGCTGTCACCTAGTGTCTGAAAATAGTTGTTTCATGCATTTTCCCTAATTCTCTGATTGTTTAATGAACAAAGGCAAATCTCTCCCTTTTATTCTACATGACCATAAGTGAAAGCACAGTATACATTTTAAATCAAAGATAAATTCTGTTACATTTTTGACTGCTTGTTTTTAAAATAACTTTTTAAGAGTCATAAAACAGTGATGATTTAGAAGTTTTTAACATAGTTAAATATCTCGGCGTTACTGGAAAGTAAACCATCTCCCACTCAGCACGTTCATCATGGAAGTCTGAAATCTGAAAGGGCTTTTCTGCATTTTGTTCTGTGCCTTTGTTGCCTAAAATGCTCCCAAACCACAGCCCGGTGAAGGCTCGTCTGGTGGGATGGGGCGAGTCTCACACGTGCCCAGTGCACCTGTGTTCTCCTCACACGTGCCCAGTGCACCTGTGTTCTCCTCACACGTGCCCAGTGCACCTGTGTTCTCCCGCGCCGCCTGGGGCATGTGCCCCCCCACTGCTGCTTCTAGCACTCTGACGAGGAAGTTTTTCTCATGGTTTCATGCTCCTCACAGATTTTCAAACTTATTTCCACTTTTAACGGACTGCAGAAATCTTCATGTTTCCTACATCCTAAAGTTGTAAAGAAAGGATTTAGCTCTTTATTAAGATTCCATAAGACAACTGGAGGGTTGCTTACTATTTTCGTATTTTGTAGTTGGTAGACACATTTTACTCATCATAGATTCTCTTCTAATAGTGGGGTTTTGTTTTGTTTTTCAATCTGTATAAATATTTTATAAAAACTTTAGAAACCATTTAAGGCTGACCTATAGGCCCAGCGACTACTGTGGCCTCATCATAAAAATTATCAGAATTCTTATTGTGACTTATCTCAAATATTCTGTAACTGGCTGCTATTAGTTTATAAGGAAATAGTGGAATGATCATGGGGTTTATGGTCTAGGTTTAAATTCCTAGCTTGGCACTGTAAGCTAACTAGCAGGGTTAAGTAAACATCTAGATCCAGGCAATGACCACAAGCCACCTCCTCAGCTATAAATTTTAATTATATTCTTCCAAGTGGGTTTTAGGGAGGCACAAACAAAAGGGAATTCTCTATTTGCCTAAAACCATATTTCTGATTTTTTTTTTGAGACAGAGCCTCAAGCTGTCCCCCTAGGCAGAGTGCCATGGCATTACAGCTCACAGCAACCTCCAATTCCTGGGCTCAAGCGAGTCTCCTGCCTCTGCCTCCCAAGTAGCTGGGACCACAGGCGCCCGCCACAACACCCGGCTATTTTTTTTTTGGTTGCAGCCATCATTGTTGTTTGGCAGGTCCGGGCTGGCGATTCGAACCTGCCACCTTAGGTGTACGTGGCTGGTGCCTTAGCCCATTGAGCTATAGGCGCCGAGCCCATATTTCTGATTTTATGCAATTTAAATGTTTCTTTAATCACTGAGAAATGACTGCATTGATTCAGGAGCAGCCGCCACACACCTACTCTGCTGGGCGACCTGAGAGGAGAAGCAGTGGGGAGAACCCTGGCTCCTGGGGGGCTTACCCTTTATTTCAGAAATCACACAAAACAAATATGAGGCTTAATAAAATCAAATGAGGCCACCGGTGCAGAATGTGCAGCACGTGCCCCGCACATGATGGTGTTGTGACTCGTTACCACGTGTCCTTTAAGACTTGACTCCAACGCAGCTGGCTGAGAACCCACAGCCCACCTCAAGTTTGGGGGTCTCACTTCCCACGTCCCTAACACACAGAATTCCCATGACTACGTCTTTCCTGAGACCAGACCTTCCTAGCTGGTGTGCCAGGGGCAGATCACGGGTGTATCACAAGATAGAAATGGCTCGAAATATTGGGTAATGACAAAAAGCTCAAAATCACTCATCAGCCATTAAAAGTATATAGAAGTGAAATGATATGTGGGTTGCTGCCAACTCTATTTCTCAGAAGTTAAATAATGGACCATAACCAGTCTGTCTTCAAACATAACAGTTTTTGGAGATCTAGAATGAGCATGATGGTCGCCTTATCTGTTTCTCTTCCTTTTTCCTCATTCTCTCTTTCTCTCTGACAGGGTCATGCTCTGTTGCCTGGGTAGAGTGCAGTGATGTCATCATAGCTCACTGCAACCTTGAATTCCTGGGCCCATGTCGTCCTCCTGTGTTAGCCTCTGGGACTGTGTGCAGGCGTGCACCAGCATAGCTGCTAATGTTTCTTGGTAGAGACGGGATCTTGTTCTTGTTCAGTCTGGTCTTGAACACTTGAGCTCAAGGGATCCTCCTGCCTCAGCCTCCCAGAGTACTGGGATCACAGGAGTCAGACACTACCCCTGGCCCTGTTTCTTAATAATTAAATAGTATTAGGACTGAAGGAGAGAGGTGTATATTGCCCCAAATGTGCCTCCTTGATGTAAGAATTATTTCTGAGTTAAAGGCCTGCACGGCAAGTGCAGGAAGACCTCTCTACAGGCAGGATGTGAGTGGCTTGCATGGACACAACTCTAGACTTGCCTCAGCCCAGAGACAGCACCACAGAGGCTAACAAACCAACCTCCTTCCACTAGTTTCCTCTCATACGTTGACCAGTTTCCCACCCTGGAAGCCTAAAACCGCTTTCCTTTGTCCTGCTGTGTGTTACACGTGTGCTATGCTTCGCTGAGTTGCTGCGTAACAGCGGCCAGCCCCTGCATGCCATGTGCTGCGTGTGCTAACGCACTGGCTTGCTTTCCTGCAGTTCTTCTGACTTTTGTTACAGCAGTCCATCCTAAGTAAAGACTCATGAGGGTTGACAAACATTTTTCCTTCTCAACAGCTGCTGGGAACTCAGATGGGACTTTCTGGGACACCTCACTGTAGCCCCTGAAGCTAGGATCCTGGGAAAACTGAGAGAAGCTGGTGGAGGTGAGTGTTCCTATCGAATCAGCTCTCTGCACCTGTCCACTCAGTCAAGACCGGAAGGCAAGATTTCTCTTTGTCCCTTTCTTCCAGATTCAGATTCTTCGAGTTGTGACTTTGCTGATGGGGTCAGGTGCTTGTTGGTGGCTGATGTCAGACTTCTAGGGACATCGTTGTTTTCCTGTCTTTTATGCTATTTGTTGTAAGAAGGAGAATTGTGGACACTGGTCTTCTCAGCCTGCTGTCCCAGCCAGCCTCACAGACTGGAGACTTTGGTTCTCACCAGACATATGTCTATTTAGACAAACTTTGTAGATCTCTAAGAAAAAAAGAAAGATGAGGCTTGTTTTGTCTCATGTTCTGAGACACTGGCTTTAGGACCAGTGAGAACCATCTCTGGACTCTGCCAGCAGAAGCATAAATCCTGACTTGCAGGAGGTGGCCAGCTGAGTGGGGTGAGGCCCGAGTGACGGGCGTCTTCCTCTGTCTGCCTGTGCTGGCTCTCGGGGCCTCGGGCATCTCCAGCCTTGCTGTGTGGTCAGTGCCGGGTGAGCTCGCCCTGGTGGTGCGAACCTGGTGTCTCGGTCAGCAGGTCTGTGACGGGAGGCTGTGGGAGACGTGAAGCATCATTTCACAGACACCAATCTGCGGCCTCCACAGCAGTGGAGGGCTCTGCTCTCTTAGGGTGTCTGTGGGAGAAACTCGGATCTCGAGGGGGCCTGCGTCTTTCCTAGCCTTTGTGAGGAAGCCGTTAGCATCTGTGACTAAGCAGCCAACAGCTTACTGCTCTAGAATAGTGATTTTAAACTGGTGTGCTGTGAATATTTTAAAGATTGTTAATTATTTTTGAAAGAAGTTCAAAGCACAGTAAGTATATTCCTTTTTTTGATCAACATAATTTAAGTGTGCTGTGGAAGTTTAACTATAGGGTCAAGTGTGGTGTGAGATAAAAAAGGTTGAAAACCACTGGGCTAGTGTCACACTGGAAATGAGTGAACCTTCAAAGGTTTGGGCTTCCGCATCAAAAAATATTTTTTTGCAGAGAGCACTTATCCTCAACAAATGTCCTACAGGGCCCTTGATAACATAAGACGTAAAAGAAGACACAGAGTGTCAAGGTCAATTAATAATCCAAAACAAAAGCCCCAGTCAGAGCCTACACGGCTGTGACTCCTCCCACCACGGCGTCTGGACCACGACTCCCGGCCTGGCCCTCTGGGCCCTGTCTTAAAACCCGGCCTCATCCTCTGAACCAATTCCTTTAAGTCCTAAAACTATTCCGATTTTCCCAGGAAATCCTTTACATGCCTAGCTGCTTACTTTAATTTCCCTTCCCAGGAAGCTTTACAAAGAGCACTCCTGCCTGCTCTCCAGGCCCAGGTACACGGGATGCCTGTGCAGACGCTGACCCGGACGTCATGTGCACACAGGCCTGGGAGCTCGCAGGGTGGGCCCTGCCACACTGTGCAATGCCTCCTGCTTCCTTTGCTCCATGAGCAAAATCTGCCTGCTCTAGGCCTTCCCATAGTTTGGGCTCTTAATTCCAGAAATTCCTCAGGCTGTCCTCTGCTTCAGGAAAAGAAAAACTTAAACCCTAGGTCTCTCATAATAGTAATATACCCTAAAACTCCTGGGAGAAAATGTCAACCCTCTCTCAGTCACGTGGAGTTGCAGACCTTAACATGGCTTTGAAATGCAAACATCCAAGGAGTTAGCTAAAACAACCTACAACCATCTGACATAGAATACAAACCCCCTCCCCCAAACTCCATATCCATGCAACATCTGTAGGTTTGGGATTTTGTGATACGAGCTAATCTTACTGAAGTTCGATGATATCTCAGAGTGGTTCTGATCTGCATTTCTCTGATTATTAAAGATGATGAACATTTTTTCATGTGTTTATAGACCATGCGCCTGTTTTCATCAGAGAAGTTTCTGTTCAAGTCTCTTGCCCACATAGAAATGGGGTTATTTGTTCTTTTCTTATTGATTAGTTTGCGTTCTCTGTGGATTCTAGTTATTAGACCTTTGTCGGAAGCATAACCTGCAAAAATCTTCTCCCATTCTGAAGGTTGTCTGTTTGCTTTACTTACTATGCTCTTGGCTGTGCAAAAGCTTTTTAGTTTGATCAGATCCTAGTAATGTATTTTTGGTGTTGCTTCAATTGTCAGGGGGGTCCTCCTCATAAAATATTCTCCCAGGATGATTTCTTCAAGCGTTTTCCCTGCACTCTCTTCTAGTATTTTTATAGTTTCATGTCTTAAGTTCAAATATTTTATGCAGTTGAGAATCTGCTAAGAAACCAATATATAATAACCTACACATTCATGCAAATGGTAAAACAACTATAGTCCAGGAAGAAGGAGGGAAGAGGAAGGGCAGGGAAGGGGAGGCCGGGAGGAGGGAGACTGTGTTGTGGGACGTCACCTACTGTGCATAATGCAGTGGTGCATTTCACAACCATTAAGAGCAGAATATAAATATCTTACCATAACAAGCAAGTGAGGTGATGGTTATGTTCCTCAGTTCAATGTAAACATTCCACAGTTTATCAAGTCAGCACAGTACCCCATAAATGCATTAATGTACACAGTTACGATTTAATAAAGAAAAAAACCCAAACTACTCTTAACTCCTTTATCCCAAATTTAGTCCACAGCCACAATAAAACTGCTTATGAAGGGAAGATAAAAAATGTCATTTTCTCCATAAATATTGATACAAAATCTAGCCATCTGAGCAGGTTATCTTAAATTATTCCACGTGACAAACCACAATTTGCATCCAGCACTCTTTCACATTAGTGTTTCTGTCTGTTGGCTGCGGGTTTAGAATGCACGCTACAGGGTCTCTGTTTGCACCTGTGTTTCTGTACAACTCTGTCTGCATAGGTGAGTTTTCCACCTTTGGGTGGTACTGCCAAAGTAATTTGTGGAAGAGCTCTACTTAGTTGTTTTAAAGAAAAAGAAGCACTTACATAAATTAAAAATTCCTAAAACTCAAAAGTATAGAAACTAACCCCAGCATTGTCAATTTCACATGGCTCCTTTGTATGTAAGATTAGTTTAAAATAGGCGTGTCTTCAGAGTTGTCAACACTCAATACAGCGCACACACAACTCTGATTATGTTTTATACAATGTTTGCAAAAAAGGTTTCCCAAATGTCTTTGGTAACTTACATACTTTGGGTTTTGCTAAGTTGAGTAATAGACACTCATTGACTACAACATTTCCAAAGATGCTGAAACAGTAATTGCTGAACATAGTCTATCTACTTTGGATTCTTAATTTTTAAGAGAAACAAAAGATGTTTGGGTCCGTTAATCACATGTTCTTCTTGCCACACTAAAAACTACTACAAAAAACGTGCTTCTAGAAATTATGAAATGGTGTTAATCTACAGAATGTTGGTATACAACAGGCCACAACTGATTAGTCTGTCGTTTTCACAAGAAATTAAGGTCAAAGGATTAAAAATTTTAATACATGTAATTAAAACTATTAGAAATGATAGAGGAAGGAACTCTGTATACAAAATATACAAGTCAAATAAGATGTATTTTTAGTAATGGAACTGTGAGGTGTGGGGATGTGTTCTGTTAAAGGACAAGGATGATTTTGTGCTAACACAGAGTGTCAGATTATTCTAGATCAGCGGTTCTCAACCTGTAGGTCGTGACCCACAGGAACTGTATTAAAGGGTCGCAGCATTAGGAAGGTTGAGAACCACTGTCCAGATGACAAGGGAGCTGGAGAGTCGGAGAGAAAGAGAACAAGGTATATTTGATGGACTCAAGCTGGCTAGATTTGAGTGAATTTATTAAAGATGTTTTTAAATTAAGCAGTCTTTCACCATCTCTTAAGTAATATGCCTAGAAAATAAATATTCTGTGCTTTACCAAGATAATTTCCTGTGTTTTATGTGGTCTCTCTCAGGTCTTTTGACTACCTGGGAAGACGGGGTATTCTTACTATGTAACCTTCTGTATTTGCCTTTAGAAGTTTTTTTTTTAAATAAACAGTCCTACTTTGTCTCCCTGGGTAGACTACGGTAGTATCATAGCTCATAGCAACCTCAAACTCTTAGTCTCAAGTGATTTTCCTGCCTCAGCCTCCCCAGTAGCTGGGACTATAGGTACCCACCACAACGGTGGGTTTTTACTCATTTTTTACTATTTTTGGTAGAGACAAGGTCTTACTCATGCTCAGGCTGATCTCAAAGTCTTGAGCTCAAGGTATTCACCTGCCTTAGCCTCCCAGAGTGTTGGGATCACAGAGGGTGGCTCATGCCACCCCTACGGGAAAGGGACCCTCAAACCTTAGCTCCCCCCTTAGCATAGGTGTGGCCAATTAAGGCAGGTAGCCATTTAGGGGAACTGGGCCAAGAAATAGAATGAATTAAGCTGAGATTTAAACTGCAGACCAATGGCCAGGCTGCAGGTGTGGAGGTCAAACCACAGAATGATGGTTACGGCCCTGCTGCGGGCAGTTATTCCTGGATGTTGGGGAATGTGGACTCCACCCTGGCTAGCAGCCCCTCTGCAGGTATAGAAGGCTCAGGGCTGTTTCTTTTAGGCTTTCCTGTAGGTCCTGGGACAATGCAGGAAGAAGTGTAAGGAGGACCCTTAGCCCCCAAGTCCTGCCCAGTGCCCAGCAGGCTGAATGTGGGTCTTTCCCTGGCTCCGGGGTGTTGATTAAGCACAGACCAGAACTCTCCGCTTTCCTAGCGGATGACCTGTGACCTCTGTCATGGCTCCACCGCCTCAGGAGCTACACTCCACCACACCCTGAATTGCTTAGAAAGAGCCCCCTGTCCAACATGGGGTGGTGGCCATTTCCCATTTCTAGTGGCCGCATGTCTGCCTGTAGACGCCACTGCTGATGCCACCCAGCCTGGTTCTCTGAGCCGCCTTCTACCTTTCCACATCTAACAACCATGTCTGGTGCCTTTAGAATCTTTTAATTATTACTTCAGATAACTTGTTTCACAGTGACTTATGAACCTATTTAACTGAATGTTTTAAACCCTGTTGAAATTTTTGACAACTTCCCAAAATCAATTCTAAATTAAATTCTTCTGACTTTAAACTAATTTTGGGATGTTTCAGAGTGTCCCTGGAATATCTCAAAAAAATCTGTTCTCGTCATTTAAAAAAGACAAAAAGAGAGAGAGAGACACTAAACTAATTAGGTGTATTCAGTGTGTGAAAACTGCATGGAAATCATTGTCAAATAAAGATGCTTAATCTTCTTTGAGTTTTTATTTGTATGGATATTTTATTAAACATTCCTGAAGTTCTGTAAATGATTCCTAAAAATCTGGTATGTCTTCATATTATCTCGGTAATAATTCTAGTTATTATCTTAAAATGTATATTATGGAAATAACCAAGTTTCCATGTCAACTGCATCATAAT
Source organism: Otolemur garnettii (assembly GCF_000181295.1). Taxonomy (NCBI): domain Eukaryota; kingdom Metazoa; phylum Chordata; class Mammalia; order Primates; family Galagidae; genus Otolemur; species Otolemur garnettii. The sequence goes on along the minus strand of NW_003852600.1, from coordinate 1,383,450 downwards.
AAACTCACATCACGTGTGTGGAGGGAGCTATTCTTCTTCCAACAGTCCTTAATATAGAAACGGCCTTAACTATTCAACTTTATCTCCTCAAACAAACAAAAACCAAACATCTTCCATCCAGTTCTCAACATATAAACAACTTAATGCCTTGATACTTTATCTGGCAAAAGCAGACTTTATATAAAGCAAGTTATTAATGTTTTCTTACGTGAGGTAGATGTTTTCAGGTTATGTCTATCTGTACATTTAAGTTAAATTTACACATGCATGACTGTGATTGAAATGCCTAAGAAAAGCTTATTTTAGCATAATATCTTGGTAATTTCTTACCTGTTTCTGTAGGATTTCTTCTCGAACTTGAGAAAGTTCATGAGATGCTTGTATCCGCTGCAGATCGTTAACTTGATTCTGGAAATGCTTTACAAGTACCTAGGAAATTGTCAGAAGTACTCAGTGAAGCTTCTCCTTGAGCACTATTTGCAAAATTTAACAAAGCCAACTCAGGATCAGCATTTTCTAAATTAAATTCTTATGACTTCAAACTAATTTTGGGATGTTCCCGAGGGTCCCTGGGATATCTCAAAAGAATCTGTTCTTACTCTCAAGTAAACCTCTGAAGAGGAAAACCTCTCTAAAGTCTGAGCATTTGGAAAAAAGTAGGGACAATATTATCTTTACATTTTGTGATTAGTAGGGCAATAGTTTTTATTAAAGAGCTATTGGGTGGCGCCCGTAGCTCAGTGGGCAGGGTGCCAGCCACATATACCGAGGCTGCCGGGTTCGAACCCGGCTTGGGTCTACTAAAACAACAAGGACAGCTGCAACAAAAAATTTGCTGGGCGTTGTGGCAGGTGCCTGTAGTCCCAGCCACTTGGGAAGCTGAGGCAAGAGAATTGCTTAAGCCCAAGAGTTTGAGGTTGGTGTGAGCTGTGACTCCATGACACTCTACTGAGGGCAACATAGTGAGACTCTGCCTCAAAAAAAAAAAAAAAAAAGCTATTGACTATAACACACGTCTGTCTGTGAGATGTCAGTCTCACATTTTTAGACAAAGCAACTGAAATACATAAGCAGATACTTCCCAGAAGCAGCTCTGAGAACTTGGGGAAACTCCTCTTTCTTGATCACTTCTACAGTGTTAAAGATCAGACTGTAACCGTTGGAATTCCATTTACCTCACAACTTTTACAGTATCATACTTGTAACTCTGGGAAAGTAAGATTTACCCTGGATGACACTGCTCTGCCCACTTCCACACTATTCCATGTTACAAAGTCACTCAATATAATGCTTACGACTGCCCTCTGACACCCTATTCCTATGGGGTGAACAAGCCAGACAGATTATCTGTAAAGCTATATGAACTGTTGCTTTTGAAAAGCACTCTAAATGTTTTTCATTGATGTAGTAACATTTTTCTGAGCAACCTGAAGTTAAGTTACAGTTTATTATATTTTACCCCTTAAATACTTCAGTATATCTGTCTTTATAAGCATGTGACAAGGCATTTCTCATGAGGCCACAATCCCATTTTATACCTAGGAAACTTATAATTTCTTAGTATCTAGAAATCAATGTTCAAACTTCCCTAATTGAGGGATTTTAAAAAATCTCATTAGTATAGATGCATAATAGTCGTGTTTGTTCCTGGGGTGCACATGGCGTTTTCACACAGTCACAAAATGTCTAACAGTCAAAGCAGGGTAAATGGGGCATCTGTCACCTCGAGCACTGAAGGATTTGTCTTTAATTAAGATGGTGTTAAACTATTACAGGTGGAAGAGAGGATAGTGAGATAATTCTTAAAGATTTTGCCCCCAAGTTTTTTAAAAATTAAAACCTACAGTAAAGACAAAGGGCACAGTGCACACCATAGGTTCTTCAACTTGATTCACCACCAAACATTTTGCCACTTTTTTTCTTGGATATAACATTTGAAAATAAGTTGCAGATGAAAGTTCTACCCTTTTAATGCTGTTTTTTCAACCAACTAATGCCACAGAAGACAGGCCATGTGGGTGTTCTTGTGGGTACACGTCCCCGCACAGGATACAAGCCCCCTCCCCACAGGGTCCACCCCCACCTTCATTCAAGGAGGAAGAGGCATTTATCTGAGGAGATGCGGACCAGCTGCCCACGTCCCCCATCGTAGCCCTTGGCAGACGGAGCTTCACGAGGCTGGAGCTGGACCCTCAGCTCATTACTTCATTCCCAGGGCCCGACTGTCACAGAGCTGAGTCACTGTATTTTCAGTGCATGGCATATAATGGCAGGAAGAGAGCCTGAGGATGAGCACTCGCCAACTGTGACTTGGGGGACAGGCGGTGAGGATAAAGGGCCCAACCACAGCACAAGTAAGCTTTAAGCATCTGCTAGGATGCAGTCAGAGGAAGATTTGAGAAGTGCAGGGAAAAACTGTAAAAAGGCTTATTTACGTGGTAGAGTTTTAAAGTGGAAAAGTTAAATACATGGTAATGGTATCTTCTGCAAAAACATCCATCCGATAATTTCCCATTTTTATCACTAATCTGAAAAAGTTAATATTTCCAAATGGATGCTCAGTTAAAAGTCCCATCCCCCCAGAAATCTCGTTAAAGTCAAAGATTAAAACAAACTTGTTCTTTACCTCTTGAGTTGCTATTTTACGATTTAGCTCAGCGATTTTGGAAGAAGAGTTTTCCACTGCATGTTGGCAGAGGAGTTTCTCTATCTCCCTCTGATGAGCAGCTTTGAGGGAGGCAGCATGTGCGGCAGCGTCTTCCCTGACCCTGCAGGGGGAGGAACCACAGGTCAGAGTGGCCCTGCCACCTCGTCAGCACAAACGTGGGTCAGAAGGCTGGACGTGAAAACAGCAGCAGGGGAGAGGGCACCGGTGCGACCTGCATCCTGTTAGGGCCTTAGAGTTATGCCTGTGAGTTCTTACGACCGTCTGTGAGCTGTTGTCCACCTGAGTTCAGAAGAGAGATGTATCCAGGTCCCGCATCAATCAGCAGGTGGCCGAGCTGGATCTCAAGGTCTAGGCTGCCACTCTATCCTCAGCTAATGGCTACACTGTCTGAGGAAGTCTAAGATTCCAGAATATCTGTTTGAATTTAAAGCAAAATGCTTAACATTTTACGTTCTGAGATAAACTCAGACTTTTTGCCCAGATTTGCATCTAGATGATCACAGCTGCTCCCTCTGGACTGAATCATCAGTGCTTTGTGTCTGGGCCCCACTGACTGACTTCTAATCCAGGAATGACTCCAGGTTTAGCTGCATGTTGAGAATAAGGTGATGTTTACGGTGATTCTCAGGACTCAGGGTAACCTGCAGCTGATCAACTTGGATTGTAGTGACTATTCACTTGTCTCTGTGATAAAATTTCTGTATTCAGAGGCAGTTTAGTAAAAGGAAAGTTATGAGTAAAGATTTGATATATCGGGCAGAGCCTGTGGCTCAAAGGAGTAGGGCGCTGGCCCCATATGCCAGAGCTGGCGGGTTCAAACCCAGCCCCGGCCAAACAAACAAACCAAAAAAAAGATTTGATATACTTCCTATAGATGTTTCTCTGTTATTGGAAAGAGTATTCAAAAATGACATGATTTTGTTCAAAGCAGACATTTTGGTAAATCACTGGTGATATATATTAATATGATACTTCCTGGACCACAGATAAATTTGCCAGTTGCTTCTTTCACTATATAATATTTTTCTGTGGAAACAGTGTGATGAGGATCCAAGGAAAGCATAAAAACCTAAAGCACCTGTGATATATCTGAATTATTGTAAAAAAGAGTCTAACTCTGGGGCTGGTAAGGTTTATTTCTCAGGCCTAGAGCTGAGAAACAGGCTGACAATACTAGAAAATTTTAAATCATATACAAGGAAATTTATGGGATAAACTTGAATTTTAAATTACTTCTAGGAAAAAAATGTGATTCTTCCCAAATAGCTTCACACTACTGCCATATTCAGAACTAAAGAAACGAAGTTTCAACTTGGAACCTGGCTGTCACAGTGATGGCCACTGCCACTCGGCCAGCACTCGGCCAGCACTCGGCCAGCACTCGGCCAGCACTCGGCCAGCACGCCTTCGCCTTTGTAGGGTGCTCCCCACGCTCCTCTGTGCCTACGCAGGCTGCTGTGAGGACACAAAACAAGCTTCATCTTGTACCAGCTCTCAAGGACCTACGAGGCTGCTTATGACTCACGCTTTCTTGGTACACATAAATGAGGAGAAGCTGGGGTGGGTGCAGGCACTTTCCCAGAAAGTTTCAAGACATGCTTTGTGGAGGAGGCGGGACTCATACCACAAACCAGCAAAAGGCGTGAAGATGAGCTGTGTCGCCTGGTGTTACGATGGTGATGGCCCTTGAGATACCAGGCAGAGAAATTCCGCGTTGGGAGGGCAGAGAGACTCAGACAGGAATGTCTACGGGATCCTAGTGGGTTTTACACAGGATGACTGGGGAGGGGCAGGAGTGGGGATACCAAGTGGAGCAGGTGGTCAGGAAGAAAGCCATGCAAGAAGGACTCACAAGGAAGCACCCTGCAGGCTGGCACCCCAGAAGAGATGGGTGAGGCTGGGCCTGGCAACTGAAATATGCCACGTGTGTCACAGACAAGCTGGGGAAGTAGGTGGAGAAACTAGTTTATGGGTAAAAGAGAGAACTTGAGGTACTGCTGACCCCCAAAGAGGAACCTAATAAATACTTGTAGGTTTGATCAGAATTCAGGGACGAAAACAAGCCTGTAGAAGGGGCTCTAGGAGTCCCAGCTCACGGGAGCAGCAGAGTCCAGCGAGGGCCAAAGCAGAGAGCCGACAGGAAGCCAAGACGCTGACCTTTGGAGAGGGGAAAGGGAAGTCACAAGTGTGCAGCAGAGCAAAAGGAATTTAGTCAGAGCTGCCGGGCTCGGAGGTAGAGGCAGGATGAGGTTCGGGAAGGCAGTGTGGCCAGCACTGTCGGGAGGAAGAGGATGGGGACTGTCATTCCAACAGGAGGGTCACTGCTCAGAGACCAGGTTTCAAGTGGGGATGGTGGGGTCACATTTAAGAGGAAGCGCGAGGGAAATAGAAGAGGCTTCTTGTGAAAAATGGGCATTGTAAGACAGAGAAGATTAGAACTCGGATGGATTGGGTGAAAACACACGAGGATGTCAGGATTCAAGGGGAACGACAGTGGACAGGCACTAGAGATGCCCCAGGAAGAAGGGGTGAGCACACAGATTATGGACGGCGGGAAGGGGTGAGGAGATGCCCCAGGGAGAAGGGGTGAGCACACAGATTATGCACGGCGGG
>NW_003852600.1:1374338-1377175 GCF_000181295.1 Otolemur garnettii | reverse complement strand
GGGAAGGGGTGAGGAGATGCCCCAGGGAGAAGGGGTGAGAGCTCAAGGTCAGTCTGAAGAGTTATTTTTGAAATGGCTACCTTTTCCTCTTGGACTAGTCTAATAATGGCTGTTTTCTGATAGTTGTCTGCCTTCCACAGTTATAAATGATGACATTTCTTTGCAAGAAGGGCCCAACAAAGCAGCCTGCCCACACCCTGGGGACACGCAGACAGGACTGTGAGCAGGAGGACCAGGCTGGGCTTCCTGCAAACACAGGGTCCCGGCCTGATGCAGCCCAGGCTCAGCAGTGTAACGTAACTTCCTAAAGTTCACTAATAAATTCAGTTCAGGGTCAAACTAATTATCTGAAGGAGATACATCTTAAAATTTTTCAATTTTTTTCTTCTATTTCCCCATATATTTATAAATAGTTAAAACTTTTACCTTTTCATGGAATTTTCAAATTGGTTCACTGCTGCTTCGGATTTCCTCTTCAGCTCATCCCTCTCCAAAAGCAATCCCTCTCGCTCACTTTTCAGCCTGTAGTTCTCTTGTAGAATCTCTGAGACGTGGGCATCAGTGAATGTGTGTGGCTGGTACAGCCTGCTGCCCGGGGTGCCGCGGCCGGAGCTGGCTCTGACTTTGCTTGTGTGCAGAACATCTCTCCTCGCCCTTTTGGCAGACGCGTCCTCCCTGCCTGCCGAGCTCTGATTAGACAGCATCACTCTTCTTTCCTTCTGGAGCCTTTCCACGGTCTTGGAAAGGTCTTGTATTTCCCTCTTCTTGGCAGCCAGCTCTTCATTGAGTCTCACCAGTTTGGCTTTAGCGTGAGCCTGTTCTACCTGGAATTCTATAGACTGGAGATCTTTGTCATCTTTGTTGTTTTTCTTGAGTTCCAATTCAGCATTCTGATCTTTAAAAGCATCAGTTTCGGCCTCAAGGCCCCTTACGGGGACCTGATGGGCTTCCTTGGTGCCGTGTGGGCCCTGCCCAGGCAGCTTCGCCCTGGAGGGCCCATCCTCTGGGCTCTGGGGGGGCTCCTTGGACCTGCAGGCCAACAGCTGCTGCTGCTGCTCCTCCAGCCTCTGTTCGTACTGGATCTGAAAGGAAAGAGTCCAGTGAGGCCGACCTGGGAGACGCTGCATAGCTGACGGAGCCTGCGCCCTCCAGGCCCACCCAGCCTGCTTACGGCCCTCGTCACACTGCTGCCGACCCCGTGCTCCCTGAGGGAGGCAAACATCTCAGGCCCTACTCGGTGACTCTCTGAAGGGCATAACATTTCGTATTCTTGATATATGTCATCTGATTTCATAACTGAGATGCTGCTTCATAAGTATTAACCTACATGTGTTCTTATATACCCAACATTTATTTTAGCCCCAACAGTCCAAACTTATTAGAAGCGCTCTTCTCTGTACAAACCGTCACACACGTTCTTTGAGGATAAACAGGCAAAGCAATCAGGGTGTGGGAGTCTCTGAGAAACATTTTCATCCTTCTGAGATCAAGTTATTAATCTCACACAGTAAAGTGGCTTGCAATTTGTTTACTGGAGCTTTATTATTTCATTTGGTTTCTAATAAATGAAAAATAATTTCCCCTGTGAACGGAGGCACCAATAGCATCATTTACTGAGCTATGATGGCTGCACATGGGGTTCTAGAGACAAAGAGACTCGGTTCTTTGACCACCTCGTAGCCTGGTGAGGAAAGCGTCCTGTGACACTATAGTAATGGGCCTGTGCACCTGGCGGGGTGGGGGGTGGGATGGGGGTAGACCGCACAGACAGCACACTCAGGTCATTAAGGGGGGGAGCGTTTTGGAAGTATAAAGAGTGATGTAAATACGACTGAACGCCCGGTGCACTGGGGGTCAGACGTGGACGGAGCAGGTGGCGGGTGGCAGGGGGGGAACAGGGGAGGGGACCACAAAGGAACAAGTGGGGGCAGGTAGATCTGGACACATCAACAATGGGATGGGCATGTGGTTCATGCCTGAGTGCCACTACTTGGTCAGCAAAATACTAGTAATAACTTATAAGCATTTACTGAGTGTTCGCTGCACTCTAGGCATAGTGCCAGGGCTTTGTTATATACTTTGACACTCGATCCTCCTACCTATGGAATAAGCATTCATTAATTAAAATATTTATTGAGTATCTACTTTGTGCCAGCCACCTCATGGTGAGTAAAAGCTGACAGTCCCAACCATCTCGGGAGTCCAGTCTAGATGGAGACAGGGGGATAAGGGGACAGGGACACCCCTGGTGACCCCATCTCATCGACATGGCTGCAGCTCTGGTGCCCACGGTGAAGCAGAGCTGTGGGCCGAGTACCCAGAGGACGTCTGTTGACAGGACGCCCAGGCTGCTGTGCTAGCCCACCTTACACTTACTTTCATTTTCTGAAACTCTTGTTCCATGGTTCGAAGACTTTTCTTTGCTTCTTCATCTTTGCCCTCCAGATCAGCTTCTAGCTTTTTTATCCTTTTTTCCATAAATTCCACTGTGTTTCTATCTGCTGGGTCCCCAGCTGCTGATGCAGCCAGTATCAAAGCAGGTAAAGAGTTGGGATATCTCCGCCTTAGAATTCCTTCCATTTCTTTGACCTAGGAGATACTTCTGAACATAAGTAAGGGCACAAACACGTGTAAAATCAGCTTCCTGTGTACACTTAGATTATGTTACATGGTCACATCTAGATTTTAGGACTGTTTATGGTGCGTCTCCCGACAGCATCTAATGCACACTTTATTGAGCACACAAATAAATTTTAAGTTTTACATCCCTAGATCCCCTGATTATAAAAAGAAAACCTAACACAGTAACGACTCTTTTTTTTTTTTTTTTTTTTTTG